>NC_135573.1:76355000-76665000 GCF_965152235.1 Eretmochelys imbricata
TTTACCCTGTGTTCAATCTTCTTCTTTCACTTGAAGTGATGTACATTATTTTTTATTTGAAAAAAACAAAACAAAAAACCCTTCCTGAATCATACATTTGTTAGTCCCTATCTTCATAATCTATTCTTTATGCTTGACATCTCTGTTAGTACTTGAGAGGGATTAGACTTTAAAAAGCAGCACAGTAAAAAGTTAGCATGTTATTCACAAGCCATCTGTCTTCATGTTCTAAGTGGGTGAAATGGTGTCAGTAAAGGCTGTAAAACTAAAGAAATAAGGTTCTGTGTCAGTTGGGGTATCTTCAGTAATTACTGGTTAGGGTCATTTTAGCCAAGTATTCCGTGTCACTTTCAGTTCTGATAAGTCTTTCTCTTAGCTGTGAAAGCTTGATAAACTGTAGGATGGGATGTAGTCTACCTTACTGTGTACACGTGGCACAGCTCAAGATAAAGAAGTACAAAGGTGGTGTACAGATCACCATTGTGCTTGCCTGCTCTGATTCTTGATTGTAAGTTAGAGAAACTTGTTGGCTGCCAATGACCCTAGAAGTATTGTTGCGGCATCCTTGCTAATCTCACTAACTTAGCTTTGACAGCAGGGTGGAGGTTTGGCATAGTCATAGTGTCTTCTGTGCTGCTGGAGGATATTCTCTCTTCCCCTAACCCCTGAACTAGGGTGACTAGATGTCCCGGTATTATTGGGACTGTCCTGATATTAGGAGCTTTGTGTTTATATAGGCAAATATCTCCCCCCCCCCCCCCCCCTCCGGAAAAAGGTGTCCTGATTTTTTCATACTTGCTATCTGGTCACCCTAACCTGAACACTGGGTTGATTTACCTGTTGCTGACTATTCTGTCTTCATGGCCAGGTTGCACTGGCAGTGTGGCATGAAATGGTCATACCACACTAGTATTTTGATTGTACATACTTTTCAGTTCAGACTCTGGCCAAGTTTCTCTAAATTTGTCCTCGGTGCTTATTTAACAACAAATTGTGTTGGTAATTCTGTATTTCCTTAATAGCTAATAGAACATCTGTTCATTCATACCTTTTGATTTTTTTACTATCCTAACTTAAATAATTGGAAGATGTAATAACAAATAGACATTGAAATTTGCATAAGGAAATTGAGTGCTGCTGACTATGCTGAAGGTTTATTGTCTTTCTTTCATATCATGAATGATAGGCTTGGATGTTTTCAGTGCACAAGATCTGTGCGATGCATGTAGTACTCTAGTTGTGACCAAGCCTAGTTACAGCCCAGAAAAATATTTTTAAAAGGTAGACTTCTGTATCTAATGTAATAAGGAAAAATGTCCATGTGTATTTTAAAATAACAAGGTAGAGAACTACTCCATTTAGTAGTAGCCTAATTGAGTGTAATATATCTGGTGGTCAGAATCATTTTATAATTCCAAAATCACTAATCTTTCTGGGATTGGTTGGTTTTGCCACACAGATTATCTGTTTGACTCCATTTCATGCATCCAGTTAGGTGAAATTCAGTTAATGTAATTGTGTGCTCTTGGGTATATGATTTATGACTGTACCCAAAATATGTAATGGGTGCTGTTTATCAGATACCTGATTTTCTTGCTAGCTTTAAAAACAATGACAACTCAGGTGTCAAAATGAAGTGGAACTAATAACCTTAAAACAAATGGGTTGGGAAACTTACTGCCAACTTTTTCAGATAAATTTAGTGCCACAATTGCACCTTCTTCTATTTCTGTACTTGTTCTTATGTTAAAATAAAATGTATTAAAGCTGACATTCTTGTTTTTAATTTTTCTGGGGGAAAAAATGGCAGCAGCTCACTTGGATGGGAATGGTAAGTGTTAGAAATTTCTGCCTGAGTAGCTGAAGGCTTTGGGAGTGTTGAAATAAACATGTTCTGTCAATCCTTTGTATATCAATCTGTTTCAGTATTTTCCAGGTCACTGATAAAGTAACAGGCTGTATATAAGATAGAATTTATCCATGCTAGTGGATTTGTGTAGTTTTGAAGAGGGACTCTAAAGCATAGCTGTACTCACACTGAAATAGCTTTGTAAACATAAGGCTCAGATGAAGAGAACAATTTTAGTATTTCTTAATAACAGTTTTTCATGTATATAATTTACATCTATTTAATGGGTGTAACATCTATAACAAATATAGGAATGAAAATAACACTGTTATATCTGTATAAGGAGGGCTTCTCAACTTCCTTATTTATTATAGGTAGCATTCTTTGGCTGTTGCTCTAGTCCATTTTGATTCCTTCTATAAGCATTTGTGATGGGGCCACATCCCCTGTTGTATAGAGTTATTCCTTGGCTCTGGAAGCAAGGACAGTACTAATAAAGAGAGATGCTTGCTGTTTTGGATTACATAAAATTTTTATTTTACTTCCAGAATGGAATTGGGTCTGCCAGTGATTCTCTTAAGAATACAGGGAGTCCTCGGACTTGCAGCTCAATTCTGAGGAACGAATTGTGTCATAAGTTGAAATGTTGTAAGTCAAAACCGCTTTTCCCATAGGAATCAATGGTATGAAGGGGGGATTGGTTCCTGAACCAAGGCTTGATACACAGTTTTCACCACAATAACCCAGATTTTTCACCACAATAACCCAGTCATCTATAATTCATCTAAATGAATTATAGATGACTAATGTTGTAACATGAATGTATTTACTGTACACTGTATTTTGTAAACAGCATTCAAATAAACATGTAAACTCTCATATGCTGCTCAGAATGCCAGCAACACAGGCTCAGAAAGCCAGGGAGAAGGGGACACATGCCGAGCCTCAGCCAATCACTGTTCAAGCTTTCTGATTGGCTCCCAGGCCCGGGCTCGGAGCCAGTCAAAAACAAGCGGCAACAAGCTACCTTGCTGCCTCAAAGCCAATCAGAAGCAACTCCTTCCAGATCCATACCAGTATAATGCAATCAGGAAGTTGATTGCAGGTGAGCTTTATGCAAATCAAGCATCGTAGGGGTGAAAAGGGCGGTCAATTGGAAAGTGCCGTAACTGGCATCAGATGTAAGTGGCATCCGATGCAAGTCCGAGGACTCCCTGTTTCTGATTGTGTCATAAGAATCAG
Source organism: Eretmochelys imbricata (assembly GCF_965152235.1). Classification (NCBI taxonomy): domain Eukaryota; kingdom Metazoa; phylum Chordata; order Testudines; family Cheloniidae; genus Eretmochelys; species Eretmochelys imbricata. Next base: position 76,358,092 of record NC_135573.1, read on the forward strand.
AAAACCGATAGGTTGAAGTATTCATGGCTCCATCCTGTACGCTCTCGTTCTGCAAGTAAAATACAGAAAACAGTTATCAGGTATATCATTTTTTCATAATAGCCTGTCTTCAAAACTGTGTGTAGGACAGGGAACCTGATCACATTGTAAATGCTTGCAGGAGGGATCAAAGTGTGGATGGATCAACAGGCTGGAACATGTTGCCTATGATAAGTCTTCCACTGAGCAGTAATGTGATTTTTATTTTTTTACTGTTTAAAAGTCTTCTTCAGCTGAGTCTTATCTCTTATAAGAATTTGTATTCGTGAGTATAACTACGCTTTGTTACTACTGAAGTTTCATTGGTCTATTTCAAATTTGAGATTAATGATTTTTTCCCCTTAAATAGGATTCTGACCTTCGCAGTGCCCTTCTGTTGGAGCAGGCTGCACATTGCTTTATAAACATGAAAAGTCCTATGGTTAGAAAGTTTGCCTTTCATATGATATTGGCTGGCCATAGGTACAGCAAAGCAGGACAGGTAAGTGTATTTCATATTCTGAAAAAATACGGACTGTAGGTTGTAGTTGATTTGAACTGTGTTAAAAGCAGCAAGTTCCATGTCATGCTTCTGCGTAAAAATAACCTGTGACTTTGTAGTCCACTGTGGGTATTATTCTGTATCAGAAAAATGATATATTTATCTCATTGCCCTTCTTGACTGCCAGATTAATTCATCCTGCCTTGAACAGAGTGGTCTCTTACATCCGTGTCTAAAATGATGTTGCTCATTACCCTGAATGAAATTTAAATAGTAATCCTCATTTCTGTAGTGCTTTCCATCTGACCTTCAAATGCTTCTTAAACAATGAATTAGACTCTTCCTATTTCACAGATGGAGAAACTGAATCACAGAGGTTAAAGTGATTTACTACATCATAGCAGTTAATAAAAAAGCTAGGAATGGAATCCAGTTACCCTGACTATGGCCTGTGTTTTAACCACTAGATCAGGGATCAGCAACCTTTGGCATGCAGCTCGTCAGGGAAATCCGCTGACAGGCCGGGATGGTTTCTTTACCTGCAGGGTCCGCGGGTTCGGCTGATCGCAGCTCCCTCTGGTCGCGGTTCGCTGTGGGCCAAGGGATGCGTGCCAAAGTTTGTCAATCCCTGCACTAGATAATACTTCCTCTTTTAAATCTGTTGAACTAATTGGCAATTAGTTAAATTCACAAATGCAGTTTTATACCATTTGCACTTTAACATGCATTTTTTCAATTCCAGCTTCTTGTGTTAATTTATATTGTGATTGTATTTACCTTAAGCTTAGGTTAATATAATAAATTTGACTTCTTAAAGTTGAAACATTATTGTGGAAAGCCCAATTCTGCAACTGGCTCTGTACAGATGGATACATGTGGAGCCTCATTGAAGTCCAATGGGGCTTGATAGTGGTAGGGCCATCTTAAATGGGGAAGGAAAAGTTTGTCTCAATACAATATTAAGAGCAGCAGCTGTTTCTGCACTTGGTATATGTATGTATAAATAGTTACAAAATGTAACTGTTTTCCCTCTTTGCATATCTTCAGCTGAAGCAGGACCAAAAACAAGTTAAAGATATGAAGGAAAGCAGTCTTGACTACCGTCCACCTTTGTAATATAAAACTGTGTGTTTGAAATATCTTTCATTGTGGGTTTGAGCGACTCTCAGAATCTTTCTCTCATAGCCGGGTTCTCTTCCTATTGTAGGTTTTCCCCTCTCTTGTGTTGATTAGAGATAGGATCAGACTTTTCCCACAATAGTGGTTTTTTTGTTTTTTTTCTTTTAAAAATCTCAGTAGTTCTACCACTTGGAATGCTCTTTATGCGATCTCCTGTATGACCACCCCCCCCCCTTTTTTTTTTTCTGAGCTTAATGAAACCCACAGCTTTTCTATTTCTCTAATCAGTGTGACTCCAGCTTGCTTGGACTTTATAGTTTCAAGGATCTGACTCTCTCCAATAGAGGTTTGCTGCTCCACACCTAATGGCAGATTGATACATAAGCTTCTGTAGAGAGAACAGATGGGCCCTCCAGCTGCACAGTATACCAACCACTACAGTACTAGCATCCTGTTGTCCGTTTTGTTAGGATTGCTCCATATACCAGTACAATTTTCCCTACCTAAATATCTTAAAAAATCAGCCTTGTTATTTCAGTCTGAACTATCATAGTTAAAATGTCAGGTAAATGGGGTTATTACTGTCATTTTTCATGACTTTATGCAATCATACTTGTTTGTTTTGTTAATATTATCTATAGTTCTTAGTTTTTAGTGCACCAGCTCTAAGTTTACTTTAATTAAATCAACATTTTAAAGATGCCAACTTGAAAAATCACATTTTGTTTGAGGATAGCTATAACTGAAAGCTAATGGAAAAGTACTTCCCACCGCCCTCCCCCCCCCCCCACTTTATTCACTTTACATACTTAACACTGTGTATAACCAGTGCAGCATTTTGGTTGCTGTTCAGTTGCTCTTTCGGTGTCATGTACTAGCAATTTGGGTAGGGGGTGCTCTTTGACCTTGTCTCATACTCTCTCTGGCAGGGGAAAAACCTTTGTAAACTTCAATAGGGGAGTAGAAAAACCCCTTAAAAATAATCAGTTCCTGGGCAAACTATTTAAAGATGTGCTATCAAACTTGATTTATTTTAAACTGATTAGTATTACAAAGTTAAATTGACCTTGTCTATTGAACAGATTTTGGAATAAGCTTAATATATTGGTTGATTCGCGCCCAGTTTGTTCTCTGTACAATAGCATCACCCTCTTTTGGGACTTCTGTTATGGAAAGCTAGGATTAAATTGTGACTGGGTCTTCATAGGAGCCCCTCCAGCAGTGGTTGTTATCTAAAGAGCTGCCAATTTTCTAAATTGGTAGAGCTGCTGGAAGGCCATTGGGCTTCTTGCTGTGGGGATTGTGTTCACCTTTTTATTGCTAGGGATCAGTTCCCACAGTTCCACTGGAAGAAGGTGGTAAAATTTGGGAGTCAATCTAGCTCAGCACATAGTTGTTTAGCTTTTTTCAAAGGGTGTATAGTGGCTGTATTTTTCTGTTGGTCTCTAGATGGAGCTGCAGGTCTAAATTTGTGCTTTGACATGTATTGGTATTTCAAGTTTTTTACATTTTTATATATTCAAGTATGTATGCTTTATTTTTGGCTGATTGCTCTATGTGCTATCAGAGCTAAGGAAACTGCATCATTTGGACTTCCATGTCATTTACAATTGCCAGCAAAATATACTTATTGTAATTAACTTTACAGGAAGCTGCGTCAGATACTTGGTCTGCAAATAAAAGCACAAATTAATCAGAACTCTCCATATCTGTTTAGCAAATGTAATAAAACTGTCATTTCTCTAAGATCAGAATTTATACAAAATAGTGAAGGACAACTAAACCAATTAAATTTGGAGTGACCATTTCATTAATGTTGTAGTGGCTGCAGTGACATTCACATTTAATTTTGCAGTAGCCTTACTTCTGCTCTCTCGCTGGCATAAATCTGAAGTCACTCCACTGAACTGAAAGCAAGTGTGGGATAAGAATCAGGCTCCTAGTGTTAATGGTAGTGTCATGTTTTGTAGTGGCCTCCTGAGAAACTCTGAGCCTAATGGAAGTATCACAACTTTTGTGTCTGTAAAGTAAAACATTAAAAAAGTTTTTTATTTTTAATTCCTATTTGTGGTACTGGCCTATTAGGTGAAAAGCTAGGTGTAACAAGGTGTTGATACGGCCAAGAAGTGGCCGGAAATTGATGAACACATCTTTAAAGTAGTGATTATGATTTTAAGATCATTAAAGACACTAATCAGTTGTGTTTTTTGTTATCTACTCTGAATCTTAATTGGCAGTTGAATCAATCCTAAAGAATAGGTCCCTAGTATTGTGGGATTTCCTGACTTTGATGTGGGATCATGCAGAAGCTGGAAGTCTGCTGTATGGTGACCGAAATTAATGGCTTACAATACCAATGTTTCACGGTTTTTTCATTGTCACTTTTTAGTTAACATAAGATATCCCAGAATTATGCCTTGGGGAGAATTTCAGAAAGGTTGGTTAGCTTATTGGAGTGCTGAATTCCACCAATAGCCTTGTTATTTAAGGGTGTTACAATTTAGTTTACCTCAGTTTATGTTTTAGTTTTGCAGTTCATCATTAAGGCTCATTAATCTTTCTTTCGCATCCCAGTGTATCTAGGTGTGTAACTTAGGACACTTGAAAAATTTTCTTGCATACAGAGAGGAATTCCAGTGGGAAAGCTTGGGAGACCTGGGTTGAATTCCTGCTCTGCCGTAGACTTCCTTTGTGACTGTGGGCAAGTTACTGGGAACTTGTCTACACTAGAAAATAATATTACTGGTATAACTAGGTCTGTTGGTGTGAAAAAAAACACACAGCTGGCAAAAGCTGTAATGTAGATGCAGTTATACCAGCAAAAAAAAAAAGTCCTTTGGTCATTCTAACTTATTTGGTTTGGTATATAAGCTGTGTCTCCAGTAGGAGGTTTGCCAGCATAGCTTTACCAGGTGTATATCTATACTGGCAAATCCTTTTTAAGTTCAGACAAGGCCCTATGTCCTCTGAGCCTCCATTTCCTACCTGTAAAATGGAGATAATACATCACAGGGATATTGAGAGGATAAATACATTAGTTGTGAGGCACTTCTGGACATAAGAGAGAGGAGAGACGTTTACTTGACCTTTAGGCATACGTACAACTCCTAGAGTATGTGTTTCAGTATTTTAGTACTTTTGAGTGCATGCATGCTTCAAGTTAGTAGCCATTACTGAATATTTTAAAATTTACTGCAGTAGAATGTAGATTTAATAGTGAGTACTGCTGTGCTAATTTAGATGGAAAAGGCCAGAGGCATTACTATAAACCAGTCATTGTCCAACATTAAATGTTGTTAAACGAGGTCCAGGGTTTGTTACCCAGAGACCTCAGTCTGCTTAGTACCATGGCAAACACATAATTAAAAATCTTTTAAATATTTTATTAAAGATATAGTAAAGAAGGAAAATCAGTTCAAGCATTTGAAATATAAAGTATTAAATAAGGCTTTCATTTTAGCATCCCTTGTTCTCTTTCCTTTTCGCTGGACAGGGGTTTTTAAAGGAAAACACCCCCTTGTGTAACAGTCTCTTAGGTGCTACTAAGCCTGGCAATAACTGTCCTTTTGGTGGGGGGGAGGTTAATTGAGATGAGTTGCTGTTGAAGTCTTTTAATCCAACGAGGTGTCGGTGATTCAGCTGGGGCTGGTGAAGTCATCTGGCTCCCTCTCTCTGGCCTGGTCTAGTCAGGACACTTCTCAGAATCAGGATGATGGAAGTCTGGGGTCCCAGGAAATAGTGGGGATGGCAGCCATCATGGTGACATTTGCTCCAGTAGCCTCCATCTGTTCTCTGTTTTTGGTCTTTTGAGAGTTCTTCTCCTCTTTGCCCGCCTCCCCCTTGGATTATATCAACATGACCTTTTTGGTTTAGACTAATCCAATTTCTCTGTCTGGTTTTCTTGCATCTTTTCCCATTCACATTTGTTATAGATTATTGTGACGTTATGAATTTACACTCACTTTTTACAGTTAAACTCACAACTAGGGTAAATTTGTAGGCCCAGTTGTCACAGCAGTACTGTGTTATGGCAACAGTCTTTACATTGACCTTTGGGTTAATGCTGACTGGATATTGTGTTTTACCTCCTTGCTTGCATTGCTCTCCTACCTTCAATAACAATTAAAAAAAAATTGACTAAAATCTTCATTGATGTAAATGATTTCTCTATTTGACTGTCTGCTAACATTAAAATTAAATTGGTTCAATAACACAGTAATATTTGAGGAACAGTTTCAATTTCATTTTCTTGCAGAAGAAACATGCCTTGCGTTGTTATTGTCAAGCCATGCAAGTTTACAAAGGGAAAGGTTGGTCTCTTGCAGAGGATCATATTAACTTCACTATTGGTCGTCAGTCTTTTACTCTTCGTCAACTTGATAATGCTGTGTCTGCCTTCAGGCATATTTTGATCAATGACAGCAAACAACCTGCTGCTCAACAAGGGACCTTCCTCAGAGAATACCTTTATGTTTACAAGGTAAGATGAACATATTTTATTCGTAAAGATTAGCTTAAAATTCTGTTATCTAATAATCATCTTACATAAAAACAGAATTCAGTGACTTTTAGCACTTACAATATCTTTTTGATTCTTATGTCATTCTTTAGTTTCCAAGGTGAATTTTACTATGTATTTGAAGAATTAAAATACTATATTTACTTTCACTGCACCGATCATATGCATATTATAGCAGGGGTACTCAAACATTTTTTGTTCTGAGGTCTTCCCAACATTCAGCAAAAAATCCACAGGCCATCTGTGCCACAACAACTGCTTTTCTGTATACAAAAGCCAGGGCCGGCGTAGGGTAATTGCCTGGGGTCACAAAGCTACATTGCTCAGGCTTCGGTTTCAGCCCCAAGTGGCGCGGCTTCTGCTTTCTGCCCTGGGCCCCAGGGAGTCTAATTCTGGCCCTGCTTGCAGGACCCCCTGAGACCTGCTTGCAGCCCCCTGGGGGGCACTGGACTCCTGGTTGAGAACCACTGTATCATAGAGCAGATTATTTGTGTGTTCCACAGATTACCCATTTGAAGATTAAATAAGGTCAGAAATCAGATGGTTCTGTTTCAGTGCCAGTCCCCATAGTAATCAGGTTCTTCAAAGGAGCCTGGATAACACAGGGGTAACTGTTAGAAAAACACTGTGAGATTCTTTGTCTGAAGGATGCCACAGTAATACCATGCTTTGTATTTATGGTAACTGATGCACAAAGATACAAAATCCCAGGCCTTTCCCCCCCTTTTTGTGTCTGAAGTTCCTTGCACTCCCAGTTTAGTTTAGATGTTCACCTGGTAGTAGACGTCTATGTGACAAATTGTTATTCCATTGACCTATAGATCATGGTTATAATGTGGCCTAGGTCGATGTTGAGAAATTGAGGAATTTTTTTTGTAATTTATAAACTCTTTAGCTTTCTTTACGGGTCATTCCGTTAAGGCCTAAAAGAAAGGATATGTGTGGAACTCTCAAATTACCTTTATACTCCAGGTAACCACTGTTTTTCTGCTTCTTTTGTCACCTCTGCTTTCATAGATACCTTTTGAATGCAATGTTGAGTTTGCTGTCACTGGTACAAGTCACATTTTGATGTTTAAAAAAATATCTTCAGTAACCACCAGGGTGGATTTGATTTAAATCAATTTGATTTAATCATGATTTAAATTACTAGTCAGGAAGACTCAATTTAATTAATGGATTTCTACATAAAAGTGCATTCTTGTTGGTTATAACCTTAATACATATCCTTCACAACTCAGAGATAGAGTAGGTTTCATTTTTAAGGTGATTTATTCTGAAAACTTTTCAGATTAGTTTTACAGCTATATCAGAAAATGACTGACTGGTTATTTCATTTACCAAAGGTAATTGAAGCAGATATTTATGAAGTCATTGGGAGGTGAACTACCTCAAATTCAACAGGTTAATCATTAATATTTGGAGGATTTTCTTGCTATGCTGTATTAGGAGGAGAACATCACCAGACGGACATTTAAAATTGTTTTATTTAACTTAAACAACAGTGTTATGTATTCTGGATTTTTTTCTTCAACAACAAACATCATATTTTAACAAAACAAGCATATGAATTTTTGAATTTAGTTAAACGTTCAAGTTTTTTAAAATCAGGTTTGTTTTTGTTAACTAAAATAGTTAAAAGAATTTAAAAAAATCAACAAAAATTAAATTGGCTGTCAGCCAGGTCAACATGAGAAGTGGAAATATTGGCTTCTGCAGCTAACACAGTCGTCCTCACCTTCATTTTCTTGTTTGTTCATAATCTGGAAAAGGAAAAACAAGCTTTCCTGCTTTTCAGATCCCAAATGATTTCTCAATTTGAAATGAATTAGTCCAAAGGAAGAAAATATTCTTTCTACACTGGCAGAAGAAGCTACTGCTGTTAAAAGTGAGATTATCACTTCAACAGCCTCTGAATCCAAGTGCTTAAGTGACTTCCACCAATTCTCTGGTGTGACTTTCTTTAGAACATCATCAGCAAACATATTTCTTGAATGGTTCACCCTTAGCTCTGAAGTTTATTATAGTTGGCGTTATGGAGGGATGATTGCTGGATGTCCATGTCATAGCCAACTCCTCTTCTTCAGCAGTTAAGGTTTGACCCTGGTATTGAGTATTGAGAATATTTGCAAGAAAATGGGCTGGAGATAGTGCTTGTCCCATTTGTTTTTTTAATGCTTGTAATTTAACTCTGTCATTGCAGACTTCTCTCTTTAAGATCTCACTTGGTTCCTTCCAAATTTCAACAGCATCAGCAATAAAACAGCTATTTTCCTGCATTTTGTTCAAGGCTACTCAGCATGTGTTCAACACTTCTCTTAAGCCCAATGTTGAGAACTTTGGCTATGACAGTGCCATCTATTTTTTCACAGACTCATCAGATTAGGCCAGTTCTTGATACAGTGCTCAAAACAGTTCACGACCGAGTTCCATCGCACGTCTTGTGGGAGCGTTAGCTTGGTTCCTCCCACTTTTTTCAGAGCAGCTGCTGCAAAGTGGTTGTTATGGAAGTATTTTGCAATTTCAACAACATTAGCCTTTATTTCTGGAACACTGAAGTCTTTGGCTAGGAGGTGCATCAAATGAGCACTGCAACCGTATGTTATTAGCTTGGGACTCTCTTCACTGACTTCTAAATTTCTTCTCATCTTGGATACATTTGCAGCATTGTCTGGGACCAAGCTCATACTAGACATTTGAATTTTTTTTGGCAGTTTGTTACAGCTTTTACTGCTACTTCTTGGAAGTGTTCTGCTGAGTGTGTATTTCCTGATGTATCAGTTGTTTCTATAAGGAACACATTCCCGTCTTCTGTTGTTACACAAGCGTATAGAACAGGATCATTGTGGACATTGCTCCACCCATCAAGACTCAGTTAACAATTTTACCCTCTAGACCTTTTGCACACCGCTCAATTTCTCTTTCATACACTTTATCCAGCAATTTGCCTGTGACAGCTGCTCTGTTGGGTGGACTGTATCCTGGTCTTAATGGCTGAACCATGTTAATGAAATGTGGGTTCTCAATCATACAGAAAGGAGAGTTTGTTTCATAAACAAATCTGGCAATTTTTTCATCAATTACATCTTTTTATAATCTGGTTCTTATCACAAATTTATCTATAGTTGTTTCTGGATGATGGAGATCTTTTTGCTAGAGGTGATATACTGTGGCTATGTGACATACATGATGTGACTGAAACCCTATCATTGGTAACTCTGAAACTATAGAAAATTATGGTGATCTTGAAAGTGGATAGTCTTTAGACTCCAGTATGTTGAGGATGGATTCTCCTAAACAAAATAAGTCAGTGCAGTTATTTAATTATTATTACCATACTGCTCATTTAGTATTATTACTCATTACATTCACTGACAATCAGTACTACTTTAAAGGTGAAATTGTAAAAGGAAGATCTGTCTAGTTTAACGATTTATTTTTTATCACAACTGCATCTAAAATGATAGTACCATAGAGTAACAACTATATTTTTTGCTCAAACGTGAGAATTCAAGAATAGTCCAGAAGGAAGACAGGCAGTCCTTAAGAAAGAGGTATGAAATAAAAAAGTTTACCAGTCTGAAGAGCCTGTATGTTCAGACATGTTCCTTTCATTATCTTCAACGCAGCTTCCTTCTGAGAAGGAACACTTCTCATAATGTTGTTTCATTCAGGCAACCAGGCTTTGCATTTCTTTGTTGCACTGTTTGCATTTTGCACGCATGCCTGTCTTACCCACAGGTAGAGGAACTTCATTAAAATATTCCCAAACTGGGTCTCTTTTACGGACTGCTTCCATTACAGCTTTTCCCTTCTAGTGAGAGAATGGCATCTCAAATCAGTGAAGATCTCCAATCAATGAAGGCTACATTCAGAAAGACCTCAAGACTTCTGGAATATGCTGCTCAAACAGTTTCACTTTTGTTTCTATTGCCTGTCCCTCCCTTCTCACCTTTATCTCGAGACTTCTCCTTGTCCAGATCTATTCCATACCTCCCAACAATCTTCTATTCATTGAACTTTTTGAAACTTTGCAGTTTTAGAGAGAGGTAAGGGACTGACTCCGTGCGTACACACATTTTCAGAGGGATAGTAGGGTTGAGGTCTGTTATTTCTCACCTCTGTATATTTATTTTAAAAACCTTTTTTGCTGTTAACAAGCATGTTATCTCTGGAGACACAAATCCACAGTTTGAGAACTGCAAAACTAAACATCTCTGCTATCTTCTAGACTGAGCACTGAGTTCCATTGGATAGAAAGAAAGATTAACCTAAATAATCTACACAGAAGCCCCTGGAACCCCGTAAGATTGCGTCCCTAATCCATGAACTATTGGAACTCATTTACAAAACTTTTCTTAAACATTACATGAATTTGTCTCGTACTATAAAATTAGAATTTATAATCCCTATTCCATGATGAGATATCTTTGAGCTATGTGTCTTAATTAAAACTATCTTTAGATTTTTATCAGAAAAATCTGATTTTTTTTTTTAAATCATTTATTTGTATCCACCCTGGTAACCATTACAGTTCATTGGCAACCTTACTTAACTCTTATTCCATCAAATTTTTAAAAAGTACCTGACATGTTATAGAAGTATTACCAATATGTACCCTTGGGTACTTCAGACATCTGTCAGAGAGGGTAGCGAATAGAGTTCATGGTAGTGAATGGGTTTTTATCCCCAAATCTACTTAGCATTGTTCACTTCTAATTCAGTGGCAATATGCTTAAAAGAATGCGCCAACTGCAGAAAATCAGCATGGATTAAATTAATGTATGCTTTAGGGCAGTTCCCAAACTAGGGGCGCTGTTTGTTCAGGGAAAGCCCCTGGCAGGCCGGGCCAGTTTGTTTACCTGTCGCGTCCACAGATTCGGCCAGTCGTAGCTCCCAGTGTCCGCGGTTCACCACTCTCAGCCAATGGGAGCTACAGGAAGCGGTGCGGGCCGGGGGACGTGCACCATTGGCCTGGAGTGGCAAACCACAACCACTGGGAGCTGTGATCAGCTGAACCTGCGGACGCTGTAGGTAAACAAACCAGCCTGACCCGCCAGGGGTTTTCCCTGAACAAGCGGCACCCCTAGTTTGGGAACCACTGCTTTAGGGGAATCTAGACTTGAATTTCCAGCCAGCAGTGGGTTAAAGTAATTATAGGATGGTGTATTGCATCTGCTTGATGATAGGGTGTACCTGACTCTGAAACATAGTACACCATATACTCCTGGGGGAATTCTGCGCTATTGAACATGTGCGGAATTCATGTCTGGCCACAGAATTTTTTTTTCCACTCAAAATACATTCTGGCCAAGAAGTGCTGCAGTTCAGCCTTTCACCCACTAGAGGCTGCTGGGGTGCCAGAACAGCCAGCAGCGGGAATGCAGCTGGCTACAGGCTCTTCTGGTGCCACAGTGGCCTCTGGTGGCCAAAAGGCAGAACTGCAGCACTTCTTGGGCAGAATGTATTTTCTTTGGGGAAAAATAATATTGTGTGCAGTGGCACAGAATTCCCCCAGGAGTGGAAGTTCATTACAGCACCTTGCCTGTGGAGGCAGATTAGGACAGACAGAGTGGGGCACACCGGTCTGCTGGGTGTTGGTGGGTGTGTGTGTGTGTCACAGACTTCAGTTTAGAATGGCTAGTGAGGGGGATAGGTTGGGGTGTGGGCTCAGAGCCAGAGGGGTGACAGCATTGAGCCAGGGGCTAAATGGGAGTAATGGTGCAAGGCCACATGGGGGCGGGGGAGGAGGGCTGCAGGGATACATGAGGGTTGGGGGATAAGGGCAGATATGCCTGACTGAATGGGAGAGGCTTGGGGTCAGCCAGGATCTGCATGGGGGAGGCTCCTAACTCCCTAACAATCCCTGCTCACCCGTCCAAAAAAACCTCACCCTGTTCCGTACTTCTCCCGCACACATGCAACAACCACCAAGTTCACTCAAGGCTCCTTCCCTCTCCCTCAGCTCCTCTGTTACCCCTTACTCCCCCAAGCCTTTGCACTGCTTCTGACAGGTGCAGGAAACATGTTTCAGTATTGTAGTTTTCATATGCATGGTAAGAAACAAACAAAAAAAAATTGTCAAAAAAATCACCAGAATCTTTTTTTGTGTGTTTCTGTATTGTTACAGACCTACTTGCTGACAGGTATTTTGAAATAAATTACCAAAATTGAAACTGGCATGATTATATTGTGTTGTTTTAACAGATAAAATAAGCATAATTTTAAAATATGGTGCACAGAATTTTTAAATTTTTTGGTGCAGAATTCCCCCAGGAGTAAACATAGAATGAATGCAGAGTGCATGCAGTACCACTTTCTGCACACACATTAAATGTCAACTTGAAAAGCTTATTTTAAAAAAAAAGAACATATCAAATAGTTAGTTAGCAAATTGTATATGTAGACTTCAATATTAGAAGTAAACACTTCATTTCCTAAATATTTTAAAATTAGTATAATCTTTACCCAGAATCCTGAATTAATGAATGTTTTGCAACCGTTGACCTAAAATCCTCCAAAAAAGCACAGAGGAGAGAATCTGATATCCACATGTTTTGCTTATGATTGCTTTTGAATTTCCAGGTATATTATTGCAAATTCAAAATCTAGCAGTAAGCTTACAAATATTAAGTTCATATTTAACAGCTTTGCAGTTTCAAAATCATTAATATATCCGGAGACTTAATTAGGAATGGTTCCAATTTAACCTGGATTTGGGAAATATAACATACATACATACACGGTTCTGTTTTTCCAAAACATCTCTGCACTCTCGCAGCCTATTCTGAAGGGGCCTTCTTAGAGGGCTATTAGATACTTACTCTTGTCCCTACTACCTGTGCAGAGAAGATTAAATTCAGTGAGCTGGATCTTTGTGTCTTTGCATATGATTAGGATTTTGTAACTTGTATGTAACAAACTTTTCTTTGTTTAGTAGGAAAGATTAATTTGAGAAATAGTCTCTTAATTTAAAATATAAAAGAGGGAAGTACAATAGATTCTTTATTTTAATAAGCAATATTTGGGTATGTGAACTTACATCTCACAAATAGTCAGAGTACAGTATAAAGATTGGTTCTGTATTACTGGTTAATTTTAATGATACCCATGTACTTTGTTACTAAATATTGAAACAAAGAACAGAGCTTTATAACATAATGTTTATCACAAACCTGTTGACAAAGTTAAGGTTAGAGTGAACTAAAATGTTGACTCTTCTATTTACAAACCTTTTTCATAGATTTCCCCCCTCTTAAAATAGGAAGATATGTCCATCCTTTTATTTCACTGTTTAATTTTTGAGTTTTTTAAACTATTTTGGCAGTTTAATGTTTGGGCAAAGAAATGGATAAAGTATAGCATAGATGCAGTAGATTTAATGTTTTTGCTTTTTTATTAATACATAGCAACTGAATTTGTAAGTTGGTCTCCAGTTTTTGAACATGGGTTGTAAAAAGCATATTTATGTATAGGCAATGCATCTAAGGGGAAGAAAAAAAAACAACCCCCTATTCTCATTCCAGAATGTGACTCAGCTATCACCCGATGGCCCTTTACCACAACTTCCTTTACCATATATTAACAATTCTGCAACACGAGTATTCTTTGGACATGATCGACGACCAGCAGAAGGTTAGTGAAATTTCAGTGACTGTTTGATACAACTGTTTTTATGATGGACGAAAAAAGATACAAATAAGGTAACCTACAAGAAACTTCAGTGTTCTTCTAGAGTGCTTGTTCATCCCATTCCACATTAGGTGTGCGCGCGTTGCGTGCATGAGCGTTGGAAACTTTTTCCTTTAGCGGCTCCTGTCAGGTCGGCGGGGCCCCTGAGTGGCACCACTGTGCCGTGCATATATACCCCTGCCCCCCGACCCCCTTCAGTTCCTTCTTACGGTCCGTGACGGCATTGGAACAACCTCTTTCTCTTGTATGAGAGCAGTCCCTTAGCCTTTCTCTTATATGTAGCTGTGATCAGTTAGTTAGCATACCTTTGTTGTGGACACTGAAGTGATTAAGTGCTTGGAGGCTTCCAGCACCCACCCCTGGGCTGCGGGGCATGTCGCAGGCCCATGGGTTTAAGGCTTGTGCCGCAAGCATATGCCAGTTAGTGATCCCCCTGGCTCTTGTCTACGTTGTCTGGGGGAAGAACATCAAACTGAGCGGTGTAGGATTTGCAAGGCGTTCAAGCCAAGAACAAAGAAAGAAAGAGACTTCCGTTTAAAGCAGTTGTTGATGGAAGCTGCATTGCAGCCACCGGGCCTGGAGTGCCTGACATCGGCTCCGGCTTCCTCTGTGCGTAGCGCCCCGGAGCCCTCTGGAGACCCGGCACCAGCTAAACACCGAAAGCTGTAGGCCACGCAGCGCCAGACTAGGCCCCGGCACCGCTCGTCCTCCCCGGCGCAGCCCAAAGGAAGGCGCGGACGTTCGCCTCGTAGGAGGCCGGCGCCTTCCAAGGCCCCGAACGCCAGTAGGAGCGGGAAGGCCGCCGCACCGGCACTGGCACCAGCGGCTCCAGCGCCGCAAGTCCCACCGAGCCCAGGCCTAAGAGAGCTCAGTGCGGATGACGGGCTCGAGGACTTAATGGGTCAGCCCTCCACGCCTGGCACCTTTGAGGCGGCAAAGGACCTCTTTGAGCTGTCGGCGACGAGCCCCCTCCCATACAGGGAGAATCCTGTGGCACCCCGGGTGCCGTCGAGGGGTAAGCCAGCAATGGTGTGCTGTTCGAGGACACCGACCCAGCATCGCTTCCGGAGTTGATCCCGGTCAAGCGCCACATGCAACTTGGTCAGGCAGGCCAGACTGAGACTTAGGACTCTGCAGGCGTGGCTTGCTCGGGTGTACTCCTCAGGCAGGGACCCCCTGGACTTGGTGGTGACAGCCCCCAGGGACGTGCTGGACTCTCGGCTCTGGTGGCAGTCCCAGCCTGTGGTTTGCGAAGGCATCCCCTTTGCCGCCCCACAACCAGACCTGACGCTGGTGATGGACGCGTCAGACCACGGATGGGGGGCTCAGCTGGGGGACCTCAGGACTCAGGGCTTGTGGTCCGGAGCAGAGCGGTCGCTCCACATCAGTGTGAAGGAGCTCAGGGCGGTTTGTCTAGCCTGCCAGACCTTTCACGCCACTCGATTGGTCATAGCGTGGCGGTTCTGACAGACAACACTACTGCTATGTTTTATATAAACAAGCAGGGCGGGGCTTGTTCCTTGCCGATCTGTTGCGAGGCTGTCCTCCTCTGGGACTTTTGTATAGCTCATGCCATTCTCCTCGAGGCGTCATATCTCCCGGGGGTGTGACACGAGCTGGGGGAACTACCTCAGCAGGTCATATTGCATGCATGAGTGGATGCTCAGAGTGGATGTCATGCTTTCGCTCTTCCGCAGGTGGGGGTTTTCCACCAGGGACAACACCCAGTGCCCGCGGTTTTGCTTGTTCCAGGGCCAGAGCCCAGGCTCAGTCGCAGACGCATTTGCGATCCCGTGGGGAGGGGGCTTGATGTATGTGTTTCCCCCACTCCACTTGGTACACAAGGTCCTGCTCAAGGTACGCAGGAACAGGGCACCGGTGGTCCTCATCGCCCCGGCATGGCCCCGCCAGCACTGGTACACAATGCTCCTAGAGCTGTTGGTGGAGGCCCTGGTAGTCCTGGCCCTACATCGGGACCTCATCACACAAGATGGTGGGCGGCTTCTCCACCCCAGCCTGCAATCACTACACCTGATGGCATGGAAGCTCTGTGGCTAAACGCCTTGGAGAGCCAGTGCTCCCTTCCTGTGCAGCAAATTCTGCTTGGCAGTAGGAAACCCTCTACCAGGGCTACCTATATGGCCAAGTGGAAAAGGTTCTCCTGTTGGTGTGAGCCCTGACAGGTGCAACCATACCAGCTCCTGGTGCAAGCCATCCTCGGGTGCCTCCTGCACCTCAAGCAGCAGGGGCTGGTCCCGTCCTTACTCAGAGTGCACCTGGCGGCCATCTCCGCCTTCCATCCAGGGTTTTCAGGGGGCTTGGTGTTTTTCCACCCAGTGGTGGGACGGTTCCTTAAAGGATTAGAGAGGATGTTTCCGTACTCATGCCCCCCAGTCCCTCCTTGGAATCTGAACTTGGTCTTCTCTGAGCTCATAGAATCCCCGTTCGAGCCACTCGCTACCTGCTCCCCCCTCCACCTTTCCTGGAAGGTGGCATTTCTGGTTGCCATTACCTTGTCCAGAAGGGTGTCTCAGCTGAGGGCTCTCACCTCTAAGCCACCGTATACAGTTTCACAAGGATAAGGTGCAGCTCTGACCGCACCCCAAGTTCCTCCCTAAGGTGGTCTCGCAATTCCGTTTGGGCCAGGACATTTGTCTGCCGGTATTTTTTTCAAAACCCCATATGGACCTGAGTCACCTCAGCCTACACACCCTGGATGTCCCTTGAGCGCTGGCGTTCTATTTGGCACGCACCAAACCTGTTCATAAATCCACGCAGCTGTTCGTGGCTGTAGCCAAGAGGATGAAAGGCCTCCCGGTGTCGGCGCTGCGGATCTCGTCTTGGATTACAAGCTGCGTCTGGACGTGCTATGAGCTGGCAAGTGTTCCGGCCCCGGCAGTCACGGCCCACTCGACCAGGGCACAAGTGACTTCCACAGCTTTTCTGGCACAGGTCCTGATCCAGGAGATCTGCAGAGCAGCCACCTGGTCCTCGGTGCGCACCTTCACGACCCACTGTGCAGTCAACCAGCGGGCCAGAGAGGATGCGGCAGTTGGCAGAGCGGTCCTCCAATCAGTTGTTCCGTGACTCCTACTCTTCTCCAGAGGTAAGCTTGTGGTTCACCTAATATGGAATGGACGTGAACAATCACTCGAAGAAAAAAAAACGGTTACTTACCTTCTCGTAACTATTCTTCGAGATGTGGTGTTCACATCCATTCCACCTCCTACCCGTCTGTCGGAGTTGCTGGCAAGAAGGAACCAGAGGGGGTCGGGCAGCAGGGGTATATGTGCACGGCTCAGTGGCGCCACACAGGGGGCCCTGCCGGCCCGACGGGAGCTGCTAAGGGGAAAAGTTTCCAACACTCGTGCATGTGACGCGGGCACACCTAGTGTGGAATGGACGTGAACAACACATCTTGAAGAACAACCGTTATGAGAAGGTAAGTAACTGTTCTTTTCTCCAGCCTGATCAGTCATAGAATCATAGAATACCAGGGTTGGAAGGGACCTCAGGTGGTCATCTCGTCCAACCCCCTGCTCAAAGCAGGACCAATCCCCCCAATTTTTGCCCCAGATCCCAAATGGCCCCCTCAAGAATTGAACTCACAACCCTAGGTTTAGCAGGCCAATGCTCAAACCACTGAGCTATCCCTCCCCGCAAAGAGTCTCTTTCTCTTTTCCATTCTTTAAGTTATCTCAGCTTTATATATCTCATAAGCTAGTTTTGAAGGTCAGACTTATTTCTCTTGTTGCTGATTACTAAATTATACTAAATTTTCCTCAAAATCAGGGGAGTATCTTGGGTTTGAAATGCTTTCACCCCATAAGTTAGGTCCTTATCCCTGAGGTACAGTCAGTATCCATTACTAGGGCTTTACCAAAGTCACAGTCCATTTTGATCAATTTCACAGAGGGTTTTAAAATTGGTCAGTTTCACATTTTCAGCTGTTCACATCTGAAATTTCATGGTGTGGTAACCATGGGGGGGCCCAACCCAAAAGGTACCCAGAAATGGTTCTGATCTCCCCGGCTGCCCTCCCAGCTGCCATACAAGGGAAGGACAAGTCCTGTCTCACCCAAGCCCAGCAGGGACTCTCAACTAGGTGCTCCCTGGCTGGGGTGCTTCCAGTAGCTGAGGGATATCGGACCCACCTCCACAAGTCTCCTCCAGCTGCAGGAACCTCTAGTGCTGGGTAGGGAGCTACCTGCAGCAGGGAGAGGCACTTGGAGGTGGGTGTGATCTCAGACACACACACCAGCTGCCATGCAAGGGAAGGACAAGTCCTGTCCCTTCCCAGCCCAGCAGGGACTTGCAGCTAGGAGTCCCCTTAGCTGGGGCGCTCCCAGGACTAGGTGGATATTGGACCCACCTCCGCAAGTCTCCTCCAGTTGCAGGAACCTCCAGAGCTGGAGCTTGCTGCAGCAGGGGGAGGCTCTCTGAAGTGAGTCTGAGAGAGAGTGGCCATACAGGAGAAGGACAAGTCCTCTCTTTCCCCAGACCAGCCGGGACTTGCAGCTAGGAGCTCCTTGACTCGGGTGCTCCCAGCAGCCAATGGGAGATCAGATTTCATGGGGAAAGGCTTATTTCATGGTCTGAGACACATTTTTCACGGCCATAGAATTACTAGGTCCCTACCAATTACCCTCTATTTTGATTGTTTTTAGTAGCTTGGGAGTAGCTACTGGATATTCCAATGTGAGTCCATATAAACATCATGAAATGGATCCGTAAATAATTACACCTTATGGAAACTTGAAAATGAACATGATATGTTTTTTTAAAGGACATCTACAAATAAAATGAAAAGCTTTGTTGCTAATACTTGATCATCTGCTCCTTATTCTCCAATATGCCACAATTATTTCCATGCCAAATAGTTATGTCAGGAGCAAAAGGTTCTGATGCCATCAGAAGCAGAATTGGCAACTGGGGAATTTGCCCAAACCAGAGATCTATATTTCTTTGAGGGCCTTTGTATAGTCTGACTCCTGTCTTCAGCTATTCAGTATTATGTATTAATAATACTGTAGGGGGGTAACTAGAGTTTATTTCTAAAATGTGTCAAGGAATTCATCAAGGGTAAGTGCACTTTTTTTAATAGAATACAGATAAATCAGTATAAATTAATAGGATGCCTGAAGTATATTTCTCCAGTCCTGTATCCATAATCCTTAGATTATTGGTCCTCTTAGCTCTGATCGTTCAGTCTGTAGGTTCCTTCCTGAGTACATTAAAAGTTCTATCTTAAGATCGCCCTTTGCCATCTTATATTCATGGAGTTCTTAGGTCCTTAACCTTATTGATTAGTGTGGACACAGCAGACAATTACAGGCAATTGTAAGAAATTCCAGAAGAGGTAACTTGCTAAATTACTTTGTTGGTGTACCCTCCATCTCCCCAACTGATGACTTCAAGCTTCTGATTGGCTCGAGCGATGGACGTAGAGTTGGTGGGAACTGAAAAGTCCCACTGTTTCTTAGAGCTCCAGTCAAATCAACCCAGTCAAGTGGCTCTTTTCAGTGACACCAACAGAAGAGATCTCTGGCTGACCCCTTGTATCGACCTTTTTAATTACCAGAAGGGCAGATTGATCCTGCAATGTCCCTCGAGGCAGTCTGAACACTTTTATATCTGTCTGCTGCCAGGCTTTGTTATAGTCTCAGCCCGTGAAATGCTGATCCACCATGATCTGTGATCTTCCACAGCACCAGTGTTCACTGAAAGTATGGAACTATTGACCAATATGGGAAGGCTCTTGAGTGTGCGAGAGAACTTTCAAAGGAGCTGGACTTGGTCTGTACAGGGCAGTCATTCATTAGGCAAGAACAGCTATGGATCTAGAAGTTTCAGAAATAGTTTGACTTTGCTTTTCAATAAGTTCTGCACACACAAGCATACATAGAAAAGAAGTCCTGGGCTGGATTTTTTTATACATGTTGCGTATAAAACTCGGCTCTTATGGATAGGATTTTCAAAAGCGTCTGACAGCGCAAGTCCCACTGAAACAGACAGTAGCCTTTAACTAGATGAGCACATGTCTACATGCCTTGTCTATACTAGACTTTCAAAACATATTAGCCACGTGTTAACTTACAGTGCTAAAATCACACTTTAAATCATAATCTAGACATGGTCAACAGGCCTGTGGAGTGGTTTGGCCGTTAAAGGTGCCATTACTGAAACTTTTTTGCCAACCACCACACTTTTACACCAAAAACTGGAGAAAGTTTGAAAGATAAATAAATGCATAATGTCCAAAGATTTTTCACTCTTTAGTGTACATAACTTTCAAATGTTAGTGAGTTATGTACATATACTAAGGGAAAACATATTTTCTGTCACTTGACGGAATTTTCAAGTTTAAGTTTTAGGAAATCTCCATTTAACTAGTTCTAGAGGATTTTCTTTCAGAGCTGACTTATTGGCATAAAATTTACAGAAGAAAAGAGATTTGCCTAGCCTTCTACACAGTGGTATATGTTATTTTACGTTATGTTACTTGATTCTTTTTTGTAAATAAGTGAAACATGCTTTATGTAGTGATTGTGTCTGAATAAGATGTGATGTATGTATAGGAGATTAGTAATGACAACATTTTACTGTGTATTTTTGATCCTTGGGGGAAATATGTTAAGTAGGCTAGGAAAAGAGCACACAGACAAATTGAAAAATATGAGTGTGATTATTATTTCTTAAATGGCTTGGATCCATATAAATGTCTTAATGAAAACAACTTTAACTGAGGAAATGTGTAAAAGAAATTGTTTGATGCTTTTATATACGGTATGTGGTAGAGTTCAGATGAAATAGTAGTAATGTTAAAGAATAAATTAGCCTGAAAAATAAGAGAAAGTAAGGAGATCCAAAAAAGATCTATATTTTGCAGTAATGTAGGAGTGCTAACTTGAGCATGATTTTTATGAATAATCGAAGGATCTGTACTAAGTTACTGAGCCAGGATAGAAATATCTATATTTGATGGTTAATAGCAATGATAATCACTTGCTGGACTAGGTAGCATTCTGAACTTCTAAAAATATTCAGTTATACAAAACTTTATAGCCAGAGTATCTTCTTTGTAACAGGGTTTATTACAAGCCCATTTTTAGATGCATATAATGAGTAAGAGTATGTGCTGGTCTAGATTGGCATTAGGTGTTTCATTCTGAGAGCCAGTTTGCTGTAGTAAATTTCCAAGAGGTATGGGTTGGAAGGTACAACACTTGCCAAGGATGACCCTCAGATCTGCTATTCGAGTATTTCCCAAATGTTCTGAAAGCGTTTTCTCCACCCTCTGTTGTTTGTGGTTGAAGGCCTACACATTAATGTATAAATCTTCCGTGTCCTCCCACCCCCATTAGGTCATCACTAAACCAACTTTGGGAAACATTAGTGTAGATCTTCATAATGTAATACTTCCTCTTGTTTCTTACATGTTTTATTACGCAATGGAATTCTTTATATCGGCATTAACTGTCACTGGCATTTGAGTTAGCTCCCTTTAAAATGATTTGGGTAGTCAGCATCTCAGAGATATTGATTCAGGCCCAAGCAACCATTGCCGCATTGGTTACGTGCTTCACCTTTTGAAGATTTTCTTCACAACCATAACAGATTTCACTTTTTCAAAGTAAAAGCTAAGACTCTGGTGAACAGTTGAGATGTCTGCCTGCACTATACACGTTGGGAAACACTGATCATAATCTTCAACTGGTTCTGTTTATCTGTGTGCCAAATAGTCATAATACTTACCTGCCTCCTCAGGTAAAATGTCTGAAGTGTTTTGAAATGCTCAGATAAAATGCTGAGTGCAAATTAATATAACTTTTTCTGTATTTTAGTGTAGATTTTTTAGTCTATAAACTGAACTTTTGCTGTCTTAAATTACAGCTTAGCTTTTATTCCACTTGCACGCTTAAGTGTGTTTGGATCATATTAAAGAAGTTCTGTATTAAAATCACAAATTAGTTTGATTCCCCATAGTTTAAATTCCAGGGTATTACTAACTAAGAGGTCTCCTGGTTTTTGGTACTGTTTCTCTCCCTCTATGTGTGAAACTTGCAAGCTGCTAATTGTGTTAGTACATTCTAAGACAGAGTCTGTTCTCAAAGCAATTCTTTGTAACAACTACTACTCACACAGAGAAAGACTCAAAGCAATACTCTGTAACAACAGAAACAGCACCCAGAGACTCCCCGCCCTTTTGTTGTATTCATCTTGCTTTGTTAACAATTCTGATTAAAATAGAGATAGAGGGTGTGTGTGGATAATAACTGAATGATCAGGAAGGTGCCAGCCTAAGAACCCAGTGTCCATCGGCTGAAGAAGACGTCAAGTGGAAATAACCAGAGGACCCTCGGAGGGCAGACTGGAATCCACCCAACAGCCTCAAAGATGGGAGAACCAAAGAACAAGATAACATCTAGCAGCATGGAGCCGTCAGGAAAGTGCTATCTGCTGATTGATTCAGCAACAGCATGATGAAGCAATTCCTATAGACTGGCCTAGGAAGAAATTCCTATAAAAATAGACTCTAGAAAGTGAGAACTTTGTGGGGGGGGGTCTGATTCTGCAAACCAACTTCCAGGAGCATCAGATGTGTATCTGACAAGGCCCTGCTCCCTCCTCATGTCCAGGCCACCTGGCCAGTGGCTTGGCATGAGCAACTCTAAGGCTGGTAACTATAACAACCTTGCAGAACCTGTGTGTGTGTGTGTGTATATATAAATGAATGTGTGAATAAATGAGATTGAATGGAATGTTACAGCTATAACTAACTGCTTACTATGATTCTTTCTGTATTCATAATAAATGTGGTATTTTTGCCTTTTTCCCTTTAATAAGATCTTGCTGGTTTTTATTTTATTGGTATAACAAGTGTGTGTATTTAAAAAAGATTGTGTGAACCTCTTGAAGATTATCTGCATCTACATTTTAAAATCAAATGGCTTGAGAAAATGTGAATATATTTTGTGAGTGAACTGTACTTCACAAGTACATGTGAATAAGGTATCTCACATGACCCACTTGGGAAGTGTTATAAAATTAATCAGATATAAAAATTGATTATGAACCTTGGGCCAATGGCAAGTTGCCAATACAGCCCTTTATGTTGTAGCTGTTGCGCACCACTCTTATGCCAGTTAATTTTGATTTGTTCTCTATTAGGTGAAAAGCAGGCAGCGACACATATAAGTCTTGATCAGGAATATGATTGTGAATCTTCTCACCAATGGAAGGAGCTTGAAGAACAGGTTGTGGCTGTGGTTAATAAAGGAATAATACCATCAAACTTTCAACCGACACAGTATTGTTTGAACAGCTATTCAGATAACTCCAAGTTTCCACTTGCTGTAGTAGAAGGTAAATTTATAGCGTATGGATTCTTTAAAAATCAGAAGTCTTTAAATGTAAACTGGAAGTTTAAGTAAGCAGGAAGTTTCATTGCTATTATGGAACTAACCAAGCTACTTTTTGTGATATGGCTTGTTGGAGGTGAGTATTGAGTTTCAGATCATATTAGGAATATATAGCGTGTAATCACTTGTTGAAATACGTACTCCTACATAAAGTGCATAATAGCTTTTTTTTAATAGAACCAGTAACAGTGGAAGTAGCCTTTAGAAACCCATTGAAGGTTCCACTTTTGTTGACTGATCTATCGTTGCTTTGGAAATTCCAACCTAAAGATTTCAATGCAAAGCATAATGGAGAAACAAAAGAGTTGGTGAGTAATTAAGAACGTTTAACTGCCGAACTATTTTTTTACAATTTTATTCTTAAACTTACTCTTCTGTGGCATAATATTGAGATGTTGTTTTTATTAAAAAGGCAACACTTACCATATGAGTTACTTTAGTTATTTTCTGCTGTAATTTTTTTGGGGGGCATGACTGTTAAAAGCTGGCAAATGCTTAGTCTTTTAATGGTAAATAGTGTAAAAGTTTGAAGTACAGATATTATGTAAATATCTAATCTCTGATTTTAATAAGATTATTTAAATTACACACCCTTTAAAGTAGCTTGAGTCATCTGTTCTCAGATAGTTGAAACTTGGTATAACAGCAGCAGGATGAAACTTTTTATGCATTTTTAACCTTGGCATCAATACCTATTTTTTCTTACTAATTAGGTAGGGTCACTTAATCTGCAATATTTATAATCAAGTAGTATAGCTCTGTGGCCAGTTGATTCCTTATGTTAAATTTGAGTTAGTTTGCCTAGATTTTCAGTTCTCATTGGCTTCTTTTAACATAAATTGTTTCATGTAGTCTTTTACGTAACATGAATATTTTCTGATACCTTTCATTATTATTTCAATAACTTCATAATCAACCCCTTGATATTTAAAATAGCCTATACTTATCATGGCACTCTGGATAATGTCTCTCGTTGGCAGAATTTCCTCTTAAAATTACCCTTGTTATTCAAAGAGATCTGTTGTAAAGTTTTCGTTATTCTGAAATGTTTAGTACATTTATTTCTTGTCAAGTTGATTTCCTGTGAAAAGGTGTTGTTTAGACCACTTTCTTAATCTCTCAACTAACTACTGGTGTTTTTTACATAATGTATTAATGATTGATTTATTTCTAGCCAACCATAGAAAGAGGGAACTTCATACTTGTGGTTTGGCTAACTTTCTCCTTCTGAAAACTCTTTTATTTGCTGTGCAAGGGGTGCAAGCCTATATAACCTTCTGTAATTCTCAATGAAATCCATAGTTCAGCGCTGATCATCTCACAACATATGATGAATCTCAGATGCGCTATCATGATGTAAACAACAGAATTGGTCTTTGGAACTCTGTTAATTAACGAAGTGACTCACTATGCTTGGAAGGTTGATCAGTGCTTAAAAATTACCTATCTACCTTAAAAGTGGCAATAAAGGAAATCTGCTGGTGCTGGTCGCATTTCTACAGGTTCCTGTTTACGGTTTCAAATTGTGCATGCTTTTGCTTGTTTGAAGTGCCCTAAAACAACACACTGTTGCAAGAACTAATATTTGTAGCAATTTAGTTCAGAGGAACATTGTTAATAAAGATATAAAAACAGCTCTTCAACCAATTGCCTTTTTCCCTTCCTTCCTCCCCAGGCATGTGGAAATGACATGATAGGAGCTGAAGTAATAGCTGAGTTCTTAATTAATAGCGAAGAGACAAAAATGGTAAGTAGGTAAATGTTTATATTTACATTTTGAATGCACATTATCCAATATTGTATATTTAGATACAATGTTTTTCTTAGAATATCTAAACTTGTCTTTCATTTCTATCAGACAGAAGGTAGTTCCATTTGGAATAATTTCCTTTTACTGCAGTACTTGTTGCATCAGTATTATCCTTTGTTTTTAAGATCTGTTATAGGCTAATTCCAGTTTAGAAATGTTTTCTGAAGAGATTTTTTTTCCTGTGTGCTTGATAATTTCTCTACTGATGTGCAAATGAAATATTCTGCAAAAATGTAAAAACAGAAATCTTGTAGATATTGAGTTAGTTATGATTAACACTTTTCTGATTTAATTTGTATAATATACAGTTGCATCTGATACAAGATTATATAATGTTGCTATGAATTGTTGTAAAAATGGGACATTGAATGTAAAAAATAAGTGGATTTTTTCTTAGTAGCATCAACAACAAAATTTAACATATCTCCACAGGCAAGACTAAAGCTCTTTCCCCATCAAACAGGGGAGCTACATATTCTGGGAGTCGTTTACAATCTTGGCACTATTCAGGGTACTATGATGTTAGATGGGATTGATCCTTCTATTGGATTGCAAGCAGGTAAGGATATGGCATTCCCTTGAGAAATGGCAGAGAATCTTAGTTTGTACCACAGAATAGAACTAAAGTCTGTCAGGTAAAGAATGGCAGCTGGTGGTGGTGGAGGGGGCATGTCTAAAGAAGGAGGGAGAGACTGATAAAGTAAGTGGACACAAGTGGCAGACTGAAGCAGAGCCTAGAAGAGGGTGGAAGGGAAGTGGAGGTTCACTGTTACCTAAACTACGTTCCCTTCAGCGTTTATATCCTGGGTTTAAGTTAAAAACCAGGAAAATTAAAAATCAAATCTGAAGCAAAACAAATTCACATTTACTATGTTTTGCATTCTTTAGCCATTGCAACTTTCTTCTTCTCTTGAGTCCCTCTCCATTTACTTCTCTTCTAGCTGTCTTCTCCTATCTCAGTGCCACTTGGGCTTTCATCTTTTCCTCCTGTTTATAATCACCAGCTTTCTTTCCCAGTATTGCTTTGAAAATGTGAAGTTCTCAGGCATATTTTGTTGTCAAGCTATAATTTAATCAGATTTGATATGACATTAAAAATTACTTCAGCCAAGAACTTCTTAAATGTTTCAGTTGTCACCCCTTTTTTCTTTCCTAAAACATGCTATTCCTTTAGATACATACTTTGTGTAGAGTAAGCCGGATGGTTCTACTTATGAGCCCCCTGGTTAGTGTCTCTTACTTTTTAATCTTTCAAAATGGCCACATTTAGTGAGCTCTATCTATCATGTTTTACACTCCTTTTTATTTTTCTTTGACCAGTGTGGGGGTGGGGGGTGCTTTCATATAATTTTTAATTTCATTTCAAAATAGGTCTATATCTTTCCCTCTTCTTCCTTCTAAACCATCTTCCAGGAAAGATTTTGTTCTCTAACTTTATACAGAAGTTCAATTAAGGTTAGGAGTGAAAAAAAATATTTTGCTATCTATGCCTGTATGATTGGTCTCAATCCAGTTCCTAGTTAAGAAAAGTCAGAAGACCCATGTAATTGGGTTTTTGACATTTCTGAGAGGATAAGAACTGATTAGGAAAAAATTGAACTATCTTGTTTTGGTCCTTCCAAAACAGTTGAGGCATGGCTTCTATGCAGGTGCAGATTGCACTGCCAGTGCGGTTCCTGTTTCATGAATGCTAGTCTCTAAGGGTGCCATTTAATCTTTAATAATTAGGGCCCTACTAAATTCACAGTCCATTTTGGAGACTTTTACAGTCACAGGATTTAAAAAATAATAAATGTCACGATTTCAGATATTTAAATCTGAAATGTCACTGTGGTAACTGTAGGGGTCCTTACCTAAAAGGGGGATGGGGAGGCATCATAAGATTATTGTAGGGGGCTTGTGGTATTGCCGCTCTCACTTCTGCAATGCTTCTCTCAGCCTTCAGAGGTGGGTGGTTGGAGAACGGCAGCTGCCAGCCGGGAGCCCAGCTCTGAAGGCAGCGCCAGCAGCAGCAAAGGAGTAAGGGTGACATGGTATGATATTGCTTCCCTCATTTTTGTACTGCTGACTTCAGAGTTGGGCCCTCAGCCAGCAGCCACCACTTTTCAGATGCCCATTGCCACCCTTACTTCTGCACTGCTCCTGTTGGTGCTGCCTTTCAGAACTGGGTGCCTGGCCTGCAGCTGCTGCTTTCTGACCACCCAGCTCTGAAGGCAGCGCAGAAGTAAGGGTGGCAATACTGTGACACCCCTACAATAACCTTGCAACCCCCCGTGACCCCCATTTGTATTGGGACTCCCAGTTTGAGAAATGCTGATCTCCCCTATGAAATCTGTATTGTATAGGGTAAAAGTACACAAAAGACCAGATTTCGCAGTCCATGATGCTTTTTTTGTGGCTGTGAATTTGGTAGGGCACTATTAATAATCATTATGTTCACACTTAAAATGAAAAATAGTAAATGGTTTTAAGTATATCTTCTTTTTTAGAAAGCCATGAAATTGAAAGGATTTGAGGCTGAAAAAATAACGAGTAAACTATATTGTTTATGTAACTTCATGGTTTCAAACTGCTGGTTGTTGTTTCAGGAAAATTTGTTTATAATGGGATGTCTGTACGAGGACGACAGGACTTAGAAATTCAGGGCCCTCGACTTAATAATACAAAAGAAGAAAAAACATCCATTAAATATGGACCAGATCGACGTTTAGATCCTATTATAACTGAGGAAATGCCCTTGTTGGAGGTATTTTATATTCTCCCCAGATAATAATTTGAGCACATAGTCAAACGTTCAACTATACCTTTATAAAATAGTAATATTTTTTACTTTTGGTTTAACTTTATTTATAGCATTGCTGTCTTTTGACCTAACATCCAAAATGGCAATCTTATAATGGGGCAGAATGTAGTGGATTATGTAAATCAAAGTACCAAGTTTGTATCTAATTCAGGTGAAACTTCAGAGGGTTACAGGTATCATCACAAAATTTGTGACCCTGTTGAAGTATACACATTTCTGCCAGAATTTGAGTTAAGACAACTTTATAAGTAAAAGTTGCAAGGAAAAAAAATACAGCTGGCAAATTAGCATTTTGGTTTCTCTATCTCCAGTTGCAAAACCTAATTTCCCAAGGTAGAGCCTTATTTCCTGAGTATGAAGGGGGTCAGTGAAAGCAAAAATGAAACAGAAAAATTCCTTCATTTACGATGGTTCCATATGATTCCCTTTACTGTTAAATTTAACATTGACAAATTAGAATTTTAGTTTATAAACACTTGGCGGCTTTTTCAAGTTATTTTCAGAAATATGTTACTATTAAATTGTTAACCTTATAAATTTTTTTCCCCCAATGCAGGTGTTCTTTATAAATTTTCCTACGGGGCTGCTCTGTGGAGAAATCAGAAAAGCATATGTAGAATTTGTGAATGTGAGCAAGTGTCCTCTTACTGCATTGAAGGTTGTATCAAAACATCCAGAATTTTTTACTTTTGGTGGAAATACTGCTGTTTTAACACCACTGAGTCCCTCAGCTTCTGAAAACTGTAGTGCTTACAAGACTGTTGTGACAGATTCTACCTCTGTATGTACAGCACTGATGTCATCAGCTTCTTCTGTAAACTTTGGGGTTGGCACAGGAAATCAGCCAGAGGTGATACATGTCCCACTTCCTGACTCTGTCCTCCTCCCTGGGGCTTCAGTCCAGCTGCCAATGTGGTTACATGGACCAGATGAAGAAGGGGTTCATGAAATAAACTTTTTGTTTTACTATGAAAGTGTTAAAAAACACTCAAAAATGTGGTAAGTTTTTAAACTAAGTTTTTCAAACTAAATTAGGTCTTACCTAGTAAACTACTTGACACTGAATGTATTTAGGTATGTTAAATATTTCTGGACTTAAGTGCCATAAAAATGAAAGTGGTGTCAAACTGGTGTCTAACTTTGCTGTACTAATAAAGCAAAGCATAAACATTAGTGACTATATATATATTACACTGAACTCACTGCTGCTAGATTAACTTTCTGGTTAAATTGTCAAACTGATTGCATATATTTTGGACAGAGCAATTTTTCAGAGTACTACTCTCCTGAATGAAACAAATCTCCATGAATTCTTAGCAAAGGACAATGTATGTGAAGTCAGGTTTTTGCCGTGGAAGCATATTTAGTTCTTGCTCGTGGGTTGTCTTACTTTCCTAGGGGAAGAGAGAGTGGAGTGGATGCTATTGGATACTGTAAAAGGGAAGCTCTGTCCACATCAGAGCCTCAAGAAAGTTTGCTTTCATTTCAGAACTTGACCAGCAGTTCCAGCTTATTAATTTCTTCAACCAATATTCAAAAACAAATAGTCTCTTCACAAATACAGAATCACAGTAATGTCTTTTTGCTTTCTTACTCAAGATACTTGTTTTGCTACTCATCTGGAAAGAAGGTGGCCTTACCATTTGTGATTTTTTTCTATACTTTTTTTTTTCTTTTCTTGTTACCACTTACAAAATAGCAGTTAATCAGGTTGACATAGGCAAGAAGAGATTGTCCACACTGGAAGAATGACAGGAGGCCATGCATGTGGGTTAATTAGGCTGCACCTTTATTTCCTTTTAATAGCTGGGAGTATCCAGAAACAAATTGTACAGTGCAGGGAGGAGGGGTCAGCTCCCTGCTGTTCAAGACATAGGGGCGCCAAACCCCCTTCCGCAGCTCCCATAAGGAGTGTTTTCCTTCAAATCCTTTTCCAATCCCTATTACCTGATAACCATATCCCTTCCATACAGAGTTCCTGCATTGGATATCCGCCACAAGGAGCCATCAACAAAATGCTTGGCTGCCTCCCCCACTCCATCACCCCTCCAGATTCCCAAATATCCACAGATTCCGTCTTCCTTTTTTCCCTTTTAGCAGAGGTGAACCATATTTGCATCCATTGTCCACTCCCAGGTTTCCAAAGAGTGTACAAGATGCATCAGCTGGTCCCATAACATGCCCTTCTGTATTGTGCCTTGCTCCTATGGCTCTACAGAGAGACTTATACTGCTTCTCAGGTTCAGTCCCTGTCCTGGGTAATACAGTTTAGGAGTAGCAGCAGATAGAGGCTCAGTCTTTTGTAAACAGGCTTTAAAGAACTATGCTATCAGTTGATCAGGCGTCAGTTGTCCAGACAGTGGAGGAGTGAGCCTTCAGGAGACACTAGTGAACCAATACATTCACCTAACATTTTAATTTCTATCTGCTCATAGATCAGAATGGAGAATTCAGTGTTTTCAATCCCTCTTTTCTTTCTCTGCCTTTCATTTTTTTCCCCTTCATAATTTATATCCTGGCTTGTTTTTACAGTTTCAAGTCAGTGCAGGGATGCTGTTCATATTCTTGGCTTGCTGCACCTTCTCAACCTCTAGCTTTACCTAGATTAAGTCACTGGGACTTGGGAGATCTGAGTTCTGTTCCCAGTTGTACCAATACTTCCTATGTGACCTTGGACAACTTACTTCGTCTTTTTTCCAGTTCCCCATCTGTAAAGTGAGAATACTTCACTACCTCAAACAGATGTTGAGGATGAATTAATGGGGCTGAGCTACTTATATATTATAGTGATGTAGTCCATAAAAAGAACCTAGCTACAGTTCAGTTTACCTGCCAAATCTAACAGGAGAAGAGCTCTGTGGAGCTCAAAAGCTTGTCTCTCTCACCAACAGAAGTTGGTGTGATAAGATATTACCTCGTCTCTCTCAAGTCTAATAGAAGAGAGTTATGTAAACTGGACTGAAGAATTCTTTATTGTTTAGCTCCCCATGAATACCCATCCTACAGGCTTAAGTGGGTTGTGTCCTCAGAGCATATAATGTAACTGAGTACATACCATCAAATATTGATTGACTTTGCTATAAGCATATTATACTTGTGCACTGTGAGTTTTACAGGCCTCCTGTCCTATTCCAAGTGCAGAGTGTCTCAATAAAAGGTCTGCAGAACTCAATTTCTGGTGTATTGCAGACTTCAGGCAGGCCTGCTGACCTTTAGAAAATGGTTGTATCTTTGTCAAGTACTTGCCAGCCAGAAAAATATAAAGCTCACAATAGTTGATTTGCTTTTGCACTGCTAACAGGATTAGAGATAAGCCTTTTTTGCTGGAGTAAGTAGTTCTGATACCTGTGTGCATCCAGAATCTTATGTTTTTGAATGTGGTGCCATTTTTAGTCTTTTTGGACTAAAACAACACTTCAAAGTGCTTGCATATTCCGCATATGTGTATGACTGTAGCTAATTGAAAGTTGTACTTTTCAAAATACAGACTGATCTATGGGACCTTTGGGCACTAAAGAAATTAACATATATGTTTATCAGCAATGAAGTACTCACTAGACTAAGACTTTTAAAAATTTAGGACCAGCAGCCGTAAAAGCTTTCTTTCTGCATCTGGCTAGATCTGAACCTGTGTCAGTGTTGTGATTCTTGTATTGACATTCTCCAGGACCTTGAGCCCAATAAGTAGTACAGGTTTTCAAACACCTACAAACATGAGTATCAACTTGCTATATCTTTTATCTTGGAGTCCGGAGATGCTATATAGCAAAGGATGTCTTCAGTGGGAGCTGGAAACAAATTAATGGCCTGTTTACATCTGCCTTTAAATGTAAAAGCATAATAGTTAATGAGAATTTCTCTGATAAACCAGTATTGCAATTTAGAACCTGATACTTTCTTTCTAGTCATAGAGTATTAAGACACACTGCAGTTATTTGTACCAGCCGATCTTTGAATGTTCGAGCTACTGTCTGCAGAAGTAATGCCCTTGAGGATGAAGGCAAAGGGGACAATATGCTGGTATTTGTGGATGTGGAAAATATCAATACTGTAAGTTTGTTTAGAAAAGGGGATTTTATTTTCTTTATACTCTTTTACCAAGCTTTACTCTCATGGCTGCATATCTGGATGTGTTTCTGTAAGTATATGCTTGGTCTGCTTATAGACAAGTTTCTCTTTAACATACTAATTAAGGCAAATTATTCTGCAAAACAGATTTATTACAAACATGAAGTTCGAAACGTTCAATAAAATGCATTGAAACAATTTAGGACTCTTCAACTGCAAGTGGAATTTCACTAAATCAAAGTTCAGTTTAGACAAGTTCCACTGTAATTCCTTCCTCCCCCCAAATGTGCTTTAGGAACTGTGATAGGTGCCAATTTTTATTTGACTGGAGAGGGTGTGCATTGTAAGTTACATTTGAAGCATTCTTGATACCCATCAGTTGCAAAGCATGGATAACTAGCTTTGAATGTCATAACTAAGCCTTTCATTCTATCACACAAGTTTTGTTGCTAACTGCAAATGAAAAAATGATTCAGTTCAACATTATGAACTTGGAATCTGAGTCTTTGACTCTTGCTTACACCTACTAGCCAAACTCTCAACCTGGTAGATCCCCCTAACTGAAGTAATGGGTGCTGCTGGTATAGTAGCTTGGGATGATCTGTATAGCTGTGGTTCGCAATCTTTCCACACTACACCCAAAAACCCAAATGTACTTTCTTGTTACAAGCCAACGTTGAGAGACTGGGTCATGATAAGAAACAGCAGATGGGTTTTTTGAGAGGCTGTGTCTTTGTAGGTTTAGTATATGGGCACTTGTAAGTGTGCTTCTCACTGGCCACATAGCATTTAACTCTTGTTCACTGTAACAGTGCTTCTGGTGCTGAGGAATTCTGACCTCAGTAGGCATCCTCAGCCTCAAATAAAACAATTTTAATTAGTGTTTTAGTTGCAACTGAATTGTGCAGAATGTTTTTATCGTTCTGGGAAATGTTAAGAAAAACAGGAGTTTAGGCCACATTAAGTCTTGAAGTTGATTTAAAACATAGGTTTTGTGCTTCTGGCCCATGTGTTGTGGAATATTTACCGAAGTAATTTTAGACATAGAGATATGGATAAATCAAAGTGTCCTAGTGGGTGGAAAACTGGACTGAGAATTAGAAGGCCTGGGTTCTATTCAAACTCTGCTGCTGTCCTGCTGTGTGACACTTCACCTCTCCATGCCTCTGTTTCTCTTCCATCCTTCCTCTTGACTGATTATTTAATTTGAAGGCTCTTCAGGGCAGGGACTTTCTTATTGTCTTCGTACAATGCCTAGCACAAAGGGACTCCAATCTGTTGTAGCCTCTGGATATACCTGTACAAATATTATGGATTAGGGCCTCCCCAAAGATGCCAGATGCCTCATATATTTTGAAATAGGGCTCTTCATTTCTAGAATAAAAATTTGCTCTTTTTGTCAGTTGGTTTAGATTGGCACAATTAACTTTCTCATTCTTATTTAGAGTGAAGCTGGGGTTAAAGAATTTCATATAGTACAAGTATCAAGTAACAGCAAGCACTGGAAGTTACAGAAAGCTGTAAATCTCTCTGAAGACAAAGGTTTGTATTTTTATCAGGTATAAGATAGTCACTGTTCTGTTTGGCAAAGAACAGTTAATCTTATGAGAGAAGGCATCAAATTATACTGTTTAAATATACTTGTTTTCTCTTTTGTCTTTTTTAAATAAATTTCTTGTAATTCTGTTTTACCATTTTTAGAAACTAATTTGTCATTATCATTAAAAGACATTTCTGCTCTACCAATAAACTAAAAATCCATCTGGATTTGGTTGAACTATCCATCATGGATAGTTCAACCAAGCTGTTTGGATTGGTTGACTAGTGGAGTTTACATCTCCGGTTCTGCCGATCTCCCTCTGCCTTGCTTCCTCTGTTATATTACATCTATTTATTTTTATAGCGGTAGAATGATACTTAACCTATTCGGTTATCTATTTCCTTTATGTATTTTTAATTTAATCTACTTCAGTTTACACAAATTTACTTTATCCATACCTGTAAAATTGGCTCTCTGCTTATTTGAACATGAGTCCAAACATCTGGGCTTCCTGTTGCACTAGAATTGATGACCAGAACAGTCAGACATTACTATGCTGTAATTGTTTCCTTTCCCATACCTGCTTCTCCTTTCTCTACTCTGACATTTTCTACTCTAAGTTAGAAGTAATTGGAGGTGCAAATGAAAGTCTTTCATTCACTGACTCATGGTATCGGTATACCAGATAATTATAGCAAGATGGATTCTTTGTATCTGTTAACTTGGATTCCATTTCTTATTTGCTAAGTAAATTCTATTATAGTTTTGGAGACAACTAACTTGTACAATATTGGTTCATGAGCGGATTCTAAATAGGTTTCAGAGTAACAGCCGTGTTAGTCTGTATTCGCAAAAAGAAAAGGAGTACTTGTGGCACCTTAGAGACTAACCAATTTATTTGAGCATAAGCTTTTGTGAGCTACCGCTCACTTCATCGGATTCTAAATAGTTAGTCTCCTATGTGCATCAGGCTTACAGATTGCAAAGACTGTGGTTTTGGGAGGTGCTCAGGTGCTGTGGTAGTGGAGACCATATCAGTATCTAGCTCAATGGGAAATGTTGTTTTCAACATCTTTCTTTCAGATTATAAACTTGCCAGTAGAGAGAGAGGAAAGCTATGCTTTAAAGCAGTAAGATGCAAAAACTCTGGAGGTAGGTTCACTTAACTTTATTGGACGGTGGTTTTGGGTGGGATTTTCAAAAGTATTTGTGCCTTCCATGAAACTTAAGTGCTCATGGTGTGACTTTGCATGCAGATGAAGTGACACTTTCTCTCTTTGTCGTTTAGAAAATTACACATTTGCAGACATTGTCTTTGGAAATGAGCAGGTATGTAAATTGATACAACTTAATACTTTGTCAATATTAAATACCTGTCTTGTACATATGACCCAGTCACAGCCTTTATTACCCAAGAAATACCTCCGTACGTGGCATACAATTATCTTTTGCACTTCATGTTTGTGCTAGTATTTTAAAAACACAAATTCTTATCCCCTGAAGTCTTTCTCCTTGCTTCCTCAGTGTACATAGACAGAATAAACAATATGGATATAGACAATATGGGAGGCAGTATGATCCAATGGATAGGGTAGTGGATAATCTGAAGACCTAGGTTCTATTTCTGGCCCTGCCACTGCTTTGTGGCACTGAGCAGTTCACTTCACCTCTTTCCTTTCCCACCCTTTCTGTTTTTTCTGTTTAGATTGTAAGCAGTTCAGTACCTAGGATAGAGAAACCCTAATCTGGTGTGGCCTCTAGACGTTACTGTAATAGAAATAATAAAAATAACTATTACATTTGTTGATAGTTTTAAAAATTTGTTCTGCTCACATATGTGACTGTAAAAAGTATACCGGGGGGGGGGGGGTTTCCATGAGTGTTTCAGTGAATTCCAGATATGCTTGTTGTGTTGCAAGTAGATCTCTTCCCTAATTGCCAGTCCTGCAAACCCCACCTATGTCCAAAAAGTCAATCTGTATTTTTTGTCTTGTGCACTATCACTAATAATAAAGACTTTACAGTCAGATATACCTGTGCAACACAATCAGTGGGATTGTGTAGGTATATTTGAGGGCAGAATTTGGAAGAATCCATATTCTTTCATAGTTATTGAATGCTTATAGCAGAGGGAGAGTGGAGCAGGGCAGGGGGAACTGTGAATAAAGTAGCCCTCTGACTCTGAATGCAAATGGAGAGTAGGTTTGTTGAGTTAAAGGTGCTAGTTTTATGTATTTACAATATGGTATTGTCTGGATGATGATTGGGGCTTGCTATGTTAGGTTCAGTACAGAGAAGGTAATGTCTGTCTTCAAAATCACTTTTCAGCATAGACTTATGCTTCAAATGTGACCACTGTGCCCAAATTTTTAAACAGTTGTGCCTTACATTTTATTTTTTTTAACTAGCTT
This sequence comes from Eretmochelys imbricata, assembly GCF_965152235.1. Taxonomy (NCBI): domain Eukaryota; kingdom Metazoa; phylum Chordata; order Testudines; family Cheloniidae; genus Eretmochelys; species Eretmochelys imbricata. The sequence goes on from NC_135573.1 coordinate 76,393,996, forward strand.
GTATACCTGACACTTCTTCAAGTTGAGATTTCACTGATATTGCTTGTTAGATGCAAAATACCTTATGTGATTGTGTATAATATTGGTTTAATCTTACTTTAAATGCATAGTATATCTTATCCGTTCTGTGTCTGATTTTACTGAGCTAAGAGCGTATCTGATGCCTTCGGTCAAATTGATCATAGCCGAGCCTGATTTGCTCCCATTGAAGTTGGTGGAGGTCTTGATGATGACTTCAGTAGAAACAAGATTGAACACTGATACAAAGCTTTAGGGTATCTTTGTGTCAAAACCAGTAAACAGTTCATGTTGAGCAAAGGGAATGGTTCATATTGAGACTTTATAGAACAGTATGTGTCTATAAAAAAAAGATTTGTTTGACTTTGTACGTAGTTGAAAGGCAGCACATTCTATAGAAGTAACTGTAAATGTGACTTTTAAACTTCAAGATGAGAGCACTGGTAGACACAGTTATTCTTTTGTAGTTTCATATGAGCACCAGTGGGGAAACTCATAAAGCTCCTTTGCTTTTTTTCTTTACTTACATATTATAATGCCATTTAGTAATTTTCTCTGCCCATCAGATAACACCCAGCTTAATCTGTATCACCTGATCCTGAAGTAGCAGTTTCTCTTGGTGTCTGCTTATTTAGCAGATCATCTTTGATTGCATCTGAACACAGATGAAACAAGATGCTGATTGTTATCTTGAAATAAGGGTTAGTCAGTTTCTCTGCATTTTTAATATTTTCAACAGAACTGTTTCATGGAACACTAAGATTTCTCTGTGAAAACATGCTGATATATTTGGAAGCTTTTTATCCTCTTAGGAACGTGAGTTGGCTTGGTTTCATCTATAGCAAACTGTTCCAGTTCAGTGGCATTTTTTGTAGATTTAAAATACTTAATCATAAGACTTTAAACTATTAAGACACTCTCTCAGTCTTTCACAATCAAAGAATGTAGGGTTTGCAGTGCATATACTGGAACAGAATTTTGTATCGTTGACTTGTCATTCACAGCAAGTAAAACACAAGCATCTAATTTTATTTACAATCTTAGATATCAGTTCAGCTATAATAAGTAAAAATTAAGTTAACATTTAGTCAGTACTCAATGTATAGATGAGCATTAGTGGAAGACAAGCATGTGCACTTAAATTGTTGCTTTTTAGAAATTTGGCAAACTAATGCTACCATCCCTATGAGTTCAGAACTGGCCAAGATACAGATTCTGCATCACCACTAAGCTTTGTACAGTTCCACGTGATGTTATGTGAACTAACTTACATATTTACCATAGGATCATAAACTTCATCTTATGGTCAATACCCTCTGCCACAAACTGTGCTAAGGATGGGATCTGGAGGTACATAAAGCTGGGTGCTTGGTGAAGGCTGTAGGTGGGTGCTGGGTAGGAGCTGTCTGGGGGAGAACTTACTTATAACTGTAGCACCTAGGAACTCTAGTCATGGACCAGAACTCCATTGTGCTAGGTGGTTCACAGACAGTCCCTGCCCATGAAAGTTTACAATCCGAGTATATAACAAGAGACAACAGAAGGTTATAGACAAATAGATGGAGTACAAGGAAACAATGAGATAATATTGTCAATGACAGTGGTCTGAGTACACTAGCATTCTAACCATTGTCAAGTTTTTGTTAGTGTATCATGGCAAGGGGAAGGTTTTTTCCAGGAGGGATTTGAAGGAGGATAATGAAGTAGCTTTGCATATGTTTATGGGAATTATCTCGCAAGCATGACGGGGAGTATGGGAGAAACATGAAGGTGCTTATTTGAAAATTTAGCAAATGGATGATTGGCATCATGGTCCAACTGAAGGTGGGAGTTGACCTTGATTGTGAATGAGATAGGATACGTAGAGTGGGGATAGGTTGTGTAGAGCTTTAAAATTGAAGACAAGCAGCTGCTGGATGCAATAGAGAAAGGGGGAGCCAGTGGAGGGATGCAAAGAGAGGGGTGACATGAACAAAGGAACATGCAAGGAAAATGGTCTTTGCAGAAGCATTGAATGGATATCATTGGGGCAAGATTGCACTTGTCCAGGCCAGAGAACAGGGTGTTGCAGTAATTGAGATGTGAAATGAGACCCTGGATAGGGATTTTAGCTGGATGATGGAGAGGAAAGGCATGCCTTAAGTCTTATTTCTCAAGCCTTATGCAGAAAGAATCAGCAAGAGTTAGCCATAATGTGGAAGTCAGGTCCTAGAGAGAGGTCAGAGCCAAAGGTGAGGCAAGATTACATACCTGAGTGACAAGCAGAATTTTTGGGCTAGGGGAGAGGGCAACTGGAGATGGTTGTTCAGGCTGGGGAGTTAGTGGGTGAGTTTTGTGACTCTGCGCGGGGGATAGCTTGTGGGAGAAGACAGGGACAGCTGGGAGTGTGGGGAAATTTAAGGGGGAAAATGTGAATGAGAGGGATTTGATGGGGAGTAGTTGGGGAGAGGGGTATCTGGGAGGTAGCTGGGGAGGGGCTCTGTTGGAGGATTTCAGAGCCTGGTGGATGAAAGTGTCTGATAAGCTATCTTGATGCTGGCTGGGGAAGGGGAGCCTGGGACCAGTTTGGGATCCCAATAATTTTCTATCACTGCTTTGTTATACCCTTCCAGGCTACTCTCCTCCCTCCCCCCCATTAAAATCCATTGGAGGAGGGGGGAAGGAGGCCACAAGGCAGAGGCTACTTACTCAACAGGTACTATAGTGGCTTCTTTTGGCCATGAGCCACAATTGCAACTTGCTTGTGCAATCTAGCTCACTGCACAGGTCCATGGCACTTTGTAGCCTTGATGTTGGTGGTATGAATTGTACTGATTGAACTTGTTGGTAAGGAATTTATGAAAATACAGATATTGTGGGATATTTTCACAATCAGAAAAACACAAAATTGCTTTTAGCTAAGTGTCTGTGGAAGACAATAGATCTTAATCTGAATGAATTGGTCCAAGTCATTACTTTTTAAAAGGGCATCAATTCCAACATTTTTGTATTCTACATTTTTTTTTTTTTTTGAGCCTCAAATTCCTAATGATTGGGTTTGCTCCACATTGCTCAGCATAGCAGACCCGATCAGTGGCTGAAGATTTTAACTGTTTGTTCTTGCTGGTCATGCCAATTCCATGTGGACTTCAGCTCTCTTCTGTGTTTGAGACATAGCAGGCCATGTGTTCAGGTTCCTTTGTATTTACTTCAATGGCTGAAAGGCTCATGAGACAGGGCCAAAAATGCCCCAAATGCAAAGCCTTGCTAATTTCCCCCCATTTTAGCATTGATCTGCTCAGTATGCAGGAATCTAAGGTTCTCTGAAAGGTGGCTTTTCTGTCACATTCTCCTGTGCCTGCCTTGCTATCATGCACCAAATGTGTGTCTATATAAAATTCAGGAGACTGACCGTTCCCACTGTGCCTTATCTCACCATGAACTTGGGTGGCTGAGTGGCAATAGAATTGCAGGTTCATCTCATCACGACAATGGAGTAGGGGGACCAGGAGGTATAAGCAGCAGTAAGATAGCCCCTCTGATATTTACTCAATGGTTAGTGTATCTTGCCCATCATTGGCACGGGTTTAAATGGCAGTATTTAGTCCAGGCTTTCAGATATGAATATGAATACTAGTTAAGTGTAAAAATCCTGGGCAGTTTCATATAGTAAGGCCCACAAAAATGTCAGGGCAGTATTTCTTCTGTGTGTGTTTCAAATTTAATAGAGTCCTTGTGTCTCATCAGTCTCCCTTGTAGGAAAACATTCTAGAAACACAGTTCTCCCATTAAAAACAACGAGGAGTCCGGTGGCACCTTAAAGACCAACGCATTTGTTTGGGCATAAGCTTTCGTGGGTAAAACACCCACTTCTTCAGATGCACGGAGTGAAAATTACAGATGTGGGCATTATTATACTGACACATAGACTATTACTTCCCCAAGCCCAGGGTTGATCATTCCTCTCCCATGGTCTGAAGAATCTGCCAATACACAACAGCTAACAGCATTGCACAAGATAATATAGTTTGGACATTTTGACAGACCTCTGAAGGGTGGGGATGAAGGAGTAGGAAGACGCACCAAATATTGCCACCACCTCCTTGTCCAGTCTTCTCCCAAGGACAGACTCCTCAACTGCTACTTTATTCTGTGAGATTTGGTTGAAAAAGTTCTGGAGTAAGTGATGGATCGTAGTGATATCTTTTTTTTTTTTTTTTTTTCCTGTCCTCCAACTTCATATTCCCCTCATAATGACCTAGACCAGGGTTTTGGCCACTGCCTCTGTCAAAGTTCAAGCCTCAATTTGGGTATAGTTAAGGGCATTGAAAGAGGCTTTCTTGGTTAAATTGATTGGGCCTGCAAAATGAAAATGAAATGAGGTGTTATTACCCCATGTATAGACTTTGCAGCCTTAATATTTTAATGGCTTTTTGGTTTTTTAAGTTTGCTATTTTATACACACAGGAAGTTGTATCCTAATTTCATGCTGGGAACCATAGTATTGCTATCATCAAGAGCTCAAAAATTAGTCTGGCCTGGAAAAAAAAAAAGAAAAGAAAATCATGAGACCCAGTTTTTTTGGTTTTCTTTGCTTCTGGTTTCTAAGCTTTCAGTGTGTACTCAGAACACAATTTCAAACTCTTCTCTGACCATGAGGACTAATTTTTTTTTTAAATGAAAGTTGAAATTTTTATATAGTCAGGACTGCAGGATTGGGAAGCCTCCAGGAAAACATCAAATGCAACACTTTAACCATATTGATGCCCTCGAGAGTCATCAGCAGGGCTGGAACCTTTAGCACGACAGCACAGGGCTCTCTCTCTTGAGCAATGAAGTAACAAATAGCAGTAGTTAGTCTTCCTCTGCATCAGTGTTTCTCAACCTTTTTGACCGGCTTGCTGCCTTTCTAAACTGTGTCATGGAGATCCACGGACCGGTCACTGAGAAACACTACTCAATATGGACCAGCCACTAGAGAGGGATGAAACAGATTTTACCAGTGGGTTTCACAGTGGTTTGCAGATAACAGTATAATGCTGGGACCCCAGAATCCTGGATTCAGTTCAAGGTTTGAGAGGGATGTGTTGTCCAGTGGCTACAAACCCTTTGTCTCCTTTCCCAGTCTTTCTCCTAACCTCTCTGCATGCCAGTCAGGCTACTTTTCTTCTCTGGGCTGTTTGGGTCCCGAAGTGATGGCACTGAGAGCACAGGAGTGTCTCTGGTCTCAGTGCTGATGTCTGGCCCCCAAGAAACAACTGCAGTGTCCTGCTGCCCAGACATTGAGCCTGCACATTCATTCTGTGGGGGTGATGTGTGTATAGTCTAGTCACCACATAGAAGATCTGTTGGAATGGCGCATGTTCATTGCTGATCAAATCTTTGGAGAAATTACCTGCCAAACTCTAACAAACCTCTAATAAGCATGAGTGAACTGTGATATTCAGGCTTATAACTTGGCCAGATTTCCCTGGGGATCGCAAACAGCACATCCTTTTCAAAAATCGTGTTTTGCTCCAAATCATAGGAGTGCTAGAGCTTCCTATAAAAATGACTGAAATAATGTAATAAGAGTAAAATATGAGTATGCACTACAACAAAAGAGGTGTTCTTAATTCTGGTTAGCTAACTAGAGTTGGTTAACTTGAGGTAAAAGCCTAGTTAAGACAGGGCAGTTGTAATGTTTACATGAGTTAGCAGGTAGTTAAAGCCTGTTGGGGAGTCCCAAACCATGATCAGTTCAATAGGGCAGGCTATCATTTGGATCAGTAGACCCTCGGTTCCCCCTTGGTCATGGGATAGAGCTGGACTATCTCCATTCCTCTCTTCTACACTGGCTTATTTGGAGCTGGTATGGAGTTAACTTCTGTGGCACAGAAGATTTGCAAAAGCCCATATGCATGATTATTTTGCTTACCAGGGAGTTAGTGCTGAGAAGCTCCACAACAGAGGAAATTCCACCTTCATAGACTAAACTTGAATCAGTTTATTACATGTACTGAAAGCAAAATGTGGTGTTTTCTTACAGATAATCAGTTCAGCTAGTCCGTGTGCAGACTTTTTTTTCCGAAGCTTATCCTCTGAATTAAAAAGAACACACACACAATCAAATATGTTTCAAGGAGCTGTGAAACAGTCATTTGATGAGGCAGTCAGATTGATACAAAAATGTAGTAAGGTGGATTTGAATATTGTTGTTCTCTGGAAGGTATGTATGGTCTGTTCTCAATTATCCATATAGTAGCTTGATTATGAAACATGATTAGTAGAAAATAAGAGCAAATGAGATTTTGTTTATATCTAATGTAATGTTCTTGAGATGTACTCCTAATTTGCAGATAAATGTTAGCTTTTGTTTTCATTAAACTTTAGTTTGTCTGAAAACAGGAAATTAAGTTAATTGAAACCAAGGTTGGTTGGTTGGAAACCAAGGTTGGTTTCACTACTGAAAAGTATTACTATAATAAAGCCATTTTTTGAAACATGTCTAGATTTAAATGTGATTGGCTTAATACTTGAGAGATTCTGTCCCCTCCATATGTGCCTATGTTTCCTCAGGGTGAATGAGGCTTGCTTTTTGAAAGATAGTAAATCAAGTTCTGACCTCTTTGAACCTTATGCAGCCAGAGTCTTTATCTCTCTGGACACACAGGTAGACTCTCCCACACTTTGCTCACATTCTTAGAGGGTTTATTTGAAGTAATGCTCCCACTCACTTTTTAAAGGGGTGGCTTTAATTACCAAGTATAAACACTAAAAATGTATCAACATAACAAATTACACTAAATCTAAATACTATGTTTGGCAATATAAAATTCCAACATTTGTTCGGGAGTCTGCATGCTAACTTTTATATATTTTTTTTCACTTCCACGAAGCACCAGACTTTTCCACTTCAGTTATGGAAGAAATTGTTGAGGGTGAAAGCCTGCTGTTTTCCTAAATTGACTGGCCCATACATGCAAGACATGTTAGACAGCAGTAGAACACTGCTGGATTCCTGCTCTAGGGTTTCTCTTCCTGGCTCTGGGGGCAGATTGTGGTTACAAACAGTATAGCTAAATGTAACAATGCCCCCATTTGGGATTGTCTGCAGGGACTGAACCTGACACCTCTACCATTTGAGCTACAAAATCATGACCTGTTAGTATAGAATAGGGTGACCAGATATCCCGATATTATAGGGACAGTCCCGATTTTTGGGGGCTTTTTCTTGTATAGGCACCTATTACCCTCCACCCCCGTCCCGATTTTTTACACTTGCTATCTGGTCACCCTAGTATAGAAGGAATAGCAGAGCCATAAAATCCTTTATATGGCTTAGCTATTTACAGATAACGCAGAGCCCACTCACTGTTAGTGTGTAACACAGCACCTTTTTTAAGAGTGTAGTTTTTGAAAGACAAAATAAATGGGACTTGGCTTCATTATATTAGAGACCTGAGGTCTAGATCCAGCTCTGTCTCAAGTGAGCTTCTGCAAACTGTTACCTCCCTCTACAGTGGGGGGAATAAGTGTCCCTTCCAAGGTAGTAGCAAGAGACTGTGATTCATAATGAGAGTTGTGAAGAGTTCCTATAGAGGGAGTTGGCAACACTAAAAAAGTGTTGACTCTTGTAACTGCTGACATGCAGTGGTGTTCCAAATGAAGAGTAATTGCAAAAACAGTAAGATTCAAAATTCCCTTTATTTGAAATGAAATAAGTGACTTCCCCTGAAGTTCACAATGCGTTCATCTAGGATCTGATTTCAGTGGGAGTCTTGCTTTCTGAGGCTGCAGAATAGGACCTTGGTAAACACAGTGGAAAATACGGGTTCCTCCCACCCATGATAGCAGCTTAAAAGCTGCCAGGAGACTTCCATAAAATCTCCCTTAAAATATGCTGCAATGTTAACTAAGCACTGACTCGGTAATCTTTAGTAGTGTTGAAATAATTCTAAAAATACACCACAGTGCTAGAATGGAGCAAAACTGATTTTAAATAAGTGTATCTACAATGTATCCTAAGATTTTACATAGTTCACCTGAGATTTTGTTTAAAGTGAATTTTATTGTTAATTATTTTTGTGAAATACACTGCATACCCACTCTTCACAGTTCCTTGAATTAGAAACGTTAAGGCAACGCAGAGGACTGTTCTAGATGGGATTTATTAATTAGCTGCTTAGCTTTCTATTGCAAAGTAATTGCACTTTATTGGAAGATGAAGTGGTTCCTTTATTCATAATTTTGTAAATCTGTTGGTAAAGATTATGGTGTACTTTGGAATATTTCTAAATAAAAGGTGGTATAAATGCAAGGTAGTCATTACTTCTAAAGTTTGTATTATAAAAGAGAATAACACTCTTGAGGTTTGCAGCAAATTAAGAAATATTAAATGTCTGTTATCTTTGTATTTAGGCGTATGTTGTGGAAGACAACAAGCAGCTTATTTTAGAAGGCCAGCATCATATTCTTCTTCACACAGTAGGGAAGGAGGCTTATTCCTTTCCTCAAAAGCAGGTAATCCTAATACTTTTTTGTATTAAAAACTGCTTGCTTTACAAAAGCCTTTATAAAGTGTTTGGTATGTTTCCAAAATGTGTGTATCTAAATAAGTTAATGAAATTACCTTGTAAAGGCTTCTGTAGTAGTAATTTTGTAAAGCTCTTGTAAGTATACATCTTGTAAGTTAAAAGGAATCTGCTAATTTTAGACTAATTTCAGCAACATACTTTCAAGTCTTAACTGACACAACTATAAAAACAAAACTTTCAGTGGAAAACGTAAATACATCTAAGGTCTTAGAGCAGTGGTTGTTAACCTAGTTACCATTTTGGGCCACATATGCAGCTCTCGGTGTTATGCGGGCCGCATCCACACTATATTATATACTACCTGTGTGTGGCCCTGAGAATGTTTACATGGACCACAGTGGTGTGCTGATTGGACCACAAGAGGCCTGCAGACCACAGGCTGAGAACCACTCTCTTAGAGGTTTTCTGCTGGTGCCATGTAACATACAAAATGTTGAAGGGAGTTAACGTGTAATATTGGCTAGGTGTTTTTAACATATAAAAGTGTAAGCAACAGAAGTGATTGTTTGACAAAGACATGAATAAAATTTTAATTTTAGATACTGTTGTATGGCATAGTTCCTAATTATACTTTTGATATAAGCACTGAGGATTCTTTAAATACATTCTTTACATACTAGATCTGAATAATGTCTTGGAAGTTTCAGAGTAACAGCCGTGTTAGTCTGTATTTGCAAAAAGAAAAGGAGTACTCTAAGGTGCCACAAGGAGTACTCTAAGGTGCCACAAGTACTCCTTTTCGTCTTGGAAGTTGTTAGTGTACTTCAGTGATCTGCTGATAATGGGAACGTCAAGTATATGGAAGAGTGTCGTTGAATGTGCAAGCTTTTTAAACCTAATTAAACAATCATAGGATATTCAGACAAATCTATTAAGAGCTAAAGTTCAGTGTGTTAACACTTACTGGCTTTACTTAATTTTTAGTAGTGTTAATTACTGGACCTCAAAATGGTTAACTTAATTTCATGTTAAAGGAAAAAAGGCAGTAAGCCCATGAACCATGTAGATGAGATGTAACTGCATAATTGCCTTAAACAAATTACTTCCTTGAGTTTTGTTGCAGGACTAAAATCAAACTGGATGAAAAAAGTTCAGAGCTCTTAATACAATATTGTATTAAGAGCTCTGAACTTTTTTCATCCAGTTTGATACATACAATATTGTATTAAGAGGCAATAGAGAAGTCAGCATGTTAGTATAAGAAAAGTACCTGGTAATATAATAGTAGTGAAACTTGGGTGAGTTCCCTCTGACACAAAAAAGACCCAATCAACTTGGGTTAAAATAAATAAATAAAATAAGTTGCTTCCAAAATAAGGACTTTGAGTTTTGATGCACTAAGAGATTAAATAAAAATGCTTGAATCTTTTTTATTCTGATGTATTCTGTGCACTAGTGTAGCTTTCCCTGTAAAACTTATAAGTTATAAAAATAAATAGAATTATCAGAGGAAATAACTAGAGAAACTGACAAACTGAATTGAGAGATCGATCAATTAAATTTTAAAATATCTGTTCTCACTGATATCACAAAAACAGCTATAGAAGAAAATGAATAATTTGGGTCTGCAACAAAGTGGTGAATATATGAGTATGTGTATGTGCAGCATTGGTAATTACAAGAATTAGTAGTGTACAAAACTGTATTAACTCAGTGTAATACTGAACACATGAATAGTCCAATGTATTTGTGAATGTGAAGAAGAATTTAAAACGAGTAATGTGCAAGGTAAAGGTAGGTGAGTCTCAGTAACTAAAAGTTAAGTAACACTATCCTGCCTATTTTTGTTTACATGTTAGCTATCTTAATTTTGTTTTCCCCTAAATCTGTATTGTATGTATTTCCTGTGAGCCCCCTTCTGCAAAAATGTATAGCAAACTTGACTATATTTATACTGTTAGCTTGCCAGGACAAGAGCTAATTTTTTTTTCTAATTGCATCTGAAAGCAGATATGGTAATGTATCTAGATCAGTCGTTCCCAAACTTGTTCTGCCGCTTGTGCAGGTAAAGCCGCAGCCGGGCTGGGCTGGTTTGTTTACCTGCCGCGTCTGCGGTTTTTGTGGATTACAGCTCCCAGTGGCCAGGGTTTGCTGCTCCAGGCCGAGGGACATACTGGCTGCTGCTTCCAGCAGCTCCCATTGGCCTGGAGCAGTGTACCGCAGCCGGTGCGGGCCGCGATCGGCCGAACCTGCGGACGTGGCAGGTAAACAAACCAGCCTGGCCCAGCAGGGGCTTTCCCCCGCACAAGCGGCAGAGCAAGTTCGGGAACCACTGGTCTAGGTATTTACATATCCCCTGTCAGTGCAGCATCTGAAGATGTAATGAATTTGTCCTCACAACCCTTCTGTGGGATGTATGGATGTATTAACTCCATTTTATAGATGAGAAAATGAGGCATAGAGTAAGTGGCTTGCCTTGTGTCTCGTAGCAAGTCTGTGACAGATGTGGAAGTTGAACCCTAGGTTCCCTAGGTTCCTGTCCAGTACCTCCCCTATAAGAGCATCTTTCCTCTGTGGTATCCAAATGCCATTTATGCTTAAGAGGAGCAGGCATCCGAGTTCTTAACCATTTTGGTACAAATGGTTGTATTTTTGTCATTAGTGTCTGGTAACCGGTCAGTACTTTTAAAAAAGCTATTTGTGTAAATATTTCACTATTTTATCTAAAATTGTACGCATTATAAAGCCTTTTGTTCTTGTGTAATCCTCATATCATGAAACTGGCTTATACAATGGATTTTGTGACTACTAAAAAAAGAAACCTCTGCCATGCTGAAAAGTAGCTTTATTTTGAGAAATGGCTGAACCATTTTTACTGAAACTAACCCCCCCAAAAATTCAGCCCTAAGCAGACACCTGGCATGGAAAACTTTGTCAAATTTAAGCTGTTTTGACTTAAGTTAGCAACTGAAACCAATGGCTTACAAGTGTTGAGCAACCTTAACTATTGGCCTCACTGTCTGTAACTGAACAGAAGAGATTACAAGGTGGAATCATGCTGCTCAGAGAGAAATTATTCAGCCATTTTTTTTCAATTACCAAATGCTTCTAAACTGAGAACATATAATTGCCTTTCCAGCAGTTGCCAGCAGGTGATTATCATCCACAACTGACTGAACCATAGCAATTTTCAAGGAGACTGTAAAACCAAGATGCTGACAACATGGAGTCCATAATAATTCCAGCAGAACTGTTTAAAAAAAACTTAGTGTAATCCTGGACCTAATCAAATTCCAGTATGAATAATTGCATATTACCAGACTGATTAAATTGCACTTTCAACATCAAATGGATACATTTCCTTCCCTAAACTTTTGGCCATGAAATTAGGAATTCTAAATCACTCTTTGCTATCCTAGGTAGCACAAGAGTAATATCATATGCTTCATAGCATAGCTTGTTCCCTGTGGAAATCAGAAAGATTTTTCCCCTTATATGTACAGTATTATACCACTGTCTATATATGCATTATGAGGAGATGGAGTTTTCACTTTCATATTCTACATTAGGTTTTGGTTACTGTTGGATGCAGAATATTGACTAGATTGGTCAGCTATCTGTTTTGGCACATCTTAGTCTTAATATTTTGTTCTAATAAGTTATAAATAGAAATTATAACTGACAGTGCTGCTACATCCATGTGCTCTGACGCATCTAATGTTGCTAAGCAACATTGCTTTTTAAAAACTTGATTCATGTGCAGTAGTGTAGTAGTGTCTTTAATGAACAGACAATTTGAATCTGTTTATCCCCTTGGCTCCCCCCCCCCCCCCCCAGTCTACACATGAGAAACTGCTCTTGAGATAAAATTAGAATCAAAGAATGCCAAATGTAGCTTACTCCTTTGAGCAGCACAAAAAAGAGAGACGGGGGTGGGGAAAAAAAGGAAACTAGGCCAGGTGTGACTGAGTTCTTTAAGAACTAAGTGGTACAATACAGTTTCTAGCAATAATATGAAGCAGAAATTAGAAATAGGAATTTATGAATATAAACTGAGGATTGGGTTTTTATTTATAAAACGGAATCAATTCAAGCAAACTAATAATACAGCCGAACATTTGAATAGAGATGTTACTGTAAAAGCTGTCTGGCCTACAATATTACAAGCTTTGGCAATAAACCTACCATTTAAATACATATACATATTGTGACAGGGTTGGGCCAGATGGCTACAGGAGAGTGACAGAAGGAAGATATATTAGCCCCAGTTTAAGTAGGTCTGTTTTCCCTGGGTACGGTAACAGGGAAGGTTCCAGAACAATCAGGAACTTTTTGGAAACAATTAAGGCAGACAGGCTGATTAGAACATCTGCAGCCAATCAAGAAGCTGCTAAAATCAATTAAGGCAGGCTAATCAGGGCACCTGGGTTTAAAAAGGAGCTCACTTCCGTTTGTGGTGTGTGCGAGGAACTGGGAGCAAGAGGCACAAGAAGCTGTGATGAGAAGGCATACTACTGGAAGACTGAGAAGTACAAGCATTATCAGACATCAGGAGGAAGGTCCTGTGGTGAGAATAAAGGTGTTGGGAGGAGGCCATGGGGAAGTAGCCCAGGGAGTTGTAGCTGTCACGCAGCTGTTACAGGAACCACTGTAGACAGCTGCAATATACAGGGCCCTGGGCTGGAACCCGGAGTAGAGGGTGGGCCCGGGTTCCCCCCAAATCCTCCATCCCCCCAACTCCTACTTGATACCAGAGGAGTTGAACTGGACTGTGGGTTCCACCAGAAGGGAAGGTCTCTGGCCTGTTCCCAGACCCACTAGGTGGATCAGCAGAGACTGTGGGAAATTGTTCTTCCTTTTCCCCATGTTGTCTTGTGATGAAGCTAACTGAGTGAACGGCAGATTTGAGCCACGAAAGTGGCCAAACTGAGGGCTGCCGTGAACCTCTGAGGTGAGCAAATCTGCCAATAAGCGCAGGATCCACCAAGGCAGAGGAGTAATGAACACACACACACACACTCTCTCTCTCTCTGTATATGTATATATATATTTTAAATATATAAAATAATTTAAAAAAGGATGTTCATGCTCTACTGTTGGCTTAGATATTCTAGTACTAAACCAGCTATGTCCATTAATATGTAAAATTTGTGGACAAAGATCCATCTATGAAAGTACTCATTATAGGATAGGAATTACTGCAATTCAGTGAAAATTAGTTAGGTATTTGTAAGAACTTTCCTTGCCACTGCCTCTAACACTGCCATACTGAAGCTCTTTTTTTAACACTTGGAGTCTTACCTGTCATCTTCATCTGCAGTGACCAATTAGCTTTAGCTAGCCAAAGCTCAAAATGTGACTATTCCCAAGCTATAATTGCCTTGGCTCACTTCAGTTTTCAACAGCCTCAATCTCCTCCCCCTTTGTTTCCCAACCTACAGTAACCTGAAATCCTTTACTTTTTAATTTTCCACATTCAACTTCAGCCACTTCTCCATATTATAATATTCCTTACTGTTTGTCAAAGCATTTTTCTCTTGATCACATGGATAGAAATTCAGGCTTAAGGAATCTCAAGGCAAGAAAATAAGACTGGAAGGAGATTGGGCTGGATAATGTTGCAATTTTAATTAAAAGTAGGGCTGTCAATTGTAGCTAATTCAAAACAAATTAACTTGATTAAAAAATTACTTTTAATCACACAGTTAATATAATACCAATTTAAATTTATTAGATATATTTTTGAATGTTTTTCTACATTTTCAAATATATTGATTTCAATTACAACACAGAATAAAGTGTACAGTGCTCACTTCATATTATTTTTATTACAAATATTTTCACTACAAAAAAGATAAAAGAAATATTTTTCAATTCACCTCATTTAAATAATGCAGTCTTGTTTTGTGAAAGTGCAACTTACAAAAAAAATCTACATTTCTAACATAACTGTACTCAAAACAATGTAAAACTTTAGCACATACAAGTCCACTTAGTCCTACTTCTTGTTCAGCCAATTGCTAATACAAACAGATTTGTTTACATTTACGGGAGCTGCCCACTTCTTATTTACAATGTCACCTGAAAGTGAGAATAGGTGTTCATGTGGCACTTTTGTAGCTGGCATTGCAAGATATTTACGTGCCAGATATGCTCAACATTCGTACGCCCCTTCATGCTTTTGCCACCATTCCAGAAGACATGCTTCCATGCTGATGTCTGGTTCTGCACGATAACGATCCAAAGGCTTAGCGTTTCAAGCCTCTGCCATACACTTGAATACAGGTAGTATCTCAGACTGTGGCCTTGCCTAGGCTTGGGTTTAAAGTTGTGGTTTTTAGCTCTGCACTAGGCTTTAGTTCTGCCAGTTTGCACAAGTTAAAGGTAGTGTTCCTTATATATAGTAAAAAGAAAATAAATTGGTTAGTCTCTAAGTTGCCACAAGTACTCCTTTTCTTTTTGCGAATACAGACTAACACGGCTGTTACTCTGAAACTTATCTATAGTAGACTCTTAAAATGTGCCAGCATGTGTTAGCTAACACATGCTAATATCACACCTTTAAATCCAAGTCTGTACAAGACCAAAGACTGGGTTGGAGCAATTTGGTTTAGAGAAGGGAACCTTGGGGCAAAAACTGGTAGTTGTGAAGTGACTATTTGTAAGTTCTCAGAGGGAGGAGGTAGCTTGTGCCAGTGAAGCTTCATATATGGAATAGGAAATTGGAGGATAAAATTGGGTATCGATGGGTTATTCAGGCTAAACATAATTTATAAGAAAGTGGGATGTTACAAATAGATCAATACTTTTGGTTCACATCATGAGTCTCTATGGAAAGAACGCAGGAGATCTTCCCCCTCTAGTACCCATTTCGAGACAAATACTTTGAGGTTGTCACTTTTATATTGTGGGTATTAGTATACTCTTATACCAGTTTTTATTAGAGGGTTCTTTTACAACATGATCACACCAGCAAAATGGGTTCCTCTGACTTTAGTTTTTAATAGTTTAAAAAAATGCGCTTTTCAGAGCCCAATCGCTCTCATAATCTTGCACTGAAGCCATACAGCTGAATTTGACACCCCAGTCCTGTCTGTGTTGTTTACTCTTCCAGCTAAATAATGTAAAAAGTATTCATTTTAAATTAGGTTTGAGCAAAGTATACAATGCAGTCTTGTATAACATCTTTCACGTAGCCTTCATTTCAAAATGATTAGGAATTGGTATGAATGGTACTTAAAGTTAACACAGGAGAGCAAACAAGTAGGCAAAGGGCGGGGGGGGGGGGGAGAGGGAATAGCGTTAATCTGAGGTTTGAAACGAGAGCTCACTGATTCTAATTAGATTCTCCCGATATTTCCAATTTCTCCACATCCCTTTATTTTTGTTCTCACTGGCACTTCACACCACTTAAAATCTGGGATTTTTCCATTTCTCTCTAGCTCTTGCTTCCTCTGTCCTTACTCAGTTGGTTCAGGAGCCTTCTCTTTGCAGCTCTTGCTGCCTTCCTATTTATCTCAATCTTTCAAACTCAGCTAAGAGCATGTATTTTTCTCCTTGGAACTGCATGAGACTTGTGTAAAATTATATAAAGTATTCTTTTTGCTAAATACATCAGTTAATTTTAAAACCAAGTATTTTTAACATTATCCGGAAAAGATGTAAAAAGCACATAGACATTGTCAAGTGACTGGGAGGAGTTGCCATTGAATCCGTGGACTTGAAGGTGCCCAACACCTCTTGAGATCACGTTCATTGTACAAAAACTTCAAACTGATTTTAAACAGTTGAAGGTGAATGTGCTTTTAAAAAAGCTTTTACCTCCTTTTGGCACCCATCTTGTTGAAAAGCAGCACCTTTTGACACTTACTTGGGAGACCTTTACAAGTCTACTAAGTCTGCTTTAATACTGGCTTAACAATTTAAAGTTAGTTTGAACACACTAATTCTTAGACTTTGTATAAACCAATATTAATGCAGGATGGAGATTCTAGTGTGGTTACAAAAAACATTCTAAAACCACGTTGAAGAAACCAGCATAAGGTACATGATCATAGTAGTACAGGTGATGGTAAGCTCATTTGAAATACAAGCAACAGAGATCAGGTATTATGTAAAGATATTTGCTTTTTCTCATTTAAGTTAAAAATGTGTTATAACTAATTCAGTTAATCTATGAAGTTGAATGGTAACAATGTTTCCAATAAAAAGAACAGAAGGACTTGTGGCACCTTAGAGACTAACAAATTTATTTGAGCATAAGCTTTTGTGAGCTACAGCTCACTTCATCGGATGCGTTCAGTGGAAAATACAGTGGGGAGATTTATATACACAGAGAACATGAAACAATGGGTGTTACCATACACACTGTAAGGAGAGTGATCAGGTAAGGTGAGCTATTACCAGCAGGAGAGCGGGGTTGGGGGGGGCCTTTTGTAGTGATCAAGGTGGGCCATTTCCAGCAGTTGACAAGAACTTCTGAGGAACAGCGGGGGGTGGGAATAAACTTGGGGAAATAGTTTTACTTTGTGTAATGACCCATCCACTCCCAGTCCCTATTCAAGCCCAAATTAATGGTGTTAAGTTTGCAAATGACTTGTAGCTCTGCAGTTTCTCTGAAGTCTGTTTTTGAAGGTTTTTTTGTTGAAGGATGGCAACTTTTAAAATCTGTTATTCAATGTCCAGGGAGATTGAAGTGTTCTCCTACTGGCTTTTGTATGTTACCATGCCTGATGTCTGATTTGTGTCCATTTATTCTTTTACATAGAGACTGGCTGGTTTGGCCAATGTACATGGCAGAGGGGCATTGCTGGCACATGATGGCATATATCACATTAGTAGATGTGCAAGTGAATGAGCCCCTGATGGTGTGGCTGATGTGGTTGGGTCCTCTGATGGTGTCGCTAGAGTAGATATGGGGACAGAGTAGGCAACGGAGTTTGTTACAGGGATTGGTTCCTGCGTTAGTGTTTCTGTGGTGTGGTGTGTAGTTGCTGGTGAGTATTTGCTTCAGGTTGGGGGGCTGTCTGTAAGCGAGGACTGGCCTGCCTCCCAAGATCTGTGAGAGTGAGGGAATGTTTTCTAGGATAGGTTGTAGATCATTGATGATGTGCTGGAGAGGTTTTAGCTGGGGGCTGTACGTGACGGCCAATGGTGTTCTGTTATTTTCCTTGTTGGGCCTGTCCTGCAGTAGGTGACTTCTGGGTAGTCTTCTGGCTCTGTCAGTCTTTCCTCGCTTCCCCAGCTGGGCATTGTAGTTTTAAGAATTCTTGATAAAGATCTTGTAGGTTTTTGTCTCTGTCTGAGGGATTGGAGCGAATGCGGTTGTATCTTCGGGCTTGTCTGTAGACAATGGATTGTGTGATATGTCCTGCATGGAAGCTGGAGGCATGTAGGTAAGTATAGCAGTCAGTAGGTTTCCGGTATACGGTGGTGTTTGTGACCATCACTTATTTGCACTGTAGTGTCCAGGAAGTGGATCTCTTGTGTGGACTGGTCCAGGCTGAGGTTGATGGTGGGGTGGAAATTGTTGAAATCCAGGTGTCCTCCTTCCTGTGGGTCCATGTGATGAAGATGTAGTGCAAGTAGAGGAGGGACACTAGGGGACGAGAGCTGAGGAAGCATTGTTCTAAGTCAGCCATAAAAATGTTGGCATACTGTGGGGCCATGCGGGTACCCATGTGCCAGTATATTTATGCCTGTATCTGTAATTTTCACTCCATGCATCTGAAGAAGTGTGGTTTTTTTACCCACAAAAGCTTATGCCCAAATAAATCTGGTAGTCTTTAAGGTGCCATCGGTCTCCTCGTTATTGATATTAGTGGAATTCTATTTAAATTTGTTCCTGAGAACAGAGATCTCTTTTGCTTACAAGTTGACAGTTGTATGACAATTGAAGCCTTGTTTGTCCCAAGATATATTAGAAAGACAAGGTGGGTGAGGTAATATCTTTTACAAGACCAACTTCTGTTAGTCCAATTGAAAGATATTACCTCATCCACCTTGTCTCTCTAATTCTATGGTTTCTTATCTAGATTTTCCTAAACTCTCCAGGAAAAGGAAACTCAGTGAGATGTTGTTAGTGGAGAGCCAGCACTCTGAGTGCTTGTGTTTTGAAAGCCTTTCCTCCCAAATATAATAACTATGGGTGGAATCCAGACCCTATTGAAGTCAATGGGAGTTGTGCCATGACTTCAGCATAGCTAGTATTTCATCCTCTGGGTACAAAGAGGGTTGTCAAAGTGATGTCTTATTTAGGAACCAAAAGACTAGTCTTAAATTTGGGGTGTTAAATTGTCAATCTGTTGCCAGTCTTTCAGTACCAGTGTAATGTTGCTTTGAACTAAGGGTTTCAAACATGTTAAGTAATCAAATAATGAAGTGTAATGATGCCAGACTTACTTTGTCTACCTGTTTTTCTGTAACTTATCCTATTGATTTTTGTCTGTCTGTTCAGATAAATTTTGATATTTGTTTTTTGTAGGGTTTTAAAAAAATACTCGGGAATTCTGATTGGGAGGACTTGGAACAGGTAACTGACTTTAGGGGGAAGAGCAATTTCTAGGGTGTTGATATATGCTATCCAAGATAATATTGAATATTCTCCAGTTAGATAAATCTTATAACCTTCCCTCCACACCCTACATGGAGTTGTATAGTCTCTAAATATAGCTAGTGTTACACATGGTGTCACCTTTCAGCAAGATGGATTCCATTACAGCAGGACCAGAAATGCCAACTGAATTAAAAAGATAGTTTCCAACTATATTCCATTGTTAATAAGAATATTCTTCTTGAGCGTTTAGGCTGCTGGTCTGAGTGCAGCGAATTACAGTTTTGGTTTAAAGGGCATAATCTTAAATTTTTTTCAAGCATATGCTGTCATCTAATGACCTATGCCTAGTATGACCAGACCTGGGGATGCTACTATAATGCAAATAATTAATAATTATTTAAATTTCCTGGGTGAAATTCTAACACCATTGTAGTCAGTGGCAAAGTTTCCATTGACTTCAGTGTGGGCCAGGATTTTCCCTGCTATCTTTTATTGACTCAAGTCACAATCTCAATGTGTTTCTCATAGTGTGTTTTGTCTTCAGTATTTTAAGAAATTATTGTCATAGAAGTAGTTGACACAAGTGTAGCAATAAACTAAGAATATTGTGAACTGTTTCTTAGTGAAGTGCAGAAATGGGATTAATCAATCAACTCCTTGTACTTAGCAGCTGCTGGCATGTTGATTACTGAGCATGCATTTTATGTCACTAATTATTGACTCTGCATCAACGGTTCATAAGCGAATAAGGAAAGCTAACCCCTCATCAGTAACTTTGATTGGAGCAGATAACAGACTGGATGGTGTTGGACAAGTACCGTATCATCTAGATTCTGAACCAGATGCAGCCAGGGTGATGCACTGAAGTTACACCTTTCCATATCATCTAATCCCCTCGGTCCTGGAGGTTGATATCCCCTAAGGGGGAGAGTACTCCACCACCTCCCTTCCTTGGGCTTTCCTCTGTCTAGAGGGGAAGGTAGCTTTCATTTCTGGAGGAGCTTCCTAGGTTCCAGCTTTAGAGATGTACTGTATTACCACATGTTCCCTTCCCACCCAATGCCACCCACTTTTGGAGCTTTCCTGGCTACCTGTAGTTCCTTAGTGGCAACCTCCCCTTGGGTTTGTGAAAACCCAAGATTAACTTGGTGCGCTGTCTAAACATTGTTCCATTTTTATCTTACCAGTAATGCATATTTGCAGAACTCTTAACACATTGGTTTAAAAAAGCAGTTTTGGGAGAAGGAAATTTAATAGTCTGCCTGTGATACAGGAGCCCAATCGTAAGAATTGCACCACTTCCTCACCTAAAACAGTAAGACACATTAATTTCCTTAATTGCCTCCCATAAACATTGGGACACAGTAGTGTAATCTATTGGAAGCTACAGTTCTTAGGAGAAAATAGTACCTTCAAATTAACATCTGTCTGGTTAATCCCTTGTTGTACAGTGTGTTGTGTTAGTGTATTTATAAGAGTATTTTAAATGAAGTTGTCTGAATATTTGTGTGTTCTAGGAATCACCAGAAATGGTTTTCTTAAAGTTTTTTCGACCAGAAAGCTCTTCACTACCCACAAGACCAACACCAGACCAGCTTTCTAACCTTATCAAGACTAGTCTTCATTATCCAGAGTCCTTTAATCACTCATTTCATCAAAAAAGGTTTGATTAATATGACGTTTTAAAATATTTCCAGATTCCTTTAGGAAACTATTTTTTTCTGTTTCTTTAATAAAAATCCTCTTTAGATCGTGCTCTGAGGAAGGATGAAATAAAGGGATAAAATAAAATTGCCAATAACAAGGAAAAATTCAACACAAACACAAGCTATAAAGCAAAAAAATGATTTTTTTGTAAATGTATTGGTAAAATTGCAACACAATAGTATTTTCTATCAGTTGACGACTGGACACATGAAATGAAAACGAAGTACTATAGATCAGTGGTTCTCAAAGCCGGTGCGCCGCTTGTTCAGGGAAAGCCTCTGGCGCGCTGGGCCGGTTTGTTTACCTGCCGCGTCCGCGGGTTCGGCCTATCGTGGCTCCCACCGGCCATGGTTTGCCGCTCCAGGCCAATGGGGGCTGTGGGAAGCGGTGCGGGCCAAGGGACATACTGGCCGCCCTTCCCGCAGCCCCCACTGGCCTGGAGCAGCGAACCGCAGCCAGTGGGAGCCGCGATCGGCCGAACCTGCGGACGTGGCAGGTAAACAAACCAGTCCGGCGCGTCAGGAGCTTTCCCTGAACAAGCAGAGGACCAGCTTTGAGAACCACTGCTATAAATCAGAGTAGTCAATTACTTTTTATCAAGATCCAAATTTCTTGGTCAAGGTTTAGTCAAAGTCCAGATGCCAGAGAAAATAATAAAAAAAACAATAATAAGAAAATTAAAAGGTTTCGGGGTCCATTCAAATGCATCTGGTCATCTGAATTTGGCCTGTGGTTTGCCAGTTGACTACCCCTTGCTTTATATAATTTCACTTTAAAAATAAATAGGAATGTTAAGTTAGATAACTCATTAAGTAGCTAATGAAAGTAATGATGAAGAAATCTATAATATCTTTGTCTTCACAGCCTGAGAAAATCACAGCATAAACAGTGATTAAGAAGTGGGTTGAAAGTGAACGCTCTATATGCTGCAAAATGACAATATTTGAATGAACAGATAAAAGAACTTCTTGCTCTAGTTATTAATTTTTAGTTACTATGTCTGTATAATATCCAAATGTTAACATGAGTTGGATATAAAGTATGGCAGGAAAAGGATGTTTAACATGGCTGAAATTGGAAACTTAGTGTAGTACCAATGAACTAAAGCACTTGTAGAAAAGATTTTTCATTTTGATAATTGTGTTCCTGTAGCTTCTATTTTGTGGTTATGCGCTTCTTATTGAATTGACAGTCTTGTCAATTTTTTGATAAGCATTAAACTAAAATAAAGGGAACTAGTTTAGGTTTCAAATTTAGATTGTTTTGGAATTTTATTTACAAAACTTGATATTAATGATTTAATTGTTAGCAAAAAGATGTTTTTGTTTTGTTTTTAGAATGTATACATTTCCTTGTCGTGCTTTGGCAACTTAACTATTACATTCTTATGCTAGTACAATAGATATTGAAGTGAAACTAACTAACATAAGTGGAATGAAGTACAAAAATGACTGATATAATGATGAGAGCCTGCACTTATTCAAATAGGGGTCTAATTCTGGTCATATTCCAGTTTGGGTTATGTGCTTACTACCTAAATTCCCCCTGCAGAGGTCAGTTCTTGAAGGCATTCTTTACTTCCAGTCTTAAAGTGTTCACTGGTAAGCAATCCTATTGATGCATTTCAGTGATGAAGTGAGACCACTAGTTCATGGTCCACAAACTGTGGTGCGCACCCCTCTAGCAGGGTGCAGAAGAACGTTTGGGGGCGCGGCGGACCCGGGCCAGTCCCCATTGTGGGGGGCGGGGAGGGAGCCGCCACCGAATCCCGCTCCTCCCCCAACTCTTCTCCAGCCCTGTCTCTAGTTGTAATCTCAGCCCCGCCCCAGCCCCCTACCGTGGCCTGGCTGCGGCTTTGCTCCAGGCCCCATCCCTGGCCAAAGCTCCATTCCTGACCCAACCCCAGCCCTGGCCCCTGTCAAGATTCCTTCCCCACTCTGAACTCTAGGGTACAGATGTGGGGACCTCCATGAAAACCCCCTAAGCTTATTTTTACCAGCATAGGTTAAAACTTCCCCAAGGTACAACCTATTTTACCTTTTGCCCTTGGACATTATTGCTGCCACCACCAAGCGTCTAACAAATATATAACCGGGAAAGAGCCCGCTTGGAAACGTCTTTCCCCTGAAAATCCTCCCCAAACCCTACACCCCCTTTTTGGGGAAGGCTTGATAAAAATCCTCACCAATTTGCATAGGTGAACACAGACCCAAACCCTTGGATCTTAAGAACAATGAAAAAGTAATCAGGTTCTTAAAAGAACAATTTTAATTGAAGAAAAAGTAAAAGAATCACCTCTGTAAAGTCAGGATGGTAAATACCATACAGGGTAATCAGATTCAGAACATAGAGAATCCCTCTAGGCAAAACCTTAAGTTACAAAAAGACACAAAAACAGGAATATACATTCCATTCAGCACAACTTATTTTATCAACCATTTAAACAAAGCAGAATCTAACGCATATCTAGCCAGATTACTTACTAAGTTCTAAGACTCCATTCCTTTTCTGTTCCTGGCAAAAAACAACACACAGACAGAGAGAGCCTTTGTTTCTCCCTCCCCCCACCCCCCCAGCTTTGAAAGTATCTTGTCCCCTCATGGGTCATTTTGGTCAGGTGCCAGCGAGGTTATCCTAGCTTTTTAACCCTTTACAGATAAAAGGGTTTTTCCTCTGGTCAGGAGGGATTTGAAAGGTGTTTACCCTTCCCTTTATGTTTATGACAGCCCCCTTACCCTTCCTGGGGAGCAGACCAGAGAAAGCGGGGGCGCGACCCTGAAAAATTTGTGAATAAAGGTGCTGTGGGATCCTTCTGGAAGGAGTGTTCTGTATAAAAGCATTAGTGTTAATAAGTGTATTCAGGTAGAATTCTTCAGGATACTAAATACAAAGCAATACCTAAATTTAAAAAAACAACCTGCAATAAGTTGGACTCGAATGTCCATACTTCTCCAGCTAGAGTTGAGCACTGTTCACCTGCCCTGGCTAAAATGCCTGTATTTCTTCAGGCAACTAAAGCAAATAGTTTAAATAGCCCTTTTAGTCAACAGTATGCAGAACGGGATAGAAATATATGGAGAGAAAGTGTAAAGATATTATTGCAGCAAGTCAAAATTTAGACCAGCATGTTGGGCCAAATGTTCTTCACATTCTAAAATTTGTTATTAATGCACCTTGCTATACATGATCTTTTTATAGAAAGCTTGCAAAAATCAAGCTACGCTATGAAGTATTGCATTACCAGATCTCATTTAGACAAACTGAGGAGATAATTTTTTTTCTCTGAGGTCACAGGCATAAATATACTGCAGTGAATTTCCTTTTTCAGAAGTAAAAATGGTTATCTGACAGCCTGCAGGAGCTGATATTAGACTGTAATAATGTCATACAAAATACCACTATGTATTTTAATGTTTATATGATTGAGTAATTAAGAACATAAGAATTCTTTTAAAATAAATTTGTTACATTTTGTAATCCTCAGGACTGACCAGTAATATGTATAAATCTTGCATCGTAAAACAAATTTTCTCTTGCAGCCTTTGTTTAGTACCTGTCACTCTTCTACTTTCCAATTGTTCTGAGGCTGATGTTGATGTAATAATTGATTTGCGGCATAAAACAACAAGGTAATAAACTTCTAAATGTTAAATTACAACAAATGTTTATTGTGAATATAGGTCACAGCGCTACTAAGATCTCTTAATCCGATTTTATTTACATTATTTTATCAAGTGTGTATTAAATGTATCAAATATTTAGGATAGGACTTTCATCCTCACTGTGTTCCCATTGATGTCAATGGGAGGTTTTCATCATCTCAATAAGAACGTAATTAAGGCAATATGAGTATTTTTCAAAAAACCCATGTCCATTTGGAAGTAAAACAGAAATGGATTGTATTGCCAAGAGAACTGGGAGCAGTGACTGGATTATAAAGAAAGGTGGGACAATAATATTTTATTTTTTTGCTGCTTAAATCTCCTTGGTTTGGGGAAATGTTTCCTACAATGAAGATATCAGCAAAATGAGAGGAACATCAACACACATGTTGTTTTCGTTAAAAATTATTAATTTTGTTTAAGACAATTTCTCAACTGTAACAAAAGAGTTAACTTTTAAAATGCTAAAATATAGTTATTTTCATCTAAAATTCTTCTAAAATGGTGTACAGTAAGAGTTCATTGTTTTAAAAATGTGTAGGTAATTGCTATGTTTGTTAGAATTACTGTGTAGAAATCCATATTGTAGGATAAGCAATACAAAATTTGACAAATTACTTCTCATCCTAACAAAAATTGTAACTTCTTTAACAGCACTTATCACAGGTTCTTAGATTATATCCACTGCTGCACATGACTATAGTTTTTACTTGGAAATAGCGCCATGCATCTGAGTTAGAAACATTTAAAAACAAATAATGAGATTTTTAAAATAGAAGTTGCATAGAAAGAGGCAAAAATCAGATGCCTCTGATGCTCTACCTATGGGAGAGCTGGTTGAATTCTGTGTATAATTTCGTCTCGGAATATTTTATTCCACAATCTATGTAAGTGGTTGAATACCAAAAAATATTCTAAGTGCCTGATTGTCATCAAACTTGACTTAGTGTAATTAAATAGCTGAATAGTATTCTCAGCAATTGTCCCAATTAGGCGTTCTGAAAAGTTTCCCAGAGATGGATTTTGAAGGGCAATAATTGAGACAGATTTAGCAAAACTCAGTGTAATCAGAATGCATTTGCCCGGTGCCAAGGGGTTGCCAGATGGGTATGAAACTCCATGTGCCAGGCTTCTAATACAAATGTTGACAGATAGAAGAGTGTAAGGACAGTAATCCACCAGGAAATCCCAGTTGAACAATTTTGTAAATAACTCATTTATATATTAGTTCATAGAATTAATGGAGAGCTGAGCACTAGTCAGCTCATCTAATCACTTTTTTCAAAAACATCGGACAGCCAAAACACCAGAGATACAGTGCATTTGCATACCAGTTAATACAGGAAACATATTACACAGTGAAGTAAAATTTTTTGTAGGACAGTCATTTCGAATGTGTGCGTGTTTGGTAGACACTTAAGCATAAGAGGTTCAGAAGTAGATATCTGATTTTTTATTTCCCCCCCCATCTCTCTTTCAGTCCAGAAGCACTAGAAATACATGGTTCTTTCACGTGGCTTGGACAAACACAGTACAAACTTCAGCTTAAAAACCAGGAGGTCTGTAGCTTGCAGTTGAAAGCTTGCTTTGTTCGTACAGGAGTCTATAATCTTGGAACTCACAGAGTATTTGCCAAGTTAGCAGACCAAGTTACTTTGTTTGAAACAAGTCAGCAGAACTCCATGCCAGCACTGATCATCATCAATAACATTTGACCAATTACCTGAAAGATCATACTAAAAACCAAAAGAATCTGATTTTTCTTATTCTGCGGATTGACATTTATTCCAGTTTTGGAATGTGTTACCCCAACATCTAACTTACAAAAGATCGTGTAGGAGACAATAGCAAAATATTCAGACTACTTGCCAATTTGTTTCTTAATGCAAAGCACGTTGGACAGAAAATGCATATATCCTTTTTAATGTCTCTTGCATCTCTGGTAATTTATACTCATAACACTGAACTAAAATACTCCTTATAAAACTGTTTGAATTTACTTGTGAATCCCAGGCCCTGTCCAAATAATAATAATAAAAAAGGCAGCTTGACTGCTGTTACAACTTCCAGCATGATGTTTTAAATATATTTTGTGGCTATATTAAAAGACATTTCAGAAGACAACCCTTGTTGTCTCTTTTCCTGACTAAAGCCATTATTAATCAGAAATGCCAACCTTACTGTGAAGTTTGATAGGTTGTTAAATGCAATTTATACTGGGTCTTTTTTGGTTTGGGTTTTTTTTTTCCGCTTTTCAGTTTTTAAAATTTGTTTGGGGCTTTGTTATTGTGTCCTCATGTTCTAATAGCCAGTGATCCTTATGGCTTACACACAACTTCACCGAAGATGTTCTGAAAATAATTTTGAAACCAGTATGAGTGTTTTCTCATTCATCTCAGTACAGAATGCACTATTTCACAACCATGAAATTGTCATTTAAATTGTCATTCACTTTATTATGTAACTATACCAACTGAGTTGATCTGTTTTAAAAAAAATCTACTCAAGTTAATTAAGCTTTTCAAGAAATGTATTATATTTATAACAAATGTACTGTAAATAGAATAAAACATACACCATATTCACTGTATAGACTTCTGTTGCATATTTTTTCTCGCATCTTATCTACAGCAGTAGCCTGTCAACAAAGATTGTCTTAATTAGAAGCTGTACGCTAGTGTAAATAGCTGTGGCGCAATGCATCCACACTAGACGTGCTGGTTTAGGTGCAGTTCCAGCCCATGTACACATACAGCATTCTAGTCAAAAGCTGCAGTTGCTGTTTGTCAGAAGGCAACCCCGCTTGGAGTGTCCTCTTGCAGCAGGCCATGGTACAGACATGCACCTACCTTTGTTTCCTCTTCTGTTTTACCGTGAAAGGATCAGTCTCTATTTTCCATACAAAGTTTCATCTCTGGGCATAATTTGTTTCCCTAAAATCCTTGTTGTAAAACCATTCTCAGCAAACCTACAGTAAATGTGAAGGTGTATAGAAATCTTCTGCCCCTCTCTCCAGGGATGTCATTCAGAGGCACCCACCTTGGAGTTCACCAGCACTCGGTTCCCAGTTCTTTCTGCTTTTGTTCCAGGGTCCCACTCTCCAGGCCCTTCCCACTGAGAGTGACCAGTCTCATGATTCACGTATTCAGACACAGTCCAACAGCTCACATCCCTTTTCAGCCTCATGGTATTGACTCTCTGGCTCAGGAAGATCTGCAGGTTAGGTCATCTGCTGGCTTGTAGCCTTTAGCCCTTCTCAGCTTCCCTCCACAGGTTCTCTGGCTAAAGACCGTCAGCAAACTAGCCCATTCGCTGGCCTCTAGGCCAATCCCTCGCTCTTCCCAGGGAGGGCTTGCAGAGCTTTCTGCACTTTGCAGATTGTCTCTCAGAAGTGGCTCTCATCAGCCTGTTTTCTTTGCTCCTCCAGTCTGTCAGGCAGCTCTGACTAACCAGATTTTCTCCTCAGATTTTCCCTTTTAAAGCCCCAGCTGCTCCCCCACCTCCCCAGTTGGCTAAACTGGAAGCACATATTCATAGATTCAAAGGCCAGAAGGGACCATTGTGATCATCTGGTCTGACCTGTATGACACAGGCCATAGACCTTCCCCAAAATAATTCCTTGGGCATATCTTTTAGAAAAACAGCCCATCTTGATTTAAAAACTTCCAGTGATGGAGAATCCACCATTCCCCTGGGTACATTGTTTCAATGTTTAATTACTCTCACCTTTAAAAAAAAATGTAAGCCTTATTTTCAGTCTGAATTTGTCTAGCTTCAACTTTTGGTAGAGGAGAACTGGACACACTGGACACTTACAGGGATCAGCCACCCTGTGACAGTGCACTGCTCTGAGTCCCCCGGTTCTTGGTACAACTCTCTGAATCCAATGGGATGGCAAAGCTCAAGGAGCTGCCATGTCCTAGGGATTTTTGCCATTACTTGGAAAGAAGGTCATGCAGTGGAACAGGAGGGGGTTTATGGAAAGGGCCACCAAATGTCAACCAAGTGCAAGAAGGAGGGAGCTGCCATCGGTAGTGGAAGCAGAGTTGGGAAGGAGAGGATCTTAAGGAGGTAGGGGAAAGTCCGCACTTCTGCCTTCATGTGAGGCTGCATCCACCAGTCTTGCAATAATGGAGGTGCCTTACATAAATGCAGAAGACCCTCTGTCCAACCCCATACATGTAAGTCCTACTCCAATGTTTATTTTAAAAAAGCCAGTGTTTTCCACCTTCACCAAAACCTGCTTTCCTGCTTGTCTCCGGGGCTGAAGAGACTGAAAAAGTCTTGCAATCTTTGCATGATATCGGACATCTCTGGTCCTCTGCTTCATCCATGGTCTCTAACTGGGTTACGCTAGATGTGTCATTGTTCTCCTTGTAATTTGCCAGATGGATGCTATCCAGTAGCATCCGGGGCTCTGTCGCTGGGGAAAAACCAAGAATATGCTCCAGTTCATTAACAAATGGGTAGGGTTTCCTCCCTGCTCATGAGGTGGCTGTTGTTACATTGCATCTTCAGTCTTCTTATTTCCTCCTGGTACTGTTTACTGAAGTGACTAATGCCATGTTTAACAAGGCATTTGGATACCCAGTCAGAGGCCAGGGTGTTTCAAATTACGGTTTAGCTAAAACGGAATCATTCTCACCCCATATAGTCATAAGTGTGCAGATGTCAGCCTTGGGCTGGTTGGTACATGATGCTCTTCAGATGCATGTTTTGAAATGTGCTTTCTTTAAACACACTAATTGCAAAGAATTGGCAAGAAATAAAACCCAGTTCTATTTTACAGGATAAGGGGGCTTATGGCAAACTTGACCCTGCTCAGCTGGGTACAGAAACTCTGCTAGACAGGCCACGTATACAGTGATTGGTGTACTGTGGGACCGTAGTCAGAGGACTCTTTGAACCCTTCAGATTAATAAGCCAGCACTTGCCAGTATGAACTCCCATGCGCTGCTGAGAGCGTGTTAAATGTGGTGACTTAATGGTGTGCCAGGAGTCTAAACAATGGCTAGCATACCAAACTTCTGTAGTGTAGACAAGACTGGGCAGCTGCCGTTGGAACCTGCTGCATCAACATGGATGCTTCCATGTCCTCACTCTGTCTATGAGTCCAATGAATTTATCTTTTGAACGAATGCCAGGTCTTTAGATGGAAGAGCTGACAAATACTAAGCTTAGCAATATTTACTCATAGATCTGGTTTATAGGGCTAGGACCTCATCATTACAGGAGAGAAATATTTTTTTCAGTATATGACTATGTAGTTAAAAGGAAATGTGCTGATTGTTTTTGCTCAACACAACTGAATGAAAGGTCCTACTGAAAAGCACTTTTTGCAATATTTTAACTGAAAAGGACAAACTTTTTAATTAAAATAGTCAATTCTGAGCTAACTGCTCGTGACAACAGCCTTGCTCAAAAGCAATACTTACGTTTCTAGCAGTATGGGATCCCGGTACTTTAGATTATGAAAATTGTTTGCCTCTGTTCTAGAGATGTCCACCAGTGAGGACCCACATGATGATTTTATTATTAAAGCTCAAATGCTCATTTAAATTGAACTTTATCTGCCGGTAAGTTTCACAGTTTATGGCAATACTGTTCATTTTCAGAATGCTATGTTAAGCAGAAAATTAAAAAATAGAATAGAAAAGTTATTACAGGATACAAACTGGGGGAAAGGGGGAGGGAATAACTGTTGTCCTTAATGAATTGCCAGAGGACGCAATGCGAGTTCAAGAAGCTGCTGACGAAGGCAGTTCTTAAATGTTGGCAGTACTCATTAGGAAACTATATTTCAGTATAAGCAGTGGGTATTGTTGCAGAGATGGTACCTTTTAGGTTCTGCAGCAGTGCCAGTTGCAGAATAACATCTTTACCTGTTCATCTGTAAACTCAACTCCTTTTTTGGCTACCACATTTCTCTTTCTTTGGAATATATGTAAATATATCACTACTTTGAGGAATCTTCCATCGTATTTCCTGCCCCACTGTGGAAAGATAAATGTAATATCTTCCACGTGCATCCAAGAGAAATCACTTGAAGAGGAAGATGATAGCAATGTCCGGGAAGAAACGAAGGGGGATGCAAATACTGAAGTTGGGAAGTACAGCCGAGTAAATAGTTGGCAACTGCAGAAACTGGCAGCTTATACTAGGGAGGGCTACTAACCATTACTGATGGGCATAGCACAGGTATAATATCCCTATCTTAAATCATGTTGACTGGAAATTGCTGAAAATTAGAAGTACCTTACAAGTTTAAAGCCAATTGATCAGTTTCTGTCCATGGTCTCTGTCTGAGTTTCCCTCGTGTCCAGGCCGTGTTTCCAAACCAGCAGGTTACAGCCCCCAGAGGGTCAGAAAAGGCAATTGGGATGAGGTGGAAAGACCAGAAGGTGTTAAAAAATGTATTACGATGTAAAGTGAAGGCTCACTCCCTGCATGCCCATATCCTTCAAGGTCAAGTATTCTTTAAGTTTTGAAACACTCATGTTACATAGGCTTATCACTGATATTTTATTTTTGTTCTCTTTTATAGTAAAGTGTAAGGGGCTTGTGAAACTTGACTTTGAATATGGAGTGATCAACCTGGAAAAGTTGAGAAACACTGATCTACCACATTTCATAATACTAGAGGCTACAATTCTTATATATATGTATAAAGTATATAAGAATCTCTTGTATATTATTATGTATAAACTAGAGAGCATCTGTATGGTCTCAAGTTGCAGTGGGGGAGGTCTAGGTTGGATATTAGGAAAAAATTTCACTAGGGTGATGAAGCCCTGGAATGGGTTACTTAAGGAGGTGGTGGAATCTCCATTCTTAGAGGTTTTTAAGGCCCTGCTTGACAAAGCCTTGGCTGAGGTGATTTAGTTGGTGTTGGTCCTGCTTTGAGCAGGGAGTTGGACGAGATGACCTCCTGAGGTCTCTTCCTGCCCTGATATTCTATGATTCTATATATATAAAACAAATTGTTTTAAAGTGATAGTGTAAGTGCTTATTCGTGTTTAGTGCAGTAGTATCCACACACTCGAAGCAGGATTAGAACCTTGGTGTCCTTGATGCTGTTGAAACATGAACAAAGCTTGTCCGCCTCCGAGTATAAAAAGAACAATTTACACCTAAAAATCATTCCAATAGATACTGAAACTTAGTCTGAAGTTGGGGGGAGAAGCCAGGAAAGAGCATCCTGCTTTCTTAATCATCCATTAAACAAACAAGTAGAGTGGACAATTTTTTTAAAATTGTGTTTTGTTTTGAAGATTTTTGAAATAGTGGAAAAGAATATTGACTGACAAACAACTAAACGAACAAATGAAATCATGAGTAATGACACCTACACTGTAAGGTATGTGTCTACCCTGAAGTTAGACACCCCTGTCTGGCCTGTGCCAACTGACTCTGGCTTGCAGGGTGCTCAGGCTGTGGGGCTGTTTAACTGCAGTGTAGATTTCTGGGCTTGGACTGGAGCCTGTGCTCTAGGACCCTGCAAGTTGGGAGGGTCGCAGAGCTTGGTCATCAGCCTGAGCCCTAATGTCTACAACACAAACACTCCCTTTGCCTAAGCCCCTTAACCCAAATCAGCTGGCACGGGCCAGCTGTGGGTTTTTAATTGCAGTGTAGACGTACCCACAGAGTTTGAGAAGTGACGTGGCTGAAGAGCTGTGTGCATGGATGTGACAGAATATACCCTGTGTTCACACACTACATACTATTGTAATAATTTTGTACAAGGCATGTCTTGTAAGGTATCATTTGAAAAGTCATAATTTGCTCGTCAGTATTATCCTGATAAAAATGTATGGCAGCGTGGTATGTAAAGTTATAACATTCCCCTGCATGGTGTTAACAACACATGTTCCAAACCCCACAGCCCTGCCCAAACAGAAGTTGGCAAACAGTTCTATCCTAAATGAAGGAATATGTGCTCTGCTTAATTTGCATTTAAGCAGTAAATGGTCATCAAGCAGGAAGGGAAACAAAGACAGCTCAAACAGGTGAGAAAAAGCCAGCAGGAAATATCCTTCCACAAAGACTTTGTCTCCTCGGGCCCAGCTGGCAATGTTTTTCAAGAGGGGGACCCTGAAACTATAAAAAGGAGGGACAAACAACCCAAGGGTCTCCTCTCTCGCTCTCCCTGCCCATCACATTCTTGGCACTTGAAGGACAAAGGAAGAGTTTGTTGAACTCTGGGGAAGGGGTGCTGACCTATAAGGTTTGGTCAGTAAGACTGCTGAAAGCATGTGGTGAGACACCTTGCTTGAATCTGATACAGTTTAAGTATTAGTGAACGTCTTAGCTTTTATTTGTCTTGTCACTATTTTTTACTCTTCTGCCTTGTTACTTGTACTCACTCCAAATTGCTCTGTAGTTAATAAACTGTTTTATCTAATCGAGCGTGTTTAAATTGAAGTGTCTGAATAACTATTGGAGATAATAAAATGGCATATTATTCCCTTTAAGGATTAATGGACTTTAAATATTTGTACTATCTAGGAGAGGGCTGGAAAGTACAGGACATACATTTCTGGAGGAAATCTGAGACTGGTGTGTGTGTTGCGGTCACCCTGCAGTATAACCAAGACTAGTGAGAGCCAGACTGTAACCCAAGTATGGCTGGCAGGCTGTAATTACACAGACACTCTGGGTCTGGCTTGTATGCTGGAAGGATGTTTGTGAGTGGCCCAGGTAGGAGCTGCTTCAGCAAGGCATTGTAAGGCACCCAAGATTGCAAGGAAGGAGTGACACAGCCCCTCACTGGTCTGGGTTGCAGCCTGGTATGTCACAATGGATTAATTCTGTGTATTCAACAAAACTAAGGTTTGGGTGGTGGGGTGGGGGCAGAGTTGTGGAAAAGTTAAATTACAGTAAGAGCATCTTAACTTAGAAAAAGTCATCTGGTCTCTCTAAAAATACATTTTTCCTTGGAGATTTATATTAAAAATTGCTTTTAACTTGAGACCATGTTTTGGATATCAGCCTGCAGTCAATTGTTACAGCCAAGTTGTAAATTTTCTCAGAATAAATACGATGAAAATAGATGATAAAAATTCCAAGAGGACTTGAAAGTTATATATTAAAGCATTGCTTAATACCCATTTAGCATGTCCTGGTTTTTACTTACTTAGGAAGTCAATACTTGTCACAATCCTGAGTTAAAACTTGATCTGCATCAGATGCATCTATGTGACTGTGCAGGTGAAATCCTTATCAATTATTAAGTGAGTAAGTCTGTAGAAATTCAGGCATGCATGCTGTCTAATAATTATAGATATGAATAGCTCTCACCAGATGGAGGAAGGTAACAATTAAGCAGACACTTAGGGCTAGGTTTTGTTTCAGTTCCACTGGTGTAAATTGTCAAATTTTTGTGTGTGGTTGGGACCACAACCGTCTTCAGCCCTTCTTTGTACATACAACAGATACTGCTAGCTGAAGATTCCAAATGTGTGTGTATGTAATTCCCAAGTGCATAGATCCGTATAGGAAATCATCAGATAGGAAACAGTGGGGTGGGAGGAGGTATTGTTTCATATTCTCTGTGTATATATAAAGTCTGCTGCAGTTTCCACGGTATGCATCTGATGAAGTGAGCTGTAGCTCACGAAAGCTCATGCTCAAATAAATTGGTTAGTCTCTAAGGTGCCACAAGTACTCCTTTTCTTTTTATCAGATAGGAAAGAGTCACAGTTACTATGGTAAATAACAGGGCTTTCTATAGCTCTTCCTTTACCAGATAATTTACAGTAATGTCAGCTGAGCAAAGTGGCAAACTTGTGTGAATTCCCACTAGAGGTTCTAATATGAACCTTGTGGAATCCTGCAAACCAAATAGTGGGGAAAGAATTATTTTCTTAGCTGAGAGCTCTTCATCCCAATGCATATCAATCAGGCTTTCTTAAAACATAGATGCCAGCTTAAAGGAATTTTGATCAGAAGATGGCTAATAGTATTCAGTGTTACAGAACTGAATTTCAGTGCAGCTAGCTTTCAGCAATAGCATCCCTATAAAAACAAAGCTTTTCCCACATTCTTCAGTCTTCATTTTAATCTGTGTGATTAAGTAAACAATTTGTTAAACGTTGCTTGAAATTTTGAGATGAAATTCCAAGAGAAATAAAAAGTGATTGGTATCGGTTGTTTGCTTTCAAAGCTATCTTGAATTTTTGATTGTACCAAACAAGCATGTATTGCATAATGAATTGAGTTAAAGGCCCAGAAATCAAATACTTCAGGGAAATTCCTAAGCAAATATTTCTGAATAATAAGAATCTAGCCAATGGCCCATATTGATAGACTGCAAGGTTCTCGAAGTAGGATTGACATTCACTCATGTATAATGCTGAAATGAGAGTAAACAAAATTCCTTGGCCAGTTTCCTCAGAATAGACTAAAACTTGATCAAAGTGAAAATGTCTTGAGTTTTGAAGTCGGTGCTTTAGTTTTAAAATGCACTGTGACATGGCAAATTCAAAGCTTTCATGAATTTTGCTGTAAGGTAGCTTTTAAATGGCTCAATTTGCTGATGAAGTGTACAGGAAACCGCTTTCTCTTTCCAGGCTTTAGACATTCTAGTATGAGGGACAAAAGGATTAACTAATTGTAAAGACAAAAAAATCATATTCTGAGATTTGGAAAAACAATTTTGGAGTGTTAAACCACTACTGACAGGTTTCAGAGGAGCAGCCGTGTTAGTCTGTATCCGCAAAAAGAACAGGAGGACTTGTGCACCTTAGAGACAAACACATTTACTAGAGCATAAGTTTTCGTGAGCTACAGCCCACTTCATCAGATGCATAGAATACAACATATAGTAAGAAGATATATATATGTGTGTGTGTGTGTGTGTGTGTGTATGTATATATATATATATATAACATACATACACACATACAGATAAGTTGGAAGTTGTATCCACTGTCCTTGTGATTCTGTGTGCTAGGAATCGTTCAGTTAGAGGGGATTGACCCTAATGTGATCTCTTTTCAAATAACCTATTTTTGCATCTAAAATAGTGGGATTGTGAGAACAACTCCCTTAAGTAATTTACACAGGCAACATAACGGTTTGGAAACAGGATAAGCAAGTTCTGTTTACTCTTTAGAAAGAACCTATAGTTCCCTTGTTACAACTGGTTTAAGGCTAAAAGTTTCTTGCTGCCCTACTTTATTTTCCCTTGCTTTTAAAAGTCTCCTTTGATTTTAATTAAAGTTGCTTTAGACTTCAAATTTGGTACACTTGTTGAACTAAACCTTACTTGCTTCACTTAGGTCTTCACTAAGTTAGGTTTTCTAAGTCCCGAGAACTCCTAATATGGATGTTCTTTGTCTCTTTCTTATGTATATATTTTCCAAGAGACCGAGAAACAAAAAATTCCAAAAAGTATTATGGTAAGCTGCGGTTAAGGTTGAATGCATATAAGTAAACTCAAGGTTAAAACCATACGAACTCTGTAATTATTCCAATACAAGCATTACAAACCTAGGAAAAAATTAAGTTTAAATCCAAAATAAATCAATATAAGGCATGGAAAAACACAAGGCATCTAAACAACCTTAATTATGGCCTGTAGTTATATCACAAGTGGGGAAAAGCACGTTTTTTTTTTTAATTAGGTATATCCAGTCTGGGTTTTTAAACACCAAAATACCAACATAATTGTGTGGTTATTGGATGGTGTCACTACCAGGCAGAGTTAGGATTATTTGCTTTAAATGTGCAGTTCCATACCTTAACACATCTGAATTTCATTTAAGATTAATCCTAATGCTGAATTTGTAATTTTTTTGATTGTTTCTATTCTTGAAAAACAATCTTCCCCCACCCCGCAAAGAAACAGAAACAACCAACCCAAAAAGGGGGGGAGGAAAAACCCACCCCACCCCACCCCAAGCAAACAAAAACAAACCAGCAACCTGGGAAATTCCATGCAAAAGACTGGTCAGAATGTTAATTGTGCAAACTTAAGCTATCAAAAGTGCAGAAATGCCAAAGTTGAAGTTGCATGCCTAAGTTTAACTTGGCTCTGTGTGTATACACATTACAATACAGTCCTTAATGAATTTCTGAAATACAACATAGAGCATATGTTTTGTTCTTCTGTGAGAGTTCTTTTGTGCTTATATTATTTTTGAACTTAATGTCATCTTACATTAGGTACAAAGTTGTTGCTAATAAAACCTGACACTAGAACACAATTGATGTCCATGCTTGTGCTATAATTACTATATCCTCTTATCATAATAATGGTAATTGAATTGTGTACTGATGAAAACTTTCCTTGATTCTTTGGATTAGCCCTTGGGGACGTGGATTTATAATAAAATTCTGTTTCACAGTAGGGAGTGGTGCAAATAGTTTGAGTCAAAAATAATTGTTTAGACCTCACTTTGGTTCAGTTACTTAGATTATTGGCTTCAGAGACATTTGAAACTAATTTTATATCCTGGAGAAGATATTTATGGATACTTTTTTACTTTATTTTTTATTTGTAGTTTGGCATTGCCTGTTATGTTTGTTTGGTATGGCAGCAATTTCACTTAGCCTTAACCTGCTCCTGTTAAAGTAGATGAGATTTAACAGATATTGGGGCATGCTCTACTTCACTACTGCTGACCTCAAGGGTAAGAAAATGGGAGAGCTATGGTAGGTCAGCCAGTCTTGTGCTAAGAAGCATAGGACTCATGAGTGAGAATCCTCCATGGGTAGCATGGTATGTTTACCGAAAAAGTATAACCAAGAGTAACATTTGGTGCAATCGAATGAAAGATTCTAGAATCTTTATTGTATATTTAAAGCTTAAAATATTCATTGATGTGAAACACGTTCAACTGAATGTGGGTCAGAATGGCTGTGATGTTAAGGAAAGTTAGTGTAACTGAAAATGGATGGTGCTAAATGGCCTTCATTATACGGTTACCAATTCCTTTCTGTTTACCTGTTACTTTTACACTGGGCCCAGTAGTTCAGCCAGCTTGTCCAATAATTGCATACTCTCATACTTCCCTCCGAGGAGGTTTTTCTTCTTGCTGGCTTTGTAGTTTGTAGGTTTTTTTAAAATTCACATGCAGAGTGAATTGGGATAATATTCCACACATTATTTTGCCATTAGAATTTGTCTAGAAACTGTTGTGTGGTAATCAGGGGGTTTTATATCGCAAATAAGGATTTGGGGGCAAATGCATTATAGAGCTATGACAGTTTACTCCAGCTATTGGTCAGCCCCTGATCCTTCTCCTAAACAGCTTATGACCTAAACTGATCACAAGACAGAACTCTCAGAGAAGATAATCACCCACTGGGGATAGAGGAGAGAATATAGAGTCAGGTTATGGGTTAGGTGGTGCACACTATGCAATGTGTTAGTTCTTAGTTTGCTTTCCAAGAATGTGGTAAGGGAAGGATTTTTGAGGAAGGTGTTGAAAGAGCAGGAAGTTTCCAGGTGTACAGGATCAAAGGGAACATTCTAGGTATGGGGCAGGTGAGGTGAAAACAGGAGTACTTGTGGAGGGGAAAAGTAAAAAAAATGGCATGGAGGGAGGCAAAAATGGCAGAGCACATGGCCTGAACAGAGGAGTGGTGGGAAAAATGAGTTGTAGACAAAGGCAGAGTTGGGAGGAGTCTTGCAAGCAAGAATGAAGGGGTTAAAATGATGAAAAGGTTGTAAAACTAGTAAAGAGATGTGTCCAGATGGTTGATGTAGTCAGAGGAGTGGGTGAGGAAAATAAATTCGGTGGCGTTTTGAATAGACTGGAGGGAAGCAAGGTGACTATTGAGAAGATGGTTACTCTAGCCTAGGTGAGATTATCAAGGGACAGTTGTGGGATTTGACAGTAGAGTTGAAAAGTAATGCATGGATTCTGAAAAATGTTGTACAACAAAAAGATGTACAATTTAGCAACAGTCTGAATGTGAGAGGTAAAGGAAAGAGAGCCCAGTAGGGCAAGTCTGAAGAACAGAATCATATTCATAATAAATTGTTTAAAAATCTGTTTGGCCAGAATATCAAACATTCACGTAGCTGTTATCCAGTAGCTGATGCATAATTGCTTCTAGAGTTCCAGGATAGCTATTGATTGGTTATCGTTGACTTACAAGTCCAAGATTTCATCTCTTCTAAGTAGGTTTGTGCTGGTTATTAAAATAAGCTTGGTTGTACATCATTTAAGAATAATCAAATAATGTGTTTGATTAATCTTATGCAATTCATTTACTCTGCCAGTTTATTCAAAGGGATACCTCACAATATATGTCAACATTTTTTCATTAATCCAAAGAGAGGTTGTATTTTGTGCTTTCATTACCATATTCGCCTTCTGGGAGGGCAGGTCTTCTCCTTAATTCCTGCCCTTACTGCATCCTATTCATTTAGTTTTGTGACACAGTTTTGCCGCTTCTTGCAGTCTGTTGAATCCTTTTTTCTTGTGTTTTTTTTCTTGATTACCTTTCCAACAACAGGTTGAAAACTCAGCCCAACAGAACACCTTCCTTCCTTCACTTGCAAATACACACGAGTCTCTTCCAGGTTGCTGATCTAGACAGTTGAATCCCCAGCGTGAAAAGCATGAGGGGTGGATTTTACAGAAGGGGTAATCATGAGGGAACTCACTTTAACTATTCATCTTACATTCCATAGACAGAACAAACTGTTACCATTTTTTTTAAACTGACAAATTTTTATTTTTAAATCTAATAATGTCCAAATAATATGCAGGTAAAAAAAGCAAAAGTTCTGTTTTTATAAGCAAAACACATCTAAAGCATCTTATCTGAAGAAACTATATTGTTTCTTCACTTGCTCTACACCTAATAAATACAAGAAATCCACAAATGAGCCCTCAGTTAACAACAAATAAAAATGAACAATTTTACTACAGAGATGTAAAGACAGTTGTCGAAAATACTTTTGCTACATTAAAATGTTAATTAACATTAAAATACTTTTTCTATAGTCAAGACAATATGAAATGTGAAGACAAAATCCCAGTTGGTTTCTTAAACGATGAATGTTGTTTTTGGTTTGTTTCTGTTGCATGCCGTTGTCGTGTTAGTCCATACGTTGTGCCTACCAATAAAGTTTTTTTTAAAATCTATTTATACCAATTTGAAAGGTCCTTGCAAGTGTAGGGGTGGGGAGAAAGGGGAGGGGGATGAGAGTCTCAATGGTGAGGAGTATGAATTGATTATGGCAGTGGACCACAACAAAGTTTCATGGTACATTCATTAAATAGGCAATACTTGGTTGACCACATGAGACAACAGGAAACCATTGGTCTGTCAACTAAAAAACCTAATTTAATGAACTAACCCAGGGGCCACATTCTGCAACCTTTATTCATGTTAATTCGTATTTACTCACGCTAGTAATCCCATTGAAGGCAAGTGCTATTCAACCTCAGTAATGTTTTCAGAATCTCTTCAATTCTCTCATATTGGAAAATAATTGTACTTCACTGTTTTGATGGAGAGTTCTTTAGAACCCAATAGAAGTGTCAGTATTCTGCCATCCAGCAAATGGAATGGGATATAAACTAAAATTAATATTGCAAATGGTGGGAGAGGAGGTAAATATACACCCTAATCACAACAGGAATGCAAAATAGAGGAAACAGGAATCTCTTGGATTTCCATTGACATACTGTCCATGGAACAAGCACCGGCCATGCTCCAAGAACATCTTTATTCTTTTTTGAAGAAAGGGTCAGCTGGATTAGAAGATCCAGCTCTTGAATAGGTTAATATAATTGACTACATCAATAAAAGGTGACACACTTAAAAGCAATACATTAGCAATAAAATAGCTGGCTGTGAGGATTGTTCACAAAAGCCAAGAGACGGAAGATTATCGCATGAAAAATGAGAAAAAGAATTGGGGAAGATAAATGAGTATGTTAAAATAGATCTAAAGGAACATCCACCCTTTAACAATCTAATGGCTTGGAGTAAGAACATCACCCCTCCAACATCTATAAAGTTAGAAAACATATAACTGTGCCTTTTATCATTTCCTCTTTCATGCATAGGCATTCCTTATTTTAACCAGCCTGCATCAATTGGGCTTTATCATTTAAAAAAAAAATTGCTCTCCTGAACTATAAAACTAGCCTATGAGAATTCTTAACACTACCCCCGTTAATTTCCCTGAATA
Organism: Eretmochelys imbricata; assembly: GCF_965152235.1. Lineage (NCBI taxonomy): Eukaryota > Metazoa > Chordata > Testudines > Cheloniidae > Eretmochelys > Eretmochelys imbricata. The sequence goes on from NC_135573.1 coordinate 76,434,589, forward strand.
CCATACTAGGTTTCTAAATGATTATGCTCAAAATACTTTAACTTTTGGGGATTTTTTCATAAGTGATAGTTTATGTAAGAGGTATCCCATCAAAATTGCAATCAGAATGATAGTCAGAAAAGCTGTCAGCATTGTCCAAGCATGTAAGAAAGTCTTTGGGAGAGCTCCAGTGACATATACACTGACAGTTGCAGACAATTCACAGTAACTGTATAATTTGTCCACAACAATGACTTTAAAGATATAAAAGCCATTATAGTGTGAAAAAGTGATCTTGTTCTTTTTATTTTGAGCAAGAATTTGATATTTGGCTGAGGGTGATACTAATTTAGGTCCATCGTGATTCTTACAGCTTTCATAGTTCATTCTGCTCCATGCAGTATGTGGATTTGGAGAATCTTGCTTTTGTATCAAAGCAGTCCAATTCTGAGGTTGAGAGATACAATTGGCTTCAGCAGCTGTCAAGAGATAATCATAATTATACATTCCATTGACTTCAAACACAACAAAGTCAGCAGAAACGTACTCCACAAATGTATTGTTTTCCCACAGTTCAAGGACTGGCAGCCAAGGAGTGTCATAATACAGCAGAAGAGGACACCCCAGTTCATTATACTTGTACAGAACTTCAAGATCACTTTGACCTAACTGTGGTGTGGCAAGAAAATTTGGATCATATAAATTGTGGCTGATAGAATAAGTGAAGTTATCTTGCAGTGTGCCTTGATTAAACAAGCCTTTGCTGCATGCTGTTGTGTTTTTAAAAACTTTAATATGTTTAGTAGGTGGGCAACCTACTTTGATAAGTGCAGACAAAGGATGCATATCAATGCAGCAGGCGCCTTTGTTGGGGATGTCCACAGTAAGGACAGACATCCCGCCAGAAGGGAATGTGTCACTGAAATGAGGGTCTGCCATGCCAGAGAAACACTGCTGCAGCAGCTGCATGTGTAAGCTGTACTTGGTGTTCCTGTCATGTGTGTACCCACCCTCTGTTATCTTTGCCTGGAACCCTAGCACATAAGGGTTGCTCACAGTCACCACTGGAAAAGCCCCAGTGCCCGGCTTTGGCACAAACGTGGCACTAAGGTTCAGCTTCTGTTGCATGTCAATATAATGGATCTTGTTGTGGAAATGGCCCTTGAGGATCTTAACTGGGCACTCTTGCAGAAATGGCCAAATGTCCATGAGCAGCCACTGCACATTGAAGGTGCATTTCTGGAAGTTATAGGCAGAGGAACTATTAGTAGGTACAGGGCTCAACACGGTTAGCATCCCTACCTTGTCAAACATCAGCACCGCATTGCACAGGCCTTTCTCGTGGCCGTTCTCTCCAATGTGCACCATAGTTCTGGAGACCATGTCTAGGCTTCCATGGAAGAGCTGATGGTCCTGGGTCAGGACTGCAATCTCACTGTTGCTGGTGACCACGTGGCAGAGGCCGCTGCCAGGGAAAGAATGGGAGGTTCTGGAAGGCACCTGTGGCTGCTGCACAGTCACTGGCTCCACAAGCAAGCCATTATTGGAGGAGATCAGCAGTGTGTCTTTGGTCCAGAGGATGGTAAAGCCCCACAGGCGAGGGTGCTGGATACTCCGGACAGCTGGGCCCCCGGTGGACTTCAGGTGGAAGCCCATGGAGATGTGGCTGTACATGTTGCTCATGTTGCCTCCAATGTATGTGAAATAGGCCCCTCCTCTTTTCCCTTCCCTACCACTTTGGGTGTGGTTGATGAGAATCCCAATCTGGGAGAGGGAAACAAAATTGTAGATACCAAGCAGCACCCCGTGCACTTCTGGGCTCAGCTTCAGAGGGGTGAACGTGTAGCCCCCATCCTCTGACAGGAAGATGTGGCTTTTGGAGGCTGAATGCCCAGTCTCATAGGCAAAAATAGTCATACTGATGGCCTGGCAGTCTGGGTCCTGCCCTGGGTAGCAGCAGTGGGTGTTCGAGAGCTCAGTGACCAAGGAATCGATCCCCTGTACTGGGAGCCATTCCTCCCCCCCAGCCACGAAGATGTAGAGATAGACCCGTCCATTTATCACCATTGCTAACCGATCTTTCTTCACAAAGGCCGTGGCACTGACTGAGGCATTTGGGGTCTCTAGCTCAGAAGGGATGGTCAGTGGCAGGAGGCTACTTTCAAATCCATCTGTGCTGAGGAAAACCACCTGTCCCAGGTACACAGCTGGACTGGGGCGTCCCCAAGGGTCACCATCATTACATGGGTACTGTAGAAGGGAAGGTTCAGTGCGGGTGAAACTCAGGATGGTGCCTGACGCTTTGTCCCGGGCACTGAAGGACAGACCTGAATACACTAGCTTCTCAACAGTGCATCTCCAGGAAGCAATGCCTCCCATTTCAAAACACAGCCATAGCCAGAGTTCAGCTAGTGAGACTGGCCAGGAGTGGGGCATTTGTTGTGCTGTTGTTATAATATGCCTTACTACCAACTTAGGGTGGAGGCTGATTCCTTGTGCTCCTTGTGGACAACAGCTCAAAATGGCTCCTGGCTCTTCTCCCTCCTGCTGTAAATTAGAAGGAAGTTCCGAGAGGCAGTTGGTGGCTGGGCTGGGCTATGGGTTGGGTGTGGCTGTCATTCTGAGTGTTTCCTATACAGTCTCTGTCATGTGTAAATGATGTCTGAGGCTTGCAGTTTTGTGGCTGATTCTACACTACTAGCAATGACCCCTTCTGCTAGATTTACCTCACATTTGCTCCACCCCATGGGGCAACAGCCCCAGTAGATATTGTGCCTAATGCTAATTTTCTGAGGGGTTTGTACTTATCACAGGTGCTCATGATCACAGAATCACAGCAACTATGGACAATACCCCAAACCAGTAATTTCTTGAGTCTCATTCCTTCCCAAGGGGCAACAACCCTAGTGAGCAATGACCCCCCCCCAGAGGCTAGTAGCACTGTATTCACCTCAACTGTGCTTCCCTAATCTCTTTGTCACTGTACCTGGTTTGGGTCACAGCTGAAAATGCCCAATTCAGAACAGACTGTAGGAAGCAGAGCAGACACCCCAAAACTGGTGGTTTATTCTATCATTAGAGGTCACCAAGCCAGTAACAAAAGTGAGCTACTGCCTCACTAAACTAGTTAACAAGGAGCCAGAACAGTCACCTATAGGCAGTCCAGCCCCTATCACCACCGAGATAACTGGCCTTTGTGACGTCAGGTTATTAAAACCAAAAGCACCACATGTAAGGTTTTTCCAGTTCCAGAGAACCAGCCACACACCCCAGGTGAATCTATAGTTCAGATCTTACCAAATACCAGGCTGCAGCCTAAACTAAAGATTGTTTAATAGAAAAGAAGAGAGTTATTAATTGGTTCAAGGAATCATACACATTACAATTGATTTCAGAGTGTAGGTCAGGATATTAGCAGTGAAGGTAATTCTGCTAGCTTGCAATAAATCTCTCTGGATCACACAAAAGACTGGGGGAGTCATCAGTCTTTTTTATTCTTTATTATTGCTAGAAATCATAGTCCAGAGATGGAGCAGGAATGAAGTCCAAGAATGATGGGACAGTCTGCAATTGATACCTCTTAGTCCAGGTGCCTGGAAAGTTACTGGTGCAAACATGGAGTCCTGGGTCTTGCTGAGTCATGAGCCATTCATTGCCTAGGTGCTGCCTGAAGGGATCTCAGGAGGGGTCCCTAGAAGAGCTGATTCTCCTTAATGGGCCATCAAGCAGACTGGCTAGCCAATCTGTTTTGTGCAGGGTTTAAATTCTCAGAGATTATGTCCACCCTCCACCCACAATCCCTTTGGCACTCCTGGCTTCGGTTGCGGGGAGGCGGTTGGGGTTTTAGCTCTGGGGTGGGGCACCAGGACTCAGAGATTTAGCCTGGGGAGGGCGTTGTGGCATGGAGGCTCGGGGCTTCAGCCCCATGGGGCGCACTGGGGCTCGGGCTTTCAGCCCAGCAGGAGGTGCCGGGACTCCCACAAGTTTTTAAAAATTTACCAGCGCTTGGCTCCAGACAGCTCAGACTGAATTTAAACTCTGATCTTGGGGGTGTTACTCAGAAATACAAAAGATTTGAAAAACAAACACAGTTTCATAACTTAATATATAATGATACATGCATGTAAACAGGATAATCATACTTTAGCAGACTATAACTTTTTCAATGATACCTTATGTCATAAATATAAAGGGAAGGGTAACCACCTTTCTGTATACAGTGCTATAAAATCCCTCCTGGCCAGAGGCAAAACCCTTTCACCTGTAAAGGGTTAAGAAGCTAAGGTAACCTCGCTGGCACCTGACCCAAAATGCCCAATGAGAGGACAAGATACTTTCAAATCTGGAGGGAGGAGAACAAAGGGTTAGACTGTCTGTGTGATGCTTTAGCCGGGAACAGATCAAGAATGCAGCCTTACAACTCCTGTTAAGTTAGTAAGTAATCTAGCTAGAACATACATTAGATTTCCTTTTGTTTAATGGCTGGTAAAATAAGCTGTGCTGGATGCCATGTATATTCCTGTTTTTGTGTCTTTTTGTAACTTAAGGTTTTGTCTAGAGGGATTCTCTGTTTTGACTCTGATTACCCTGTAAGCAGTGATGAGCTGCCAAAATCTTAACAGGTTTCCCCCTCACCCCACAAGGGGGTCGTGGCCTACCTCCAACCCCCTGGGACCCTTGATCCATCCATCCCCCTCCCCTGTCCCTTGACTGCCCCCAGAACTGGGCAGGAGGGTTGCGTGGGCCACCGTAGTGGGTGCCCAGCCCCCCCAAGAGCCAGAGGGATCTGCTGGGGGGTGAGGTGGGGAGTCCTGGCGGTGCTTACCTGGGGCAGCTCCCAGGAAGCATCCGGCAGGTCCCTCTGGTTCCTAGGGGCGGGGTAGCATAGCTGGGGGGGAGCAGGAGGAGTGGCCGCTCCCCCAACTGATCATTTAAAAAATGGCACCTTGGGCACCAACTCTGTGGGTGCTCCGGGGCTGGAGCGCACCCACAGGGAAAATTTGGTGGGTGCTTGGCAGCTCCCTGCCCCAGGCCCGGTCCCAACTCACCTCCGCTCCGCCTCCGCCTCCTCCCCTGAACGCGCCGCCCCCCTCTGCTTCTCCACCCCCCACAGCTTCCCGCGAATCAGCTGTTCGCGCGGGAAGCCTGGGAGGGCTGAGAAGCAAGCAGCGGCTTTGCGCTCAGGCCCAGGGTGGCGGAGGTGAGCTGGGGCGGGGAGTGGTTCCCCTGTGCGCCCCCCCTCCCCGGTTTACCTGCTGTGGCGCAGGCGGCCCTCCTCGCGCGCCTCCCCCCCCAGCTCACCTCCGCCTCCCTGGGCCTGAGCACGAAGCCACCACTTGCTTCTGAGCCCTCCCAGGCTTCCCGCGTGAACAGATGATTCACTGGAAACTGGGGGGTGGAGAAGCAGAGCAGGACGGCGCGTGTGAGGGAGGAGGCGGAGGAGGAGCGGAGGTGAACTGGGGCCCGGCGCGGAGCAGGGAGCTGCCAGTGGATGCTCTGCACCCATGAAATTTTCCCTGTGGGTCTCCAGCCCCAGAGCACCCAAGGAGTCAGCGCCTAAGGCGCCACTTTTGGCCAGTTGTTAAATTTAGAAGCCCTTTTAGAACCGGTTGTCTCTCGCAGGACAACCAGTTCTAAAAGGGCTTCTAAATTTATCAACTGGTTCCAGCTCACCACTGCCTGTAAGGTATTTACCATCCTGATTTTACAGAGGTGATTCTTTTACCTTTTCTTTAATTAAAATTCTTCTTTTAAGAACCTGATTGATTTTTCGTTGTTCTTAATATCCAAGGGTTTGGGTCTGTGTTCAGCTGTACAATTTGGTGAGGATTCTTATCAAGCCTTCCCCAGGAAAGGGGGTGTAAGGTTTGGGGCAATATTTTGGGGGAAGACATCTCCAAGTGGGCTCTTTCCCTGTTCTTTGATTAACATGCTTGGTGGTGGCAGCATACGGTTCAAGGACAAGGCAAAGTTTGTACCTTGGGGAAGTTTTTAACCTAAGCTGGTAAGAATAAGCTTAGGGGGTCTTTCATGCAGGTCCCCACATCTGTACCCTAGAGTTCAGAGTGAGGAAGGAACCTTGACACCTTACATGACATACTTTGTACAAGATTTATCACAATTGTGCAATAGTGGTCATACATCAGTGATGATACATCATTATAAACATGGTCACCTCTCTCTTTTATACAGTGTCACACCTTTAGAAGCTGATCCCATTGTGAGACATTGCCCTCTGATGTGTGTGTACCTTAGCCATGCAGCTCACCAACTGTCATGTTACGATCCCTCTTTGCACTGAGTTGCTCTTATTGTTACATTTGTTGGTGTATTTCCCCTGTCATTTTTGATTTCTGCCCATTTTATTACTGGAAATAAAGTGGCTTCATGATGCTCTCTTGGGCTCTTTGAGCCAGCTGTATTAATGGTTGGGGAGGGGAGGGTTACTGGTGAAATATAATTTTAACAACAGTAACATTGAAATATTTTTGAAAGAAAAAATGAATATTTAGCATTTGCATCTAGATGCCTGAAATGGCGGTAGGGTTAAGCATCCCTGCTACAAAATCGGCATACATTTTCAAAGGAATTCATGTGGCTTGAATAATGGCTCACAGGAGAGGAGGTTGAATAATATTAGCCAACACAATCATGTAACTTAATGTATATCAAGATCTTCCAGACAATTGGAAGTAAAGGTTGGGGATGAGAAGACACTGTAGTCAGCAATCACAATTTTATTACAAGTGTCACTATATTTGGTGGGTGGTTCTTGTTTTTGTTTTTGAAATAAGTCTCATGATTTTCTAAGCTCTGCCTTTTATTTGCCTTTATCTAAAATGGCCACCGAGGCCTGCTCCTAGCAATGGGACTGAAGCCAGAGGCCGCCTTGTCCCTTTCACTTCTTGTAGGTGACACAGTATAGACTGCCACTAGCTCTCATGGTTTCATTACAAGTAACGTGATTTGGTACCTACTGGAGCCAATCTCACTATGATGTAAGAAGTCCCAGCACTCGGGTAAATTTTAGCCCTGACTGAGGGAAATCCCCTCTAGGTGGCTGCCTGCCCTACTTCCCTTCCTACTGGGGTAGAGCAACCAATCAAGGGTAGTGCAAGAAGCAGGCAGAGCTATCCCACTACCCCTTTAGGAACTGAGGCTTTTTGGGGTACAGGACAGGGGGAGAGGGAGCATTTGATACCTTCCTTACAGGAGAGGTGAGGAGAGGAAGGAGCAGAAAGACTGTTTTGCATACAGTGGCTGTGTCAGAGTGTGTGTGTTATGGTTGTTATGTCTTACGTATTGTTATCCTTTTTTGCTGGAATATATAGTTGAAGAGCAAGAGCCTCCTATTATTTTATATAAGTCAAGCACGTTTTATTCTTCTGGGAGTCTGCTTGTCTGCTCTTAAAGTGCCCCCATGCTTACCTGAAAAGGGTTTTTCTTTGTTAGCCTCTGGCTTTCCTGTTCATTTGTGTAGCAAGATACTCTTCTACTTGTGTGAAACAGTTTGTGGAGGACGCAATCAAGTTGTCATGTGATTTTCACTAAGCTTCATAAAACTGTCTCAAGAGCATCAACATTGTTGCTGTTTTTGTTATTGTCAATAGAGGAAGTGAAGCCTTAAGTCTCCTATAAAGGCTTGCTCTGGTTCCTCAGACAGATCACCCTGAAACAAATTTTTATGGCTTCAGTCTTTGGGCCATAGAGAGAGAAAGCAATTATATGAGTGACTCTGTAGCCTGGTAGTTAGTGCACTCACCTGGGAGGTGGAAGACCAGGAACCAGTCCCCCTGCACCAGTAACTTTTCTGATTATTTCTCCACAGTGGAACACCTTCAACAGGAGAGATTGAAGGACTCCCTACATCAGATTATCCCATAGCCCAGTGGTTAGGGCACTCACCTCAAAATTGGCTGATCCCAGTTCAGAGATCTAGATAATATTTAGTCCTGCCATGACTGGAAGGCACTGGACTAGATGACCTCTCGAGGTCCCTTCCAGTCCTATGATTCTATGAAAGCCTTTCTTTCCCTCAGGAAGGGAGGGGGATGGGATGAATCTGGTGTTAGCCACATCCTAGCTAAGTACCCTAGCCACTAGGGTAGAAATTATGAAGGAAGAAGTCCTCCCCCACCTCAGCATTTAATGTAAGTTTATCTATAGGGGGCTGCAATGTGCGTAGTCAAAAGCAGAAACATAGCTCAGCAACTCTTACTGCTAAAACACAGGTGCCAGGTGAGGTTAGATGCTTTCAGGGCTCAGCGGCAGCTGAGTGGGGGCCTTATGAATCCCAGTGGGGCCTGATTCTGGGATTTAGATGCTTAAAGTGTCAATTAAATGCCTAGGTCCTTTTGTGAATTCAACCCTTAGTTTTAGAAAAATTGTATTTGTGCACTGATGAACAGACATGTGGCTGCTCTCTCACTTGCTTGTTCCAGTTAAGCTAATTCCTTATTCTTGAATATTGCTGCCAGCTAGTTAGGGCTGCCAACATTCTAATTGCAGAAAACTGAACAACCTTGTCCCGTTCCCTGCCGTGACCCTTCCATGAGGCCCTGCCCCACCCCTTCTCAAAGGCCATGCCTCCCACTTGCTCTATCCCTCCTCCCTCCATCTCTTGCTGTCTCCCACCCTTGCTCATTTGCTCATTTTCATAGGGCTGGGGCAGGAGGTTGAGTTGGGGGGTGTGGGCTCTGGGGTGGGGCCGGGGATAAAGGGTTTGGGCTGCAGGAGGGGGCTGTGACCAAGGGGTTTGAAGTGCAGGAGGGGGCTCAGGGTTGGGGCAGGGGTTTGGGGTATGGGCTCTGGGAGGGAGTTTGGGTGCAGGAGGGGGCTCACGGCTGGGAGTTGAGGCATGGGAGGGGGTGTGGGATCTGGGAGAGAGTTGAGGTATGGGAGGGGGTTTAGGGCTAGGGCAAGGAGCTGGGGTGGAGGAGGGGGTTTGGGGTGCAGCTGCCAGGCGGTGCTTATGTCAAACAGATCCCAGGAAGCGGCCGGCATGTCCCTCTGGCTCCTAGGGGAAGGGGCGGCCACAGGGGCTCAGAGTGCTGCCCCCACCCACAGGCGCCATCCCTGCAGCTCACATTGGCTGCGGTTCCTGGCCAATGAGAGCTGTGGAGCTGGCGCTTAGGGCGGGGGCAGCACACTGCCCCTATGCCTAGGAGCCAGAGGGACATGTCTTCACTTCCTGGGAGATGAGCTGAGCAGAACCGGGTAGGAAACCTGCCAGCCCCACTGCGCCATCAACAGTTTCTTACTCTAAATACCTCTGTGGTTCTCATATGTACATTGCCAAGTTCTTTGGAATTCTAGCTAGAGTTAAACCTATAATATACATGGCTTCCACTAGAAATCTCAATGTGCTAATATATTTTCCAACTGCTCACTACTTGTGACATCAAGTTATTTTCAGGGTCAGCAGTATTTCTGGAAGCTATAAATTAGGGTACAAGAGAGGAAAAATCACAGCATTGTTTTCTACATCTTTTTCTCTTTTTTCACCACGAAGTAGTGACCAGACCCATACCAGAATTTATACGAAAATTGATTTCTTGATGAAACATTTAAATAAAGATTTAATTATAATGTGTTTATACAATTTTACAAGAATAAACTCATTAATGTCTAACACGCAAGTTGGATGTTGAGCTCCCCTCATTAGATTAATATTACTTGATACCCCAGTTGAACATTATGACAGAGGCTGATTATAAACTACTGCAATGTTATATCTAAATTCAATTGACTTTTATGATTGTATGACAGTATCCAATGGGGTTTACTTTTTCAGACTAGAATAGAGGTGTTATGCTTCCACTGCGATCCATTGCCTAGACCTTTTAGCATATTTCATGCCCGACAAAGTGAGAAAGTTCATCTTTCATCTTTATTATACTGACTAATAAATCTGAGCTGTAGATTTTCATTTACTGAATGAGCTAATCTAGATACAGACTTTAAATGGAATGTTGAGATACTCTGTCTTGCTATTCACATGTGTTTGAAAGGTTATGTCTATACTACGAAATTAGGTCTATTTTATAGAAGTCTATTTTTAGAAATCGATTTTATACAGTCTATTGCGTATGTCCACACTAAGCACATTAAATTTGCCACGAGTTTTCAAAGATAATGGCCAATGGCTCTGCAATCACAGCCGCCAGTTCCTTTAGCACTCTCGGATGCAACTCGTCCGGCCCCATGGACTTGTGCACGTCCAGCTTTTCTAAATAGTCCCTAACCACCTCTTTCTCCACAGAGGGCTGGCCATCTATTCCCCATGTTGTGATGCCCAGCGCAGCACTCTGGGAGCTGACCTTGATTATTGCTTCTTGCTGTGTGCACCATAATATCTGTGAGAGTAAGGGAGAGACATTGATGGCAGAGTGGGAGGTTGAGGCAAATCACCTGGCGGCCGATTTTGAGCAGCCAGACACCAGAGTGATTAGAAGAGCACAGCAAGGCGCTCTGCACATCAGAGAGGCTTTGAAAACCAGTTTCATGACTGGACAGGCTTCAGTGTGACAGTTGTGTGTATTTCTTCTTGATGCAAACCCGCCCCCTTTGTTGATTTTAATTCCCTGTAAGCCAACCACCTTCCCCCTTTCGAAAGAAAGTAACTGTTGTTATGAACAAATGCATTCTTTCTTTATTAATTAAAAAAAAAAGTGAGATAACTGACAAGGTAGCCCGGGTGGGGTGGGGTGGGGGAGGAGGGAAGGACAAGGCCACATTGCTTATTGTAGCCACACTACAAATCTAACTGTTTGAATGACAGCCTTGTGTTGCTTGGGCCATCCTCTGGAGTGGAGTGGCTGGGTGCCCGGAGCCTTCCCTGCACCGCGTTCTTGGGCGTCTGGGTGAGGAGGATATGGAATTTGGGGAGGAGGGCAGGCGGTTGTACTATGGATGCAGCGGGGCTCTGTGCTCTTGTTGGCTTTCCTGCAGCTGCACCAGATGCTTCATCATGTCTGTTTGCTCCCCCATTAGCTTTAGCATCGCCTCCTGCCTCTGCTCTTTGCGCTCACTTAATGCTTTCCTAACCTCTAACACTGAACGCCTCCATGCATTCAACTGTGCCCTATCAGTGCGGGAGGACTGCATGAGCTCAGAAAACATGTCATCACGAGTGTGGTTTTTTGCCTTCTAATCTGTGATAACCTCAGGGATGGAGATGATGGGGGAGCATAGAAACATTTGCATCTGGGCGGAGATAAAAAGGGAGAGTAAAATTTAAGATGATACATTTGTCGTAAATATAAAGGGAAGGGTAAACACCTTTAAATCCCTCCTGACCAGAGGAAAACCCCTTTCACCTGTAAAGGGTTAAGAAGCTAGGATAACTTTGCTGGCACCTGACCAAAATGACCAATGAGGAGACAAGATACTTTCAAAGCTGGAGGGGAGGAGAAACAAAGGTTCTCTCAGTCTGTGTGTTGGCTTTTGCCGGGACCAGAGCAGGAATGCAGGTCAGAACTCCTGGAAAGGGCTAATAAGCAATCTAGTTAGATATGTGTTAGATTCTGTTTAGTTTAAATGGCTGAGAAAAGAACCTGTGCTGAATGGAATGTAGATTCCTGTTTTTGTGTCTTTTTGTAACTTAAGGTTTTGCCTAGAGGGATTCTCTATGTTTTTAATCTGATTACCCTGTAAGGTATTTACCATCCTGATTTTACAGAGGTGATTCTTTTACTTTTTCTTCAATTAAAATTCTTCTTTTAAGAACCTGATTACTTTTTCATTGTTCTTAAGATCCAAGGGTTTGGGTCTCTGTTCACCTATGCAAACTGGTGAGGATTTTTATCAAGCCTTCCCCAGGAAAGGGGGTAGAGGGTTTGGGAGGATTTTGGGGGAAAGACATTTCCAAGCAGGCTCTTTCCCTGTTATATATATTTTTAGACGCTTGGTGGTGGCAGCAATAAATTCCAGGGGGCAAAAGGTAAAATAGTTTGTACCTTGGGGAAGTTTTAACCTAAGCTGGTAAAAATAAGCTTAGGGGGTTTTTCATGCAGGTCCCAACATCTGTACCCTAGAGATCAGAGTGGGGAAGGAACCTTGACAACATTTCTGAGAACAAAAGGGAGACGTTTTCACAGTGAATCAAGCAATTCACAGCAGACAGCTCAATGTCACATTTTGCCTTTTATATTGAGTGCTTGCTGGGGTCAGGGATAGCTCAGTGGTTTGAGCATTGGCCTGCTAAACCCAGGGTTGTGAGGTCAATCCTTGAGGGGGCCATTTAGGGATCCAGGGCAGAAATTGGGCCTTGGTTCTGCTTTGAGCAGGGGGTTGGACTAGATGACCTCCTGAGGACCCTTCCAACCCTGATATTTTATGATGACACATAACACACAGCTGGGCAACAGAATTTAGTTTTCATGCAGCCATGGTAAAGCAAAGGGTATGCGGGATTGGCTTCTGATGCATAACATGTGGGAATGGTTTCAAACTGCAGCGCCATCCTTTCCCATAGCAAGCAATGGGTTGGGTTTCACATTTAAAAGGAGGGGCTGCGGTTTTTCAGGTGGATGTGGAACACACACCTCCCCCACCCCACTGTGTGGCTATTTTCCGGGATGATCTCTTTTAGCCAAGCGCAGACAGCCCAGCATGAATGGGGTCCTTTTACTGTTTTTTTACAAAAATTCCCCTATTTCAACCAGGTGACCATGAATGATATCACTCTCCTGAGGCTAACCCAGAAAGATATAGACCGAATGTTGCTTGAATGCGACCAAAACCCAGGACCATTCGCTGCCATGCTTTGTGTTGCAATGATTCCAGAATACTTTCAGAGTATCTCCAGGAGAGCTTCATGGAGATGTCCTTGGAAGATTCCCGCTCCATTCCCAGACATGTGAACAGACTTTTCCAGTAGCTGTACTGGCTGCGAATGCATCCCAAATCTTCAGGACAAATCAAACATTAAACACTATTGCTTTTAAACCCTGTACTGTAGTTACAAATGTGCACTCACCAGCAGTGTCTTCTCCAGCTTCAGGGTCGGGGATCCCGCCTTCAGAGGGTATTGGATCCAGGGTGATGAAAAGGTCCTGGTTGCCGGGGAGAATGGATTCACCGCTTGCCTGTTGCGCATTCTCCTCCTCCTGCTCTGCCACAAAATCCTCCTCCTCCTGCTCTGCCACAAAATCCTCCTCCCTGTTGCATGAGACTCCCCCCTTGCAGGTGTCCATGGACAGTGGTTGGGTAGACACTCCCCCAGAATGGCATATAGCTGATCATAGAAGCGGCATGTATGGGGCTCTGACATGAAGCGACTGTTTGCCTCCTTTGTCTTTTGGTAGGCTTGCCTCAGCTCCTTAACTTTCACGCAGCACTGCTGTGTGTCCCTGTTGTAAGCTCCCTCCACCATGCCCTGTGCGATTTTGGCAAACATATTTGCATTTCTTCTTTTTGATCGGTGTTCTGCCTGCACAGATGCTTTTCCCCATATAGCAATCAGATCCAGTGTCTCCCTTTCAGTCTGTGCTGGAGCTTGTTTGCGATTCTGGGGGGACTGCATGGTCACCTGTGCTGCTGAGTTTGCCACGCTGACCAAACAGGAAATGAAATTCAAAATTTCCCGGAGCTTTTCCTGTGTACCTGGCTAGTGCATCGGAGTTCAAAGCACTGTCCAGAGCGGTCACAATGGAGCACTCTGGGATAGCTCCCGGAGGCCAATACCATCAATTTGCGTCCACACTACCCCAAATTTGACCCAGCCAAGTCGATTTTAGCGCTACTCCCCTCGCTGGGGAGGAGTACAGAAGTCGATTGTAAGAGTCCTTTAAGTCAATGGAACGGGGTTGGTTGTGTAGACGCATTCATTTTAAAATCGACCTAACGCGGCTAAATTCGACCTAACCCCGTAGTGTAGACAAGGCCTGAGTGATTCTAAATACTCAGAGGAGCATTAAGTTATGCGTAAAATACTCTGTTTACTGAAACATATGGCATATGTAATTATTATAATTCATGTGCAGCAAATCTTTTTAGTTTTATTTAACATAGTTAACGAAAACTAATTTCTTTAAGAAACAGTATGAAGTTGTAGAAAGGGAGTAAATACACCTAACCAACGGTATTAACATATATAACAGATTCTCAGCTGGTGTAAATTTGCACTGCTGAGAGTCGGATCCTGAGTCTCCAACTGGTTTCTGCGTTTAGCACTATGACCATTACACTGCCTCCATAGATAGCTGTATCTTTCAGAAACAAATGCCTTCTGAGCCATAGGGGTATTGAAAATAGTCGTATAGGAGACATTATTTGCTGTTGTCTTCCCTTCATGCCCCAATAATAGCCACCATTTAAAACCACGAGACGTTTCCAGTTTTAACTCAAGTTTACCACTCATACAAAAACATTTAAAATAAGTGTTTCCAAGTCCAGAACAGCAGCTGAATCCCCTCTCAGCGCCTCACAGGATTAGACCTTCTTTTGCATTTGTTTAATTTGTAGTTGATGAACACTGGTAAGCAAAAGCTTTTGCTTTTCTGAGTAACTGGCCTGAATTTGTTGTTGCAATGTTCTTTCTGAGGGTGTTAAAATTCAAATTAGTCTTTTCGATAGTCTTTTCTATCATAAGAGTGACTTAGTACTCAGCATCTCCTATTTAAAACAGGATGTCTGCACTCTTTACTTTGGATGACTTTACACAGTGATGTATTCTTTCCTTTGCTGCCTAGTGCACAGGAGAATATATGCAATGGGATAAGGGCAGGAAGGCAGCTACGTGATAGAAAAATCCTTCACCACAGGGCCACCTCCCTCCTTTATGTGGCTGGTAGGCACTAATGGCAGGAGCAGAGGAGCAGCACGTTTTCCTCTCTTAAACCAGAACGTTTACAATGCAGAAATGCTCGTGAATTACAGCTGTCCTGAAACAGCTGTTGCTCTGCCTCTGTGTCTTGAATAGCCCCCAAAAGGGCGTGGGCAGCTGGATGGCATTTCCCAAGCTACTGGAAACACAGCAGGTGCAGGAGGCCTTGGAGGAAGAACCTGGGCAGGGTGAGAATCATGGGACAAGGCTTTTGCTCCTGTGGATCTTGGTCCCCCACAACTATAAGCAGCCCCACTGCCAGCTGTTCTGCAACCAACCTCAGCCTCCAGAGACAGTGATGGACCAGTGGTCCAGAAAAGAACACACTTCTTTGGAGGGCTGCACTGCCCTGCCACATGATGGTAAATGGGAAGATCAGAATCTGGACCATAACTTCATTCAGACCTAGCATTTAAATAGTAAACCCCATAGCCAGCAAATATATGGCTTTCCTCATGGAGAATGCTCTGAATTAATGGTTTTAAAGAAACCACTAGACAGCACCAGGCAATTCCTTTAGTTAAACAGGTCATTATGCCTGACTCATGTGTTTAGCCAGCTATGGATACTTGATGATGATGATGGTGCTAATTCATCATGATGTTCCCTACCCAGCAGCTGCACAATATGCCTTAACCAACGTACCATTTCCAAAGAACCTGGAAATTCACTTCACCCATATTGTCCCAAAAGTCCAGTCTTGTCTGGCACAATTTCAATATAATCCTTTGAACTCTTGAGCCTCCCATCACATTTTCGTCCTAGAGAGATTACATACAATCCTGGCCCACAATAACACATCAACTTTGCATTTAATATAATAAGTTTGCCTGAGTAAAAAGTAAGTAAGGTCTCCAGGATTTGGCGCAGTAAAATGAGACATGGACTTCCTCCCTCCATCCCTAGCATTTTTCCACTCAGCTCTACCTTTCTCTTTACATAAATTTTCATTTATGGCAGTTATGAGAGTCATTGCCCCAAATTAATTCAGTAATACTAATGACACCTAACTTGTCTTTGGTTTTGATTCACCATTAGCCTACAGTTTCAGTCTTTGATCACAAAAGAAGGGTGCCAAAAGAATATGCATTTTTTTTATCCACAGTACAAAACATATGCTGAGGAGGAAGGTGGTTGAGATGAAATTCAATGTAATAAAATCTTGAAAATGCCTCTGTGTGGTGAGACTGTGCTGCTTTGCTCCATGACCTGCACGAAGTTGCAAAGCTACAAGTGAGAACTTTAAAAAAGAAAGAGAAAATCATAATACTCAAGAGTTTGAGGAAATATGGTCATTAGTTCTGCAGGTCTATTGTAAGATGTCTTGATATTAAACTGAACATACCATGCTTAAACGGATTTTATTTGTGTTGGTCAACATCGATTTCACCACACACACACAACCCGAAGAAAAAATGTATCTATCGATACTTGACATTTCAGACAGGCAAAGTGAGAAAAATGATGCTTGAGCATTTATTAGAGTTGGATTTAAGATTATTTGTATATTTTGTATATGTGATATGGATTTGTGTTTTAATTATTATAAAACTTTAACTTTTGAATCTCAGTGTCTACTGTCATAAATTAATACTGTCTGATGCCCGCCCCTTGTCTGATACCACCATAATTTCCTGCAACTGTGAAAATTAAAATCAAAGTTGAAAAAATGCTTAAACCTCACAATTTTGCACAACTGCAAAATTTTAAATGGATAAAAACTGAAAAAATGTTTACGAGGAAACATTGAGATCTGCTGAAGTTATACAAAAAAATCGTATTCTGCCAAGCCTACATAAACAACGTAAAATAACTTGTTTCAGAGGAGCAGCCGTGTTAGTCTGTATTCGCAAAAAGAAAAGGAGTACTTGTGGCACCTTAGCGACTAAGGTGAGCTGTAGCTCACGAAAGCTCATGCTCAAATAAATTTGTTAGTCTCTAAGGTGCCACAAGTACTCCTGTTCTTTTTATAAAATAACTTGAATCTGTCCATACATGGAGCTCTATACCAATGGTTCTCTAACTTTTTTTGGTGGGACCCCCTTTGAAAATAGTTCAGGCTATGACGATCCCCCCCCCATACCTTGCCACCCTTACATCTGCGCTGCTGCTGGTGGGAGCACTGCTTTCAGAACTGGTTGCCTGGTCAGCAGTCACTGCTCTTGCAACACTCCCCCCGCCCCCCCCCCCGGACTCCCGTACAATAGTCTTGCGACCCCCCTTTTTGGATCAGGACCCGCAGTTTGAGAAATGTTGCTCTGTACATTAGCGTATGCATTCATCCCTGCTTGTCTTTACCCTGATTTTTAAAAATACAATAGAAAAAAGAAGATAGTTTATGATAGTCAAGTAATAACTGCAATAAGTATGATAATACCAGAATACCATCAGGAACACTCAAGGAGTGAACCAGCTTTTGACAGTACTTGTAATACACTTAATAATAACTTTTTCATGCTGGCTTTTGTGCACAGGGGTCCATACATCAATGACTCTGTGGTAGGTTAGCCAGTGGAAGACCCATGTTAAACCCAAGCATTGATCTATACATGGGCTCTGACTTTACAAGGCATGTAACTTGGCCAGTGCAGGCTCTTCAGTCAAGTGTTTACAGTGTGCATCAGCACAATACGAGGCCTCCTTGATGACCATGAAAGATTTGTCTACTCTGTCCAGGGTCTGTGGAATTCTTCCATCTGGCTTAACGTTATGAGCAGGACTGCTGCTTTATTATATTTGCACTATAAGCATAAGACGCCAACTCCATGGGTGCTCTGGGGCTGAAGCACCCACAGAAAACAAAATGGTGGGTGCTCAGCACCCACCAGCCCCAGCTGTTTGGCGACTGGTGGGAGGCACTTGACGGAGGGAGCAGAGTGAGGGGAGGGCTTTGGGGGAAGGGGTTGGGTGAGGGTGTGGCCTCAGGGCGCAGCAGGGGTGGAGTACCCATCGGAAAAAATAAAAGTCAGCACTTGTGACTATAAGGTCACTTTCTGTGTGACAAACTAACCCAGAAATTAAAATGATATGTCCCTGAGCTCATCTACTTGTTGCATCTTTTTTCCCCCCTAAATCCAAAATAATGTATCATTTTACTTTTAATCTTTTAATACTTGTTCTGATGAGGTGTCTATCCCACACAAGGCCTTACTAGGTTAAAAGGGCCAATTAACCCTGTGACAGGCTGCACCTGCAGGAGAATCAGGGCTGATAAGGCCTAATGGGTGATGAAGCCCAGCTGGGGGAGAAGCTGTGCTCGGCATAAAGAGAGGAAGGGGTAAAAAACTGAAGGTGTCAGAATGTCAGGAACTAATCCTGTCCCCTGGGCCACAAGGAAGTGCCACAGTGGTGAGTAGTGAACCCTGTGACACTTGTGTAACCTTTAATTACTATGCATTTATATAGTGTTCTGCAATATCCCATCTAGACACAGTCCAATGCCAGACAAATTCAGGTTTCTCATGCCAAAGGCTTTATTTGGTATATTTAGCATTGGTTAGAATAGGAAGAAAAAGTGACTCTAAAGATGTGTGAACAAATTTTTCTGTGGTTGTACCACCATTGACTTCAGTGGACTTACACCAACAAAGAATTCAACCTGTGATGGCTAGAAAAACCTGCTATACATCACCCCCCCAGCCCCACTTCCAAATCACTCCTGTATCCAGCAAAGTGTGACATCTTTAGTGGAAGTGTTGCCTTACAAACATGATATCCCAGAAGCAGACAATTATAATTTCTTATTATATCCTCTTACTTCAGGGTGGTGATTCAAAAGTGGTATTTTTAAAAGTGACAGTGGTAATTATAAAAACTTATAGGTAGAGGATAAACAGCAAATTATTCTACCCATGGGCTAAAACTTGTCTGGGACAGCTGGTATCTCTAATTATAAAATTTCTGTGCATCACTGATGTCTGGATGGGTTTGAAATCTAGAAATGAGAGATAGATATGACAGATGTTCTTGCTCTCTGATAACCTCTTTAGCTTAACCAATGCGTTTAAAACAGTTCACAGCTGTTTATCTTGATTGTTAATTACTAATTGTGTATTCATAATCTTCTTTCCTTGTTTATGTTTGAGGGTGGATTTCCCACTGCATCCCTCTCTAAGATTTTCTTTCTGTATCTGAGGGATTTTTTTTTCTCCTTTTAAATACTTAGAATGATAACAGCCTTTTGCCTTTCTGCTCTGTGAGGAGGCCAATCAATCTAATTAATTAGAATTCAGGTTGGATCTGGAGCAAAGAAACTTAACTGATGAAAAGTAAGAGAGATTGAGAAGAGAAGATGAATGAAAGGCCAGTTGCAAATACAACATACTCATCTCTAGCAGGGGTTTTATTGAGGATAACACTGCTGTTCATCAAAAAATTGAGGTTATGGAAAATGTCTTAAAATGTACTCATATAAAATAATTGGGTATCCTGGAATCTGTGGAAGGGGAAGAAATTTTTGCTTACGGAACTCCCTTACTCAGTCTGACTCCCAATTATCTACTCTGCAAGTATTCTGAATAACTTTTTAAATCTTCCCTCATTTAAAATATTTGATGCAAAAGCAAGAAGGATAGAGAACACTGATTTCTAAAGGTCACTATTGATGATCCTTTTGGGTCCAAGTGATTGGCCAGTATTTGGGGCCTTGCAGGATTTCCTTTTGCTAGGAGGGGAAACAAATTTTTACAAAAAATGTACACAGAATCCTGCTTCCCTGAATACAGTAGAAACAAACAAAGTGTTTCCTTGCTTGAATTACCAAACCTGCCTTTCCAGTCAGTTCTGTGCCCAAGAAGCTCTGTCTCTTGACTTCCTCCCAGGGTCGTGCTCAGCACTGCCTCTCACTTTCTGCTAGCTTTTTCTTTCTCACACATAGCTTACCAAATAACCCCCTTGCCCCTGTGTTTGCCACCAGTCCCAGCTAATTCCCTCAGTCCACATAGCTTAGCTTCTGACCAGACCTTGCCATGTATCCCACTGCTGTGGCAGGTGGCTGGAAACAACAGAAGCCATCACTACATAGTGGTATTTAACTGCTCTCTCCTTTTAGTCTGATCAAAGGGTGCTTAGCACGCACACCTGCTTTAACAAGGCCTTTGCTTGTCTATAGTTCCAGCACGTACTTGATGGCAGCCTTTAAGTTCAAGACTAATTATGATGTGTATATTCAGGTTTGCATTTTAATAGTTTTACATCTTGGTAAAGAAAGGAGCAGTGTAATGGAGGTTTTGGCATTAGCCATAAAGTATGGCACAAAACATGTGTATATTAAATGTAAGCTCTTTTTGTTGGCATATTCCTAGCAATATCCCATTTTGTTTTTAATGTTTACTTCCCAGGATTTAATCGAAGAATACTTGTGGAAATTCAGTTTGGTTCTTGTCCTCACTGTGAACATAGTGGATCTTTATTTATGATTAAGTCGGGCTTTTGCTTCTTGCACATAAGCTGACTATTGCTGACCAGCTGGGCGGTTCAGACTACTTGCCTAAACTGCCCAAGAGAAATCTGCTGCTGCTGCTTGCCTGGTATTCACGCTCCTGCTGGGGCAGGGAAAGGGAGGAATTAAAAAGAAAAGTGAGATGCTATTGCATCGCCCTGTGACTTCAGAATTGGCAAAATGCTTCAAAGGGAAGAATATACATTAACGATGTTGCTTGATCTTGAGTAATGGAATTGCTTGGCACCTTCCAGCTCACATAGATATAACGGAAATAATGGCGGTACAAATATTAAAAGCCTTTTCGCTCCAGGCTAGATCCACTGCGTGAGACAAGGAGGCAGAGCCCTCAGCTGATGTAAATTGTCACAGCTCCATTAGAGTGAATGAAGGATGTGCCCTAGAATATCTTCATGGGACATCAGGAAACGTGAGTGAGAGTAACACCACGAGGGCTAACAATAGAAACCACCATGAGGCACCTGCAATGTTTCTCTTTAAAGGCTTTATAGCATTTCACATAGGAAACACAAACAGGTGCCAAAGCACATGAGCCAAGAATTCATTTTTAGCATATAATACCACATTACTGAATGCTGAACAGCATCTGAATAGGGTAGTCTGACTTCTTCCCCATCTACTCTCCAAGTAGAACTGAGATGTGTAAGAAAATGAAATCCTATGCTACACTGATTAGAAAAAAGTACATAATATCCCCAGACATCAAGAAAAATGCCCTTTTCTCTACAAGGAAATAAAATCACGTGTGGCACACTCTGGCAAAAATTGCTGTTTTCCTACCTTAGGCCAGATCTGGTGGGGAATTTAGAATTTTTGGTTGCATTTGTAAAACAATTCTTTTTGCTGCCTTCAACCAAATCGTAGTCCACTCCTGTCCACCATGATCATGCTACTGTCCATAAGGATGGCCTGATGATTCTGATGTGGGTTAGTGAGCTGATTCTTGTGATCTTCCCCAAACTTAACTAACACTCACACCCACACTTTTTTGTGTGTAGTCTATGTAAGCTTTAGGGCCCCATATAGGCCTGCTAGCTACGTAATGCTTCAGCGTTGAAGCTAATCTCCATATCTGAGAAATAAGGATGAGATTTAATGTGGGAGGGCAGATTATCCCACATCTGCCTACCATGAGGTTCTTACTACTTCCTCTGAAACATCTGGTACTGGTTATTGCCAGAAACAGGACACTGACCTAGATGGACTCTAGATCTGATTCAGTATGGTAGTTCCTATGTGGAGACCAGGCTAGTTACTCTGGAGTCAGTGCATAGTTGCCCACATTTAGAAAAAATTGGAAAAGGACACTTATCCAATTAAGATGAGGATTTGTGGGCCACCAGCATCTCAGCATTTTCTTTGTGACTAGATTGGGGATGACTCTGCATCCTAGTGATTTTTTAGAATAGTGCTGTAAAGTGTGTAAACACTACTATCCCCATTTTACAGCTGAGGAAAGGAGGACAGGAACGTTAAATAACTTGATTAATCCCATAAAAAGTGTCTGTATCAAAGCCAGGGTTAGAGTGCAAGACGTAGCATTCTCAATCCTGTATCTAGTCCACTCTGTGCCCCTCAGCTATTTAGATATGAGAATGTAACCTCTAGTCAAGCTGATCCTCTGGCTGCTCAGCTGAGGAAGTTGGCTCAGCTGCAGGTAGCTGGTGTGGAGAGAGTAGAGAGGAAGGATGGTGTGATGGTCTCAGGGTACCCAGGGCTCCGAGTCAAATAAATATTAGTCTCTAAGGTGCCACAAGTTCTCCTTTCCTTGTCACCAGAGCAGTGTCTTGCTTGTGCTTAGCTGGGTGTCTGCTCCCTGACACCAGCAGCCCATTAGCCACTCAAGCACTTGCCTCTGCCCTCTGCCAGCCCTTATTTTGTCTTGCAGGCTGTGACCGGGGTCCTAGTGGGGAGCCAACTGTGGTCACTCAATTAGGGTAAACTGCAAAGAATGGGGCAGCCAAACCCCCAAAAGCTGGTGGACATTCCAATACCTAGATTCACCAAGCCAGCATATAACAGCTTCTTTATTACCTTACTGCTCACTCAGAAGTCCAAACAACACAGTTCCCTTAAACTGATTCAGCCTCAGGCCTCCATCCAAGTACCCACATCAAATATGATGAAAATTTCTGTAAATCTTTTTTCATCATATAAAAGAGAAGGGTCTACCAATCCCAAAGGATCGGACACATTACCTCCCAGGTTAATGAATGTTTCTGATCTTACCCAAATACACACTACAGCCAATTAACTAAACTAAAATTGTTTAAAAAACGAGAGAGAGAAAGTATGGTTAAAAGATCAATATATGTACAGACATTAAGCAATTCATTGAGGTGCAGATTCACAGCAGAGATGGTGAGCTTCGTAGTTGCAAAGAGTTCCTTTATAATTCAGTTTATAGGTCGTAGTCCAATGTCCAAATCTCTAATTCAGGGAGTACCAGAATAACCGGGACTTCAGTCTTGCGACTCAAACTTCTCCTGATGAAGTGTAAGCAGATCTGAGATGACAGAATCCGGACCCAAGGATCTTTTATACAATTTCATGTTCTCTTGGACAAGTTGGGATTTCCTCAGGGAACAAAAGGTAATTAGGATGACTTTGAAGGAGGTCCATCACTGGTACTTAGCGATACAAATTAACATAAGGCCATTTGCCTTTTTCCTCCACCATTCACAATATATTTTAGAGAGAGATGAAAACTGAGATATCCCATGTTTACAATTCATTTAAATGATATCAGAATACAGTATAGGGGGGACTGTTGATTACATTGTGGATTGTACTCATACATATGTAAATACACAAACAAACATTCTCGCCCTACATGTCTTTTGAGAGTTATTTATTTTGCAGGATGTTTAACCCTTTCTATCCATGCATCACACGAGCTAACAATAGATCCACCCCAATCCCTGAATCCCTTTGAACTGTTCCTTTGTAGGGACCAGTCCCTTCTCCACTGAACACCCACAGAAATAACAGGTCTGCTCTCCCCAAAGGAGCAGTACACACCAGGTTGTAAGAGTCAGCTCAGGACCAGCACTTTGCATAATACTACTGCGTTGATATATATTTATAGTGAAAACATGGATAAGTCTAGTATCCAAGCTTCAAGTCATAGTGCGTAAGGATATTGGAAACAAAAGATTGTGTATAAAACAAATTAAAAACATGCTTTCCAGAGATTGGACTTAACTTACGGGTTAATGTCTTGTTTAAAATCCTTTGCAGCATTTTCAACCAAGGTTGGCTGGGATCTCATCTTCATGAATGTAAATACATTGTTGCTTTACTTCCTATGTGCAGGATGAGGGGGTGTCTTCTTAGCTTCCTACCAGTGCTTAATTTGTGCCAGGGCTTGCCGGGGCTTAGGCCCGCCACCTCTAGGTTTGGCAGTTCATAGCCCCAGCACCTTTGGGCTTGCTGAATCAGTTATGAATGTAAAAAGATTGCTTGAGCCTTGGCACTTCTTTCAGTACAAATTAAGCACTGACTCCTCTATATACCTCTCAAAGTTCATTGTCTGCCTTCAGGCAGGATAACCACACGTGGCTTGGGTTTTTTTGAGTGCTGCTTCCCTGTTGACTCTACATTTCTTTGCAAACATCTGACTTTGTGTAAATGGACATCCATTGTTACTTTACAATGCTTAAATTTATGTGCTGATAGCAATCTAGGTTTTTGATTGCCTGTCTGGACAAAAACCTCTTTTCACCTCTGCTGGTGATTAATGCCTTGATACAGCCTTAAACATATTTTTTGCTGTCCCCCAGGCTTCTTGTGTGACTTTAGGCAATTCACTTGGTCTCTTGGTCAGTTTCCCGCATCTGTAAAATGGGAATAATAGCACTTCCCTACATCTCAAGGATGCTGAGGATAAATACAGTAAAGATTTGCTCAGACCCTACTGCAAAGGGAGCCACAAGAACTCTATAATGTAGCTGGTGGCAAACTGACCAATACTGGGCCCCACAACTCCTAAGAATAGAGGGAGTTCTGCCCACAGTTCTCAGACTCCAAAAGCCAGGGATCTGTAAATAATCTGACTGTTCAACCAGTAGATTTTTAGGGCACCAAGTGGACCAAGTATCCAATTACTCTGGTATTTCGTGCTTTTATTTAAATACACTTAGGTATACTGATAGTCCATTAGTTTGTCACTCAAACTTTTGTGTTCAGATCTCCTTGCTAAAGTAGGCATGGTCCATAGTCTTTAGAGTAATTTACTGTACATGCCAATATTCTAGCTTTAAAATTTCCTGAATGACTAGCAGTTTCTGAATTCTAAGTGTTGCCTACTTAAAGATGGCTTAGTAGAAGGAATAAAAAAGTAAGCTTTTCGTATCTCTTCATATCCTATTCAGCCAGTCACCTGAGGGCAGATCAAGCAATAGAATGGGAAGACGCATTGGTGTTTAAGCCTAGCTGAGCAGAGGAAAGAAACATGGTGTGAGAGCCAAGCTCAAGAATTAGGCTAGGGAGGAGAGTTTTGGTAGAATGAAGAGCTCTGGCTGGAATAAGGAAAGGGCCTCACAGTATTAATATCTGGACCTATTGTTATAGCGGTGTCATTTCAATAATCTGTAACCCACTGCCACTAGCCTCCCCTGTTTCTCCTCCTCCTCCTTCCTTTCCACCCTATGGCTGGCAGGGTGTTAACTGGCCACTTCACCTTGAATGGTCCCTTGGAATATGTGACTACTTAGCTAAACAATCTGTTCCAACCTCGTATTTAGCAGTGACACTGAGTTTTCCAGCCCTGCAAAAGAGCTCTGTAGCTGGAAAGTTTGTCTGTGTCTCTCTCTCCTCTTCCCCCGCCCCCCCAAAGTTGGTCCAGGAAAAGCTCTCCCCTACTCCCCCACCTTGGCTCTCCAATATCTGGAAAGGTAACTGAGGTGGGGGAGGTACAGGCTGAGCCTTCAGGCCCTGAGGCACAACCCCGCCTAGCCCAGGAAGGCTAGGCCGCCGGGCAGGCATCGAGCCGCAGGTGGTTCTGCCCAGAGCCACCAGGTTGCATCCTTGTGCAGCTCTCAAACCAGCCCCTGTTCCCGCAGCGCGTGTGTGAGGCTAGCAAGAAGCGGCTCGTGAGCAGTGAGGTCCCTCTGCCGTCATCCCGGGGGCGGGTGAGGCACGTGGAGACAACTGCGGGGTGTTTCCCGGGGGGGGAGGGAGAGGAGGGAGCGGTGCGGCTCCGCACGTGGCGGAGTCTGGGCCCGGGCCTGTTAACACGTCACGTGCCTGCCCGCTTTGCCCCCGCCAGTGTCTGCTTCTCACGCAAGCCGTTTCCCGGCAGCTCCCCGCTGGGCAAAGCTATTGGCGAAGCTCGGGGGAACGTGGTGGACGTTAAATGTGACCGTCCCTTTGTCTGACTCTGCTTTTTATCCATTCCTCCCCTCAACCGGTCGCTGGCTCCCCCCTCTCAAGTCTACCTGGCACAGATCCTGGGCTTGTGGCCAAAAGCCACTTGCAGGGAAAGGGCCTCCAGGCATCAGCCCGTCTGTAACGCCGACAGCAGCCCCAACCCCAGCTCGGGCAGCGCGGCCTGCAAAAACAGCGAAAAGGGATAAAGTTGGGGCTACCTGGCCAGGCTACCTGGCCTGGCTCCTGGCTATTTTTGGTCCCCATTTCCCAAACCGTTTAATCAGACAGAGCACAAACTTAGCTGCTACTGCCCTAAACAATGCCAGACCCTGAAGCTGCCCGAGCATGAGCGCTCGCAAAAACTTGGATCTGGCACCTAGACCCAGCCCGATTTTGGCGGCAGAAACTAGTGCGTCACCTGAGAGCACGTCTTAAAAGCCGACCCTGACGTATGCTGGCCCATCATGCTGCAAAAACCCCGCTCTGGCTAGCGCATGGATCCTACTGTTTTCATCCAACAATTTGGTCCTCGCCCTCCAACTTCCATGGCCTGAGTAGGGAACAGCGCAAGAGCGGCTACCCTCCTTCCCTACTTAAACGGTACGATTTGGCTTTGGGAGTCTCCAAGTGCCAGGATGCAGGTGCCAGATCTGGGTACTCGCCTCCTGAGTGTCCGCCCAGGGCTGCGGGCTGGGGGCGGGCCGGAAAACTCCCCCAGATCCCACCAGCCTGCGCACGTCGCTCCAGTATAAGAGGAGGCCATGGCAGTTCCCGCCGAGGCAGGAGAAGCAGAAGCGGAAAGTCCTGCCGGGGCTCTCTGCGCTGCTGCCGGCGCTGTCCCTGCGCGGCGGCCGCTGCTTTAGCCCCGCGCCCGGGGGCCAGGGCTGGGACAAGCCCCGCCGCGTGCGCGCCCGCGGACGAGGAGGTGGCGCCTCTCGCCCGCTTCCCCCGGGCTCCGGCCAAGGTAGGTCCTCGGCGGCTGGAGAGCCCCTGGCGGGCGGCTGGGAGCTGGCTGCGGCCGGCAGCGGGACAGCGGCGGGCCGCCGAGCAAGTGCAGCGAAACGGGTGGAACCAGGAGCGGGAGTTCCGCATAGGCCGGGCGGGGGCAGCTAAGAGCGGCTGGGCTGTGAGATTTACCGCAGGTCCGGGGATCCTGGCGGGGATCTGGGAGCGTGGCAGGGCGAAGGGGGTCTGGTTCCTCCCGGCCGGGCAGGGGAGGGTGCAGACAGAGGGTTGCAAGCACGAGTCTTGCTTATCCAGACCCGCTTCTCCTCGGGGAGAAGTGAGCGGCGGCTTGCAATGGGTGTGACGGTACTTGCGGGACAGGGGAGAGGCTCTGGGGAGTGGATGGGTTAAGTGGGATCCAGAGATTAAAGGGCACGGCGCAGGCTGCAGGGCACACAAAGGCTATTGGCTAGATCAGGAGCGTTGTGCCTGGTCCCTCTTGCACTTCTCCAAGGACCACGGGACGGAGCGGTCTTTCTTGCGAGATCACATAGTGTATTTCTAACCTCAAGCTTGGCGGTTGCTCCTAGTTTGCCGCTTGTGAGGTTTTGAGAGAGCTTCACTCTGATGCTATTTGCTTACACTACAGAAGAAAAGGACAGCACCTCCTCGCCTTAATCGCAACAGGTCTGGCTTGTCCTAATAGAAAGTTTTCGATTCTCCCCCTCCTCCCCTGCAAATTGCCCAGGCCCACTTGAGGACAGAGATCTCGCATGAGAGACCAGGAAGATCTCAAGAGAGAGATCATTAATTTCTTTAACACGTTATCTGTATTACTTCGTTCAGCATTTATGATCTACATTTGCAAGGAGAGAGGTGTGTGTTTATTTGGGGCTTTTGTTATTACCACACAAATTCTCCAATCTTTTTTGTTATCCTCAGGTTGGGGCTCAATTTTGTAAATGTCCATGTTTTAACTTTACTGCTGCAAGTAGTTAAGTGTTTATAGACTAACTGCCTGACCCTATAAACTCCTGGTTTGAAAAAGGAATACCTATAGTACTATATGAATAATACATATGTAGTATTGCAAAAGAGCTATGTACAGTAACAGATGCCAACACTGAATCTTGTGGTCTGTAATTTCTGTGGTTTCCCCATTCAGACATTGCCACCAGTTTTTACTGACTAAACACTGAGTAAAGTGTCATCCCTATCCCCTTACTGACACTTTTTACAATAGTAATATCAAAACACTTTTCATCTTCCAAGCACTTTAATTCTCAGGACAACCCTGAGGCTAAATATTATCTCCATTTTACAAATGGGGAAACTAAAGCAGATGGTAGAGCCAGATTTAAAAAATTGCAACAGACAGTTACACAAAAACACAATTGGTGAATTTACCAAAATAACAATGTCCTAACGTAATGTGTGGTGGACATCCTTGAGATAGGATAAACAATTTGCTATAATACTTGTTTCAGAGGTCTTGTAGCTCAAGTGGTAGAAGCTTGTCTTTTGGAACTGAAGGACCAAGGTTCTAATCCTAGCTCCTAAACTGTGTGTGAGATTTATATATATAGCTGGGGCTGTTACACGTAGATTTATTACAACCAAAGATTATCATAGTTAGGCCCAATGCTCCCTTCCATTATGCAACATGTTGGAGAACAGAGGCTCTAAAATCTCAGGAAATGGAGCAAAGAGTGGTACATACAGAGTCGACAGGGTTAGGTGGGATAACCTGCCATCACTACTATGTAGTTGCCAGCATGGAGGGAATGGTGTCATTATGCAAGTGGAGCTCTGTGTTTAATGGAGAGTATGACTGGCTGGCTGGTCAGAGGAATTGAGGAGTATCTGTTCTGTGTGGCATTTTTTTCACTTCCAGTGTGGCAAAAAACACACACATTTAATTGTAAAAAGAAAAGGAGGCCTTGTGGCACCTTAGAGACTAACACATTTATTTGAGCATAAGCTTTCTTGAGCTACAGCTCACTTCTGAGCTGTAGCTCAAGGAAGCTTATGTTCAAATAAATGTATTAGTCTCTAAGGTGCCACAAGGCCTCCTTTTCTTTTTGTGGATACAGACTAACACGGCTGCTACTCTGAAACCTACAATTAATTGTGTATCCAGTTGACTCTGCACTCTGTGATTCCTTACAAAATGATCACACGAGTGCACCTGTCTTTGGAGAGCAAAGAGCAGCACAGCAACTGAGCCAGGCAGTCATGATGCCAGGGCTGGAAGGAGAGAGTGCTAAGCTTTGTCCTTTTGGGATGGCAAAGTATTCTCTGGAGATGTGAGGTAACACTCCAGCCTGTCTCATGAGCTCCAGGGCGTGATATGATGGTTATTTGGACGAAAGAAAGCACCAGAGTTCAAGTATGCTTTTCCCTTCTGCAGGCTTTTTACCTGGAGAGGACTATGCAAGGGCTAGAGAGAATTATCATATTAGAAGAGATGCTAAAGAAATGTCAGAGCCCATGTGTCCTATTGTTTGTTTTTACAAAACCTCTCTGTACATCAGTGTGAGGTGTCCTTGCAGCCAATGAAGAAAGAAGAGAAAATTGTGTGAGGAATGACCCCCTCTTGTTGAACTGCCTGTCTGTAGGTGCCTACGGCCATCAGATATTTGTCAAATGTCACATTTCACAGAAAGTGAGGGGTCTTTTCTTGTTTTTTTCCCTAACAAAAATTAATAAAAGAAAATTCATTTCAATGGATGGGCAAAGGTTTGGGATGGCTTTTATTTATGTATTTTCCCTGTGTTAAAATGTTTGGTGCTAAAATATTCAAAGAAACCGATTCGTGCTTCAAACAATAGTCTGTTAATGAACGTCATGCCATCTAGTGGACATAAGGAAAATGGAATATCTAAAGTTCTAGACGTAATGACAAGTCTCTTTATCCACACTTACTCAACTATCTACCAAATGAAGCAGCAGGATATGAACCCTAATGTTTTTATGATGGTGGTTGGGCCTAACTTAACAACATGACTTAATGCCAGAAGATCCACCTGAATACCCCTCTCCATGAATTTCCTTATGTTCTGTTTCTCTTTGCTTTTTGTATAGTGGAATCAGAACCTTCAATTTTTTTGTTACTGGGACATCATGTGCAAGTCCATTGCCATGGCTTTGATACTTAGTAACATAGCACTGCTCCATATTCACTGTGAGAGCGCCTCTGTCTTGCTGCTGGCTAAGATCCATGAGAATAGCGACCTGCCTTTGTACGCAGACCTCTTCAACCACCTGCCAGCTCAGCTGTCTTTTAGATGCCTTTTATGGTCACTTAGGCCACCACACAACATGACAGTGGAACCCGCTTGGCACAACAAGTGGTTAGTGACGACAGTTGTTAATCACTCTCTTATTTCGGACCCAACCATCTGTTCACTAGGTTTTGATCTGTGGTCATCTCTGAACTGGTTTAGAACAAGACCAGACAACTCTCTTTAAATTGAGTTGTTCTAATGACCTGCGATACAGCTATAGTCAACTTCACTCTGTCACTTATCCTTGACAAGTGCCCACTGACTTATTTTGATGGTGGGCTATCAGCTCTCCACCTGGTGGCTGATGATGCCATCAAATGGCTGGGCACATTGTGCATGTGCTGGGAGAACCTTAATAGTATCGAAGTCTAGTATAATGTCCTGTTGTTTTTTTTTAAACATTTTAACAATATTTAAACAGGTAGAGAGCTCTCAGTGGTGCTAGGGGGTCTTACTCATATTGGCTTTTTAGATAAATAGAGAACTTAATACTCTTGGAGGATCATATAAGCTAATAGTTTTATCAGACCTTGTGGAAACCTCAGATGAAGAGAGAAATAGCTGTGGTGTGTGCAGAATTATTTGTAAAGTACACTTGCCCCAGGGTGAGCTGGCCCTTAGAGAAGGTTGAGGCTTCTTGCCATGCTCAGCTCCCCTCCCCAGGTGAAGGAGATGAGTGCTGAAGTCACGTGACAAGGGTCATGTAACCAAACCAGGCCTGCTGGGGGATGAGAGCAGAGGAAGACTCTGGGAAGAAGAAATGAGACCTGGGAGTCAGTGTGCCATCAAGAGTGAGAGGGCTGTGAGTGTAGAAAGAGGCCCTGGGAAGAAGCAAGACCATCCAGTTTTTAGGGTTTGCAGGACTGGGACTCCATTATAGAGGGTGTGTGTGGGTTCCCTCTATACTGCCACCTAACCAGGTGATGTGTATACCTCTGTGCTTGGAGAGTCAATTTATGCTGCCACCTCATGAAGTGATGTAGTGACCTCAGAATAAGGGGAGGATGAAAGGATTGACTGGAGCCCAGGAAGAGGGCAGTGTTCGAAATGTATCTTTTGTCAGAGAAGACAGACCCTTGGGGAGGAATGGCTGTGTCTAGTGAGACCAGAGTGGAAAATGTGTGTTTTGGACTCTCTGGCTTATACCCCAGAAGGGAGGCACTCTTGAATTTGGCCACAGGGTTGAGTTACCTGAGCCACCTAAAGCACTGGATGCTGGCTGTCCTCTGTTGGAGACAGGATAACTGAGGAGATGGACTGAGAAGGGAATTTAAGGCAGTGGCTGGGCCTGAAGCCAGATGAGGTAGATTCCTACTACAAACACACTAAATAAAACCCTCGTAAGGTATGATAGAAACAAAGTCAAAGCTGGAGAATTTAGGCCCCGTCAACTTCAGTCTTGGGCCATGAAGTGGCCATAAGGGCTCATGCTCTGCTAACTGAGTTTAGAAAATACCCCCTGGTTACTAGAACTCAGTGAGAATTAGGGCAGAAGAGAGAAGGAGCAGCTTGCTACCTTCACCCTACCTTGTGCTTCTGCTGCATCTGCTCCATTGCCAACACAGCTACAGCACGGGCACACCCAAAAATATCCCAAGCCAAGACCATTAGTAAATTCTCTAGGCCCTAGCAGACAAACATCCATGTTTTCTTTCTGTGACTCAAGTCCCACAATCCTTTGTGGCTGTGAAGAATTGATGTTTTTATGCTTAATTTTGAAGGCTGTATTTTACAAAAAGAAGGAAAAGGTATCCCTTATAAACTGCCTGCTGTAGGGGTATGTTAGATGTGAGTCCAGATAGAGTTTACTGAATGTTGTATTTCACAAACTAACTTGAGAAATAAAACAATGTGACAGGAGTATAGTTAGCAATGTGAAACAACTGAATTGATGATTTGCTGTCATCTCCTCCTGCTCTTGTAGCTTTTAATAAGGAGATATGCCATGATACACAATATGGTCTCTCGGTAAAGTTTGCAAAAGTAGGTGTCTAAAGCTAGGCAGCAAAATAATGGTGTGATTTAAGGCCTGAACACCCGTAATTTCTCTGTAAGTCAATGGAGTGGGATGTTCAGCAACCAGGATTGGGCTGTGTGATGGGGTGTAAGAGCCCCACACTGAACCAGGGTGGGGAGCAGAGCAATACTGGGCTAAGGTGGTCCTGCCCCCAACAGGTGCAAGGTATATTCCCAGTGGAGGAACAGTTTTAAAGGACACTGGTGTAGCCCACAAGAAATGTGAATGAGCTGCTTGGGACACCAGGAAGCAAGGCTGATGCTGAGAGCTCTGCCAGGAGTTGGGACTGTTTTGTGAAGGCAGATCGAGCAGCAGACATTTGGATTCCACCCCCTTCTTTGGGAGTTGAAAGCCCAAAGAGAGAGTGACTGACCTGAACTGGATACTAAGACTGAGGAGAGTCTGCCAAGCCAGCAACCATGCCCCCAGCTAAGGAGCTTTAGATTGGTAGGAAGTGACCAGGGGAAACATAATTTGGGGTAGCTCAATAACTGGGCTGGACACTTTGATGAACCACTAGGGCCCTGGGTTGGGACCTGGTGGAGTGTGAGGGTCTGGGTTCCCCCTACCTTGCCTGTCCTGCTTCTCTGTAGTGACTGAACTCTGGGGGGGGGGGCAATCAGAGCATGAGGGGGTGATTGAGGTCACCATTGGGGGCCCTCTGGGATGACTAGACAGGCAGAAAACATAAGGCCGTGAGCTGACCATTAGGCCAGCTGGTCATCAGACCTTCCACTACAGGCTGTAATACAATCGGTGTAGATAATGGAGCTCTAACAATGCACCATTAAAAAGTCTAATGAAGAACAAAACCTAATCATTCCCATATGAGACTTAATCTTGACCATATCCATGCTGTAGGATGATGGGCATACAGAAGTAAAGTGCTTCTCTTCAGGGTATTCCTACAGCATGTGAGTGGATGGGAATGCCCTAGTGGCAACAGAAAGCTATTTCAAATGGGCTGGTTCATGTGTAACATAATATAAGGTTCCTTGAGGGTTGCAGAAAACAACATATTGTGACCATTTGCAGTCAGCTCATAGAGTAGGTCATTGAAAAGATATTCACCAAATAAATGCGAATAACAATTTCCAGGAAAGTGATCATCTCCTGTGGTTACTCTGTGAGCAGGAAAGGAGGGTAAACTAGGCAACAAGCAAATTATTCATGTCACTAATGCCAACATTGTGGTGAAGAGAAGATTACTGGAGTGATGTTTTGAGTAAATTGTGTACAGTACAGATTCAAAGTAGATGTGTGGTGTCCGCCCCTCCCCCCCCCCCTTGGGGGCCTAAGTCACTTAGGTGCCTTTTGAAAATATTTTCTGTGATCTAGACCAGATTAAATGTCTGTAGGATCAGGGCCTAAGCTACTGATTATCCTGTCTCTTTCCTTGCCTTCCCAGATGTCTTTGGGCACCACTCTTGGCGATATGTATCTGTTACCTCTTTTTGACCTGAATGTCTAGTCAAAGTTTTGGGTTGTGTCTAGGGCTGTCCCTAGCTATTCTGGGGCCCTATGCAGCCCCTGCACTGGGTGTGTGTGTGGGGTCCCAGGCCTCCCGGGGAGGGGGGGGG
The DNA here is from genome assembly GCF_965152235.1 of Eretmochelys imbricata. Taxonomy (NCBI): domain Eukaryota; kingdom Metazoa; phylum Chordata; order Testudines; family Cheloniidae; genus Eretmochelys; species Eretmochelys imbricata. Next base: position 76,468,055 of record NC_135573.1, read on the forward strand.
GGCTGGCTTGGAGGACTGGGGGGGAACCACCCGCCAGCACTTGCCAGCGGCGGGAAGTGCAGCAACAGTGCTTTGAAGTTTCCAGTGTAGCCATGCCCAAAGAGTGTGCAACCTAAATAGACGAGAGACAAAGGGTGGAAGAAGGTTACTACTGTTATCCCCATTTTCCTGATTGAGGGGGGGAAACTGAGGCACAAAGTTTGGGTGACTTGCCTAAGATCTGTGGCAGAGTTGGGAGTTGAGCTCAGTTCTCCTGAATGACAATCCAGTGTCTTAACCACAACACCATGCCCTCTAAGGGATAAGACACCGGTAAGCCTGTCCAGGTTTTAACTCTATCAGAGTTCAGCTTGTAAGGACAGAGGGAGGGAGGGGTTGGGATCCATTGTGACAGGTCAGGCTCCTCTCTAGACTCAGAGTCCGCTGCAGCTGAAGAGCTCTTGTTGCAGCTTGCTTGTGGGTGGGTGGGTGGGGTGGGGGCGGGCAGGTATATGTGAGCAAGGGTGGCTGTAGGTTGCTTCAGTGGTTTCCCAGTCCTGGGCCAATCCTCACCAACCTGATCTCCCACACAACTAAGAGTGGTCTTCAGGCTCCTCTGAATGGTGCAGCTTTTTTTTTTTTTTTTTTTTTTTTTTTTTTTTTTTTGCTTGAAGGGGCCACCATGGTTGCCAATGATCACAGGAGTATACTGGAGCCCTGGCCCCACCCTCTTCCTCCTTTTCTCCCCCTCCCCCCATTCTTTGTATACCTGAACATCTCTCTCTCCTGCCATGATTTTTCTCTGGTCGGTTAAACTGGCCTTGCACTTCAGGAATGGCACATAGGTGCCCTAATGCAGCCTCACTGCTGGACCCTAGTGTGTGTAATCTTTATTCAAAAAAAGGGTGGTTGCAAAACTTGCTTCACTGCCAGACAACAACAGACACACATGTATGGCATGAAGAAAAAGGACCCATTTTGGAACAAGGGCATGTTTAGGTTTGTCTCTCTAAGGTGATACCATAAATGCAAACTCCAGCTGTATAATGAAGCCCAGCAAAGCTCTTTTCTCCTTTGGGTTGTGTGTGACCACAGTGAAATGTAAATGAAATAAAGTGGAGCAAGAAACTACCCAAAATTATTCTGATGAGTAGGAAAACATGTTTTTGCCTATTACAGTACCCTATAGAGAGCAGAGAAAGTAGATATGGTGTTAGCTTGTTTTTTACCCACTGATTAACCTTAAATGCAGGGCAGACAGAAACTATTTTGGAGAAAATAGATTTGTGCACATGGAAAAACTCTGCTGTAACTGGAGAGATGCTCTCATGCTAGCAGTCCAGCAGAGGCATTGCTTTATAAGGGCAGTTGTGGCTACATTTGCAACAGTAGCTAAATGGCAAACATTCAAATTTTTTGCAAGGTAAGGTTAATTCAATATGTTGTCGCTTGAGCCCAAACTGCTTTGTTAGCTTTTATGAATGTCCTTGTTATCTCCCCACATCGCTGTTGCATGCGCAGGCTTGCAGTGGTGAGTAATCTCTCTGCTGATAAATAACTATTTGATATCCAGTAAAAGTGGAGGGAGTGGGTTGGGGGACATTGCATGATTTTTGTTTCCTCATGCAAATAAGACTGATGTTACGAATTTGAATAGCATGAGTCGTTCATGGGCAGTACATATGCTACCAAAGCCAACGCCACTCACTTCTGAATGTTTTTGTATGTGTAATACTTGCAAACCAAAAGTGGACCATGGCATTTCATAGTTCTATCCTTTTAGTCATGGATCTGTTGTTCATCACAAAGTTAACAAAAAAAATGCCAAGTGAACTGCAAACCAGAGCTGGAACTGAAAGAAAAGTGGAGGTAACCCTTACACACACACACACACAATGGTACTCCTCCAGACATGAAAGTCTGCCATAACTGTTTCACAGTAGTCTTCTCTGCTTTTCTCTCAGTTAGAGGTAGTGGGAAGTGGAAGCATGGCATAACCATTGAATTTGAGCACTTCCGTATCTACACTAATTACTTAGCACAGTAGAGAATTCCTTTATTTACAATTTAACATACATCTGGGACAGTGAAGGTCAGGATTATGCTTTTTTAGAGCTCTTGATAGCGAGTTCACTCAGTTACCATTTTTTGGTGAGCTCCTCACCCCATCTGTGGCCCCTTTACACTGGATAAAAGGGCTGGAGTTCTATATCCATCCGGCAGATAAAACAGTGCAGGCCCTCAAGGAGATAGCCGTCACATTGCCTTCTGTGGACACACCAAGCTTTGTGAAGGTAAGGGGCTTGCTGTGGGTAGTGTTGCCAGGCTTCCGGTTTTTGACTGGAGTGCCCGGTTGAAAACAGACCCTGGTGGCTCCAGTCAGCACTGCCAACTGGGGGCCCAGACCTAAGGCAGGCTCCCTGCCTGCCCCAGCTCAGCGCGGCTCCCAGAGGCAGCCGCTGCGGCCCCTAGGCACATGAGCGGCCAGGGAGGCTATGCGCGCTGCCTCCGCCCTGAGTGCCGGCTTCACAGCTCCTGCTGGCCAGGAACTGCGACCAATAGGAGCTGCGGGGCAGTGCCTGGAGATGCGAGGGAAGTGCACGAAGTCTCCCTGGCTGCCCATGTGCCGAGTGGCCGCTTCCTGGGAGCCGTGATAAGCGCTGCCGGGACCCTGCACCCCAACGCCCTGCCCCACCCCGGAGTCCCCTCATGCACCCAAACTCCTTCCAAAACCAGCCTGGAGCCCCCTCCTGCCCCCAAGCCCTTCATCTCTGGCCCCACCCCAGAGCCTATACCCCCAGCTGGAGCCTTCACCCCCCCCTGCACCCCAACCCCCTGTCTCAGCCTGGAACCCTCTCCTGTACCCCAAGCCCCTCATCCCGGCCTCACCCCAGAGCCCTCACCCCCAGCCAGAGCCCTCATCCCCCCCCGCTGCACCCCTGACCCAGCCTGGAGAAAGTGAGTGAGGGTTGGAGGAGAGCAAGCGATGGCGGGAGGGGGGATGGAGCGAGTGGGGTGGGGCTTGGGGAAGTGGCAGGGCGGGATGTTTGGTTTTGTGCGATTAGAAAGTTGGCAACCCTAGCTGTGAGCAGGGATGGGAGTGGTGTTTCAGCAGCAAGGCCATAGTGTGCAGCATTGCAGAGATTCTGGGCAGCACCAGGAGAGTGCTCTAACTTAGACAAAGCACCCAGAGATAGATGTGTCTTTGCACTTATTTCACAGGTTTGTGGCTCACACTGTGTTGCACAGCGGTCTGTCAAAGTCCATTTCTGCCTTTCCTGCAAAGGTAGGAACATGATCACCACAGTGATGAATCTAAAACAAAAAGACAGGTTAGATAGACATTATCCAAAATGTCCTGGGAACATCAGAAAACATCCTGATTAGATTAAGGTCTAAACTCATGCAGGGAAGAGCTGGGCCAAAAATAGAAATCTAAGTTAAATGCTTAAATATAGATCTAGGAGCACAAGTCACCTGATCACTTTTTAAAGGGGGATGGGCAGGGAATAAAAAACTGACCACCCACAGTGGTTTGAGTTGAGAACAGTACATTTTTTAACTTAGTTTTAGGTGGTGCAGGTAGTGAGATGCGGTTAAGGCAGTCAAACTCTTTCCACTCCAAGACCTTTATTTTCAGTTGCTTACAGCCATTTGGGCTAACATTTTCCAGTCCAGAGTGTCTGCCTCATGGTGCCTCTAACTTTCGTTGTCATTCCCACCTGTGTAAAGTAGACATAAAATGCTCCCATGCTTATTTGGTAACATTTTACACCCACTTCTGTCTTACTCTACACGGATGCTAATGACATCCCCAGGTGCAAAGCAGCAGAGAATCAACCTTGATATGTACGAGATCTTTGACGACAATAAACGTGGAACCTCCCAGTGCTATTTTCAGAGTCACTCTTCAGAAAAGGAATGGCACCTTGAGCATGAGAGGCCATATCCTATTAGCATATATGCAAATAATGTGAGGCACTCTTAGATTTCTAAATGCTGGAATACTTTTTCTCATTTGATGCCAATGTGCTTTTTCTGGCAGCAGACTCCTGTAAGACCCTCTCTTGTCAGCACTGTATGTTTGTTTAGGCTCTAAACCTTCACATTTCATTACGAAGGTCAATGGATTCTGTAGCAGCTGACAGAATCTTTCTGGTAGAGTTGCTGATTTCCTTGCTGAGGGATTAATCAATCCAATTTGCAGAATAGGAACATCACCCCCTCAGTTACATGGAAAGTAAAACATCTTTCTTTTTCAAAGCATAACCAAGATGGGATGCACACTTCAGCATTGATTTTGTGCGAACCAAGTTCCATTACCTCATTAAAAGCTTCATCATGGCATCTAGCTTTTGAAAGCTGGCATCACCTTCCACATCAAATTTCTTCGTTTTAGTTTGTTGTTATCCTCTTCTGTTTTGCTAAATATTTTTTTCATTAGGGCACACACCTGTGTTTTGGATTAAAGTGAAATTTGTTTAGGGTTAAATGATACTTGTGTTGCCTGGGGATGCCTGAGTGAGAACTTCTGACAGTCTTAAGAGCGACAGACCTGTATCTGACACGCTTGGAGTATGAATGTTCAGCTTTTCTTTGCTTTCTTAACATTTCACTTTTATTACGGAGCATGGCGTTTACTGGTGCTGCATGGTTGTGCTGCATGGTTGTGAAGAATTTAATCAATTATCATGGAATAAATTGCCCAGCTGAAAGGGGAAGATCATTGAAAATATTTCATTATGGCAGCATACTATACAGGATGATGCACTTTGAAGCTGTCTGCTAGTTTTTAGCTATGAAGTATTACCTTAAATACTTGCTACTGCTTCATAGCATACTTTGTAAAGCCGTTTTGGCTATAACCTGTATAAGCTTTTCTGTATTTTTGTATCACTGGTTCTATGGAAATATATTTACATGAAAACTGGACTTTGTTCCTAAAAAGGTTCACCTGACTCTGTGCAAAGAGCATGTAGCTCAATGCCTAAGACAGGTGTCCTGTATGGATGTGGTAAGTCCGGCCACCATCAGGGCAGGAGTGCTCTGGGAAGAGAAGTGAGAAGGTGGTGGAATTGCATCGCAACAATCTGTGCTGCATGTTGTCTTCTAGACTCTCAAATTCAGAGTTGGTATAAATGTGCACAGTAGAGCTGGGTGACATTTTTGGCTGAATTTTTTTTGGCAAAAAATGCAGATTTGGGTTGGCTGAAACATACCATGAACATGTATCGGTTTTTGCCAAATAGTTTTGGTTGAAAAACTCCATAAATTCTGAAAAAATCAAATCTTTCATTTAAACTTTTCATTTAAACATTTCCTTCCATTTTATTAAAAATTGTTTTTAAAAAGCTCAATCGAAACAAAACACTTTGACCTGAAATTAATATTTTGCCACTTTTCAGTTTACCAAAAAATTCTATTTTGTGTTGACACAAAATAAACTTTTTCGGAATGGCCAGCAAGCCAAAAAACAGTTATTTGCATTGCTCTAGTGTTCATAGGGTGACCAGATGAAACAGACAAAATATCGGGACACATGGGGGAAGCGCAAAAAAAAAGCGGCTGGAGCCGAATTGCCGAAGGGACCACCCCCCACCTCCCCCCAAAAAAAACAAAAACCAACAACACAAAACATAAAAACCTTGCTGGAACAGCCAAAGCCGAAATATCAGGACAAATGGCATCCTGACTGTGCATCAGTTGGGACACGGGACAAAGAACTAAAAATCGGGACAGTCCCAATTTTATCGGGATGTCTGGTCACCTAAGTGTGCAGCTCTGGTCAAGTCAGACGGACTTGCTCCCATTTACACTTCTGGATTTTCCCCCATGTGACCACTGCTTATGTGTTGAGTACTTGGATGTAGCCTTCTAATCCATGGCCACTTGCCTCATGCAGTAAGTAGCTGTGTTTCCTCTGGCTGCGCTTTATACAGCAAGGCTTCAAGTGTAAACAATGGCATTTGCAATTTGATCTATTGTGTATCGTATCCTGGGGTCAACTCCAACAGCTAGTCCCACCCATAAGCACCCCTGACCACACTCGCAGAGCTCGGTGCACTTGCTGATTATGTAGTAGGAGATGTGGAGCATGGGATGTACCTACTTTCCTGTGTAACATAACAATACACAAAACAGAAAATCATTTTTATTTTCATACAGTCAGGCATTTAGGCTTATAGGCACCGTTATGTTAGGATTTTCTTTGGAAAAATGCTGTTGGTTTATGTTTAATGTATGTGCCCAGATAAATGGACGCCTGCTATCCTCCAAAGGTGGAAAAAATGTAAGTACATATTGTCTTCCTGAGTCTGTTGATAACCTGAAGGTTATGGACAAAGGGAGAGACTCTCTGCAGGTGTCCACAACAGCCTAATGGTTCTTATTCTATAATCCTTGTTAGTCATTTTGTTGGTAGTGGATTTATATACAGTGTTTCAAACTTTTCACTCAGAAAGTACAATTAGTTTAGTGGTTAAGGTATAGTAGATCAGTTTTCATTAGTGCTAGAGTGAGAATTTGGGTGCCCATGGACTGCAACTGGAATTCTTATTTAGTGGTGTTTTAGGTGGTTGAAATCCATTAACAAACTCAAACTGAGTGAAGAAGGTGTTCCACTGCTTCCTGTTTTGTCAACCTCTTTTGAGAAGTCAGGGCTCCCTGGCTTGATTATTGTCTCCCATCCGATTGAACTGCTGCAGTACATCATGGGAGATGTAATCTGCCCAGGGCGTTTTCCCCATAGAGGATAATGGGGGGCATGAGACACCTGGACAACAAACCTCAAGTCACTGAGGTAGCTCAGGGGAATGCAGATTAGTCAAACTAAGCTGAAATGAAATGTGTTGATCTAGTTCAACAAACCTAAATAAAACATGTAGGTGTGGGAATATCTAAACTGTTGAAACAAAACATTGTGATACTTTTAAACTGAAATTTTTCTGAACTTCCTGTTTCTCAATTTTTTGATATTTCAACTTTTCTTCCCAGTTTTGGATCAAAATAATTTTTGAAATATTGGATTTCCAATGGGATGAAAACTTGGAATTTTCAACTAGCTCTACTTTTTAACTTTCCTTCACTCTAGTCCGAGCTTTCTATAGGTAAAAAGTCATTTCTGGAGGAAGGGAATCCGACTAACATGGCTCTCCTGTATACCTAGTTTGGCAATACAGAGAGATCATGGAAACAATTCTTAGTCCTGAGCAATTCCTATAGATGAAAAGGAGGCTATTTTGCTGGCAGCATACAGTATTTAATATATTTTTGTAATTAAACTGCCAGTTCCTGTGTTGGGGCGTTGGTCTACTGGATACATTCTAAGGTATCTATAGAAAGTCAGAAGGTTTTTTTGTATGGTATATTACCTGTCTAGAAATTATTAATATCCTGTGACATTGAGTTCAAATCAAAAACTTCATTGCAAATCTGGGGAAAATTCCCCTTTGAATAGAAAGACATGCATTTCAGATGCTTAAAAAGAGCTGTTCTCAGTAGACTGTTTAATACATTCAGAATGTCCAAATTATGTATGGTCAACATTTTGAAACCAACTTGCACTGTAATTTTAGTGGCTTAGGCCCCAAATCCAGCAAAAAAACTGAAATTGATGGGACTACTTGCATGCATAAAGTTAAGTGCTTTGCTGGATCAGGACCTTAGCCACTGAGATCACTCCTGTGCATTTATGATCTGTCTGTTGTTTCCCAAGGGAGCTCTGATGTTATGTTCCATTCTTGTGGTCTAATTCTTAACCCCTTGTCTTGGGTAATTATCCAAAATTTGGGACATTGCCAGATTGTTTCCATTTGGAGGAGAAATTGATTATGAGAATCAGGTATTTCTTAGGTGCAGTCCTGTTTATTTACAAAGAATGTACACAAAGTGCTGTTTCCCTGAACACAGTGGGAACGAATGGAAGGAAACTTTCCTTGTTCAGAAATCCATGCATGCCTTTTCAAGGAGTACTCTGACTAGGAGTGGCAGAAGGTCCCTAAAAGTGGGGAGGGGGCACTGGTGCCCGAACTGTGGTCCCACCCCTTCACGCTGCCCCTTCCCTCTGTGGCCCCACCCTCTGTCCTCCATTGCTCACCCTTATGGCCAATGAAAAGTGGGAGGGCCATGGCCCCTTTGTCCCCCTTGTTCCGGCACCCCTGACTTTTCCCCCAAAGAAGCTCTGTCTGTTGGCTTCCTCCCCGGGGCCAGACACCAGTGCTGCTCCCACTATCTGCTGGCTTTTTCCTTGCTTTCTGGTTTTTCTCTGTCTTTGACTCACATGCTCCTGCAACCAGTCAAGGTAGCAGCCCCTACATTTGCAATCAGTCTCTAGGAAAATCCCTTAGGCCTCATGGCTTAGGTTATGTTCAGGTCCTTGCCAAGCTGGCCCCTGCCTTTAGTGGTGGCTTCTTTTGTTTCAGCTGTCACCAAACAAAGGGAGCATTTAATTGTTCCTTCATTTAGCCTGAATGACGGGTGCTTAGTACAACTATCGACTTTTACTAGGTCTGTGATTGATGGCTGACATTAATACTTTGCAGCATAACACTACGATACTGCCATAATGAAAAACATGTATATAAAATTTGATATTTTTCTAACACATTTAAAATTCCATCAATATTATAACTGCACATTTGCAGTTTAAAAATCTTTGCTCAGTGAGCATATGGGAGATGTCTATGCCATAGCTGTCTGCTAGCTCTCACTAGAGCCTAGATTTTTATTTACTTGTCTCTTTATTTACTTGTCCATCTCACCCACTTCTGAAACTGAAGACGGATCAATCAGTTTGTTTTAGCTGTACATGTAGTCTTTTCATAGTTGAAACACATTCTGTCTCCTAGGACTACAGATCTTTGAAAGACAGAGATCCATGGCGTGAACTCTAGTGTTACTTTCTGGAGATGGTGAGGATGATAAAGAAAATACAGATAGGCATTGCCTCCATACATTAGGGCTTCAAATCTTTTGTGTCTGATATAGGCTAGAGAATACTGCATATAAAACTCCTGGGAGTTGCTTTTCTTCAGGCAGAGATGCTTCAGTGATCAAGCAGAGCAACTCTGTATTTGTTTGACTTGCAATTACTGCTAATTATTCAGTTATTTGTGGAAAACCTCTTGCTAGTTGGAATTAAAACTACTTCTAGAATGTCCTTGTTCAACAAAGATTAGCATAATTTGTTTGACAATGTAACTATGTTTATATTATTACTCTTTCCCCTAGTGCCAAACAGAATCTAATTTCCCCAAACTAAATCAGATTTTTAGGCTCAGAGTCAAATTAATTGTTTTTTTGACATTAATACAATGTTCAGTTGAACAGCTGCAAACATAATCTGCTACCACCCCTAAGAAACATAAAGGGACTAATCAGGACATTAGAGTTGCTACTAATCTGAACATTGTTGGCAATAGAAAGGAGCAAATCATTTTGAGACATTCTTACCCGCCCCCATTAGTGAACAGACTGAGAAATAATGAAATGATTCATAATTTGAAATTGTTTGTAAATGTCTTCAGTGAATAATTCCTGGTTTGTATATTGTTTACATATTTGCAATCTGCACTATGTCTGTCTCTGATTGGGTGTAACTAATCAACATAAGAGGAAAGTGGTAGGTGTAGTATAACTTGACTTTAGTAAAGCTTTTGATACTGTCTCGCATGACCTTCTCATAAACAAACTAGGGAAATGCAACCTAGATGGAGCTACTATAAGATGGGTGCATAACTGGTTGGAAAGCCATTCCCAGAGAGTAGTTATCAGTGGTTCACGGTCATGCTGTAAAAGCATAACGAGTGGGGTCCCGCAGGGATCAGTTTTGGGTCTAATTCTGTTCAGTATCTTCATCAGTGATTCAGATAATGGCATAGAGAGTACACTTATAAAGTTTGCTGATGTTACCAAGCTGGGAGGGGTTGTAAGTGCTTTGGAGGATAGGATTATAATTCAAAATGATCTGGACAAACTGAAGAAATGGTCTGAAGTAAATTGGATAAAATTCAATAAGGACAAATGCAAAGTACTCCACTTACAAAGGAACCGTCAGTTGCAAAATGGGAAATGATTGTCTAGGAAGGAGTACTGAGGAAAGGGATCTGGGGGTCATAGTGGACCACAAGCTAAATATGAGTTAACAATGTCATACTGTTGCCAAAAAAAGCAAACATCATTCTGGGATGTATTAGTAGGAGTGTTGTAAGCAAGACACAAGAAGTAATTCTTCCACTTTACTCCACTCTGATTAGGCCTCAACTGGAGTATTGTGTCCAGTTCTGGGTGCCACATTTCAGGAAAGATGTGGACAAATTGGAGAAAATCCAGAGAAGAGCAACAAAAATGATTAAAGGTCTAGAACACATGACCTATGAGGTAAGACTGAAAAAATTGGGTTGTTTAGTCTGGAGAAGAGAAGGCCGAGAAGAGACATAACAGTGTTCAAGTACCTAAAAGCATGTTACAAGGAGGAGGGAGAAAAATTGTTCTTCTTAACCTCCTGAGGATAGGACAAGAAGCAATGGGCTTAAATTGCAGCAAGGGAAGTTTAGTTTGGACATTAAGAAAAACTTCCTAATTGTCAGGGTGGTTAAGTAGTGGAATAAATTGCCTAGGGAGGTTGTGGAATCTCTATCATTGGAGATTTTTTAAGAGTAGGTTAGACAAAGATCTGTCAGGGATGGTCTAGATAATACTTAGTCCTTCCATGAGTGTAGGGGACTGGACTCGATGACCTCTCGAAGTCCCTTCCAGTCCTGTGATTCTATAAGTCTGTGCAAACCTGGTAAAGTGGTCCATAATGACCAGGATATACTCATACCTGCTGCTTTTCTCAAAATGAAGAAAGTCAGCTGAGACTAGTTCAAATGGTTCTGTGTTACTAATAGGATGTAAAAGAGCTTTGGTATATTGGCGCAGTCTCCTCTGTTTCAAGAAGTGACAAGCCTGAGTTACATAGTGCTGAATATCCTCCTTCATATGGTGCCAGTAAAAATGGTTTCTAGCGATGTTAATAACTCGGCAAGTAGGTGACCCGTGTTTTTCTGTAACTCTGCATAGGACCTTGTCTTTGGTACCTTTCAGATACTACCAACTGGACTGTGAGTAACGATTTTTGAGATAAAGAACACCAGTTGACCAAAATGGATTGTGAATTTGGCAGGGCTCTAATCCCAGTCCTGTTTCCTTCCAAGTAGCTCCAAAGGCTTTTTCCAGGACAAATTGCTTACCCACTGCCTCTATTACTTCAGGTTCTGATTAGCTCCTTTGTAGTCCTGTTTCTATCCTTATGGAAGGGATGAACTCTAGCTTCGGCATTTCCATTGGCGGCTGCTGCACAGTTACCGCACAGAGAGGGAGGTGGCTTCTCAAGTAACCACATCCTAGAACACCTGCGGATTTATACGTTAAAACCAATGTCTTGAATTCCATCTGGAAGATAATGGACAGTGGATCATAGAGCACTGACACTAAAGATTCCAGGGAGATACTGTGTCTAATGTAGCGGTGGCACATTCTGTTCTAGCTTCATCTTCTGACTGATCTTCAGATGTAGCTCCGTGCACTACAGCAATATAATTTAGATATGACAAAACAAACAACTGTGGCGAGGTTCCATTTCTGAAATAAATGGTCACAGACATCTCCCCAAGCATGGATGAAAACAAAATCTGTTGGCCACAGCTGCTCTCTGAACATCTAGGTACTACTCAGGCCCTAGAGCATGGGTTCTCAGGACAAATTATTTGATCGCCTCACAGTGCGGCCACCAACTCTTGCTAGTGGCCGCTCTCATACTTTTTCCTAAAATATGTAATTTGTGAAAACAAATAAATATGCACATATACACGTCCAAATCATTGTAATTTATTTATTGCTAGCTAGTAAGTCTGTTATGAAAAGTGATATTAACAAACATACAAGTATCACTATTCACAGCAGGCTTATTCAGCCCTGACAAGCCTGGGGACAAATTAAACTCTGGATGGGGGGGGTCAGGGGAGACAGCGAGGGGTTTGAGCCTGAAGCCGCGTGGCTGGAGCCTGGGGCCCACCACTGCGATACAGAGTCCAGGACTGGAGCCCGAAGCCCCACAGCCAAAGCCTGCTCCCCGCCACCCCAGGGCTGAAGCCCGAAGCCTGAGCCCCACCACCCCTGGGAAGGTGGGGAACTCACCAGGTGCCTGCTCCTCCAGTGTTGTGCTCCAGGTATCCCCAGATGGGGATGGGGCTGCCAGCAGGGGTTGGGCCCTAGCAATCAACACCAAGGCGGTGCATCCAGGAGCACAAGGGAGGGGGAAGGGCTGCTGCTTTGCTCGCTCCCCCAAATCATAGTCCAGGAGGCTGTGGCCGCAAGAAAAGCCCCTAGTGGCCACATTTTGAGAAATTCTGCTCTAGAGGCTCCGACACTACGAATCTGTGTCATCATGTTGATTGTTAGACTCCCTCAGTCTTGCCAATTCCCTTTGTAGCCAACAGCATTCTCTCTGTATTTGTCCAGGTTGGTGGTAGCCACTTTTAAAACCCCAGAAAGGATGTTCCAATGGATCAAATACGTGATGACACTGCATATTCTGTTCTCCTGTATTAACGGTTGTGTGATGGAACAATTAAGATATTACTGTAATTTATCATTTGGATTGTCGTCATTCTGGTCTGTTGCTGTGCCATCACATCTGACCTCTCATAAACTATAGGATCTGCCCTTGGGCAGGAGCACAGAGAAAAATTTGAATTGTGTATTAAACATTTCTAATTTTCTCTTTATTGGTTGATTAATTACATAAGTCATCCGTTTGGGGTGAGAAACAAAATCACCTGAAATATGCAACTAACTGATGCAAAATTTCCAACCAAATATACATTTAGATATTCAATTTCAGTGACTATTTTAGCGTTGAAGCTAAAAATGTTCTTTTTGCTTGTGTTCACATTGATGAAGCTCAAGCTCCAGAATGCTCCTTAATATCAAACACAAATGGGTTATGAATAGAGCTGTGTGGATAACTGATATTTTTGATTTACTCACAGTCCCTTCCCCGCCTGTCCCTGTTGTTCCGCCCCCCTGCAACAATCAGGTCAACCCAAAACTGAAAGTATGAAAACTTTGTATAAATAAACATTCGTTGGGGCAGAGAGGGAGAGAGTGTGTGACTTTCTAGTCTGGTGTTTTAATACAAAATGGAGCAGCTTCAACAGGAGATATTGAGGGAGACTCACCCCAGAATACCCAATAGCTTGGTGGCTAGTAAATTACATTAGAGGGGGGAAGACTTGGGTTCAAGTCCCTGCTCCAGATGCCTCCCCTGGAGTGGGGGCTTGAACCCAGGTCTTACAAATCTGAAATGAATGCACTGGCCTAGGGCTATGGCAGATGAGTAGGCCACCTCCTTGGTTCTGCGAATGGTGCCTAAGTTTCCTTGTGAAATTAGCCCAAAAATATCAAAACATTTCATTTTGGCATTTCTGAAATTTTTTGGTTTTGCATCTGAAATAATTTGCTGAAATTGACATAAATTTGTGAAATGTATCAGTTGTCCCAAATCTGCATTTTTTTTGCTTGAAAAATGCTTAGACCAAAAAATGTGCCTATCTTGAGTTATTAATACAGTCAAAGCAAAATTTACTTTCTTAATCAAACATTTGTAGAAAAATATCTTCCCATTTTCTTGGCTTTACTAACTGCCTGCCCATTGCTAGTAATTGTATTTTACGCCCATAAAATTTGCCTACCTTTTCAACTGGATACTGCATTCTTCATTTATTTTTGACCCAAACCGGGGTGCACTGTTGATATGCTCCATTTAACAACTACCACTTGATAGGTAGCTGGATTTTAATAGCAAGTGAAATTATTTCTATGTTTTGCAGTAGGTTTATGGTGTACAAATAATGTGGTGTACTATGAAGTTTTATCAGTACAGAGGACCCAATTCTGCCCTCATTTTCACCTGTGTTACTCCCTTTGAAGTTAATGGGAATTGAACGTGCATATTTGAGGGCAGACTTGAGACATTAGTTAGCATATAAATGACACTGATTTACACTCCCAAAACTAGAGTAATGTAGAACACCACTGAAGGCTGGGTCTGCACTACAAAATTTTGTTGGCATAGCTATGTTGGTCAGGGATGTAAAAAAATCCACATCCCTGACCAATGTAGCTATGTTGGCACAGAAGATCTCCTTGTGTCCATATAAGTTACTTCTTCACTATGGGGGGGGTCTTCAGGTATAGCTATACCAGTATAACGGTAGCGGCAAAGCCTTCCCACTGTAAACTAGCCCTAAGTCGTCTCTCAGTTTCTTTCTTGTTGTTGCCATAGGTTAAGGTCATAGGTCAAGTCTTCTAAATTTTTTAAAATCATTTTTATTGTTCTTCTCTGGACTTTCTCTATTTTGTCCACATCTTTCCCAAAGTCTGGTGCTCAGAACTGGACACAGTACTCCAGTGGAGGCCTCCCCAGTACTAAATAGAGCTGGACAATAACCTCCAGTATCTTACATACGATACTCCTGTAAACAAATCCCAGACTATTAACCTTTTTTGCAACTGCTTCACATTGTTGACTCATATTCAGTCTGTGATCCATTATAACCCCCAGATCCTTTTCAGCACTACTACCACCTATTCCCCAGTGTGTAGTTATGCATTTAATTTTTCTTTCCTAAGTGAAGTACTTTGCACTTCTGTGTATTGAATTTCATCTTGTTGAGTTCAGACCAATTCTCTAATATAAGGTTGTTTTGAATTCTAATCCTGTCCTCCAAAGTGCTTCCAACCCCTCCCAGCTTGGTGTCATCTGCATATTTTATAAGCATACTCTCCACTCCATTATCCAAGTGATTTTAATTAAAATATTGAATAGTATTGGGCCCAGGACTGACCACTGTGGGACCCACTAGATGCACCCTCCCAGTTTGACAGTAAATCACTGATTGCTACATTTTGGACATGGTCATTCAACCAGTTGTGCACCCATCTTATAGTAATTCCATCTAGAACTTATTTCCCTAGTTTGCTTATGAGAATGTCATGAGACTGTGTCAAGAGCCTTGCTAAAATCAAGATATATCATGTCTACTCCTTGCCCCTATCCACTAGGCCAGGAACCCTGTCAAAGAAGGAGGTTAGATTGGTTTGGCATGATTAGTTCTTGACAAAGCCATACTGGTTATTACTTATAACCCTATTATCCTCTAGGTGCTTACAAACCAATTGTTTAATTTGTTCAGTATCTTTCCAGGTACCAAAGTTAGGCTGACTGGCCTATAATTACCCTAGTCCTCTTTGTTCCCCTTCTTTTGAGGACACTCGCATGTTACAGTAATGGTCATATAGTAAATCTTAGAATCAGGCTTCTGCTGTGAATAGTCACTGCTGCAGCTGATGGCTAATGAGTGATTTATAAAAAATAAACTGAATAAAATTCAAATTTCACTTTCTGTTGACTTAGTTCTGTTTCAGAGAACATTCCTACCAGTAAATGTATTTGCTAATAAAGCTAAGGAAAATAGACAACTAAGAAGCATGATTGCCATTGGAAGTAAAGATCCAGACCCTTAGGTGGTCTGAATTATTGTAACTACATTGATTTTTAGTGAAACTACACTTGTTTATATCAGCTGAGGATCTAACAGTTTGTTTAAAAAGAATTCATGGAATAGTGAGAGTGAAATTTAAGAATAGACTTAATTCAAATTCAGGTGAGAAAAGCTGAAGTGAAGACAGACCAACTGAATGTAGATTACCTCTACCTACAGCATTGCAGGAATGAAGCAGGCTGTGACCTTATTACTAACTGTGTGTATACAGTGGTTGGCTCAGATCCAGAGTGTTAAGTATAGACCCTACTTAGACCATTTGGGCCATGTGCTAAGATTACTTTTGTACCTTGTTTTTTCTGACATTTCACATGCTGCGCTAAAATCCAATGTGCAAAATTGCATGAATTACATCATTTCTTGCTATTATGCTTATGGATATGGGATGAAATTGCCATTAGGGCACTTAATCATATGACAGTTACAGAACAGGGAGAGCAATGGACCTTTATTTTTTATCAAGAAGCATAATCAGAGAAACTTGAGAAGGGGAAAAGGCTGCCAGTAGCAATTATATCTACCATTACCTGTGGCAATATTGATTGCCATAGGTAATGGTAGATATAATTCCTACTGGCCATGAAGTGTTAAGGGTCTGTACTTAACACTTCATGGCCAGGCTTAGGGAGTGTTGCTTTACTTTTGTTAGTCTGTGTATAGGAACTGTAATTTGTCTCATTTACTGAGGCAAAGCTCTAGCTAAACCTTACCAGCGCCATCATCCACATTGCAGTAGCCTCCATAGGCCATGAAAATAGGAAGGGACAAAACTTTCTTGAGACCTCAATAATATATTTCTTACAGGTCTATATAGTATCTCTTAGAGATGTGTAGATCCTGCAGTTCAATTCACAACAGATTGAACATGAAGAGATGCTTCACTGCCAAATGCAATGCACTGCAGCTCATTTGCTCGAAGGGCCTTGTAGCCCTTAGCCACTCCCCTCCCCACTGAAGGCCAAGGAAGGCTCAGCAGTTTCTCCAGCTGCACTGAGACCAATGAAAGTTAAGAGCCTAAATACCTTTGATGATGTGGCCATTGTTGACCTTCTCCCCAGGTTTCCTGGCAGCATTCGGTGATTGCTGGCTCTAGCATGCCCTTCTAGGGCTTCCTAGTTGTGGGCTTCAGTCCTCACATGCTATAAATAGACTTGGAAGGATTCTATTTTTATTGGTAATATTTCTATTGATGATAGAAATTTACAGATAGGCAAAGTAAGAAAACTACTTTTTGGAGAATTTACTAGAGTTTGATTTAAGGATATTTACTTAGTATATATTTGACATGTGATGTTGACAATTTGTAGTTTAATGGTTATAATGCTGTCTCTTTTTAAATCTCAATGTTTGTCTTTAAACAATGGTCTGACACCCTCCCCCCCCAATAATTTCCCACAATCATGAAATTTTACATCAATAAAACTGGAAAAAATGGTTAAAATAAACTAATATCCATTGAAATTATATAAAAAAAATCAAATTCTGCCAAGCCTAGCTATAAAGTTGTTCTTGGGGGGGAAAGATGCATTCTAAATAGGGTAGTGGGAGCTGGGAAAACACTAGTGGATGCACTGCTAGCTAGCCAGACTCTGGGCAGGGGCAGAAGTGCTCTGTAGTCCCTAACATAGTAGCTAGAGAACCACTGGCAGGATACAAGTGACTGAAGTTCACCCATTAGAACATGATTCCAAATTCTTCTTGTGCTTTGCAGGCAGTTCACTAGTTTCTCTAATTTATTTGTTGTTGAGTGTCATTTGCTGAAGAATTTCTTGAGGGCAAATTCAGAGGCGTTCTACAGAATCTCTTCCAGTCAGAGTCCCTTAGATTTACTTAAGCGCCCTCTCTGAAACGTGAGGGAATCCAAGTTGGTGTAATTTAAGAACCAACCAGCCAGAAGAAAGTGTAAATAAAGTAGGCATGTCCTGCTTTAATATTCATCTTCTAATGCTATCCTGTTAGGGGCCAGAAGAGAGGATTAGAGCAATTAGACTTCTTTACACACAGACTCAGTGGGACAAATTCAGAAATGAGAGTGTATGTGCAAGATGGGTAGAATGACTTACATGTTGGTAAGAGGGTGTGAACTTAAGTGAGTCAAAGCATGTAACGAATAACTTCAGAGAGTATACTGATGTAACATAGATGTTGAAGGGGTGGGGAAAAAGTGTAAATTATACCCATTAGACTTCTATATTTTCATAGACTACTTAGGGCCTGATCCAGCTCCCATTGAATTTTAGATTTTCTTCCATAGTTCTTGGCCTTTTGTGCCTCCTATCTTTGAAAAGTGCTGAACAGTCACTCTGTGAAATTCAGCCCCCCTTTAATGTGTCTCAAGCTGAGCCTCCGAAAATCGAGGCATACAGAGTCACAAACACTGTTCCCTCTAAGCTGTATGCGTGTGCACATGCACACAGATCCTAAACCCCGCGCACACGGCGAAACACCGCACTCACAACAATTTGCACAGAAGCACAACAATTTGCACAGAAGAAATTTTTGTGCACATGGCCTGTCAAAAATTAGAGGGCACACTGGTCACAAGACATTTTTTGGAAAATCTTGATGTACTCATGTTCTAATGAGTCAAAGGGACCCCACTCAAGGGTGACAAACTAAATTCCTCAGCAACAACCCGATGCCACATCTCTCATCTTCAAACTTGTCATTGCGAACACTGGAAAAATCAAACCAACTCTCCCCAACAACCAGCTTATTGCTGGTCTTGCAGAAAGCCAACAGAGATTCTCAGGTGCTGAATTCCCATTTTCTTGTTTTTCAGATGGGTTCCTATCTTGTTAATGCAACATTCCAGTCCAAAATAACAGAAGAGGCAGATATTATTGTTGGACTGATTTATACAGTGTTTGGTAAGTATGGTTTGTTTCATGATTATTTCACATTCCAAAGGTTTGATGAGAATGTAGGGGGTTTGGAAATGGAGTTAATTACTGACACGGATTACTTCAAAGTTTTCATAACAATAAAATAATAGATTGACCTAATTACAACTTCTATAATGTTAATTAGTGACACATTTTTCATCAAAAAGCAAGTACAGTACCTATTCAATTTTAATCTACTATAATAGTTTGACAATAATAACAGTGTTTAACTTTGGAAGTCATTAAACATTTTAAAGAATGATTTACTGCAAAATATTATGTGGTTGGTTCAACTTATACCACCCGAGGTTCTGGTCAGCACTATTTTGTATTTCTGGTTATGGTGTTAACATTGAATCCTTAAATCCCAGTCCAGCGTCAAAATCTAGTAGTGCAAACCCCTGTACGCATGAGGAGTCCCAGGAAAGTCATTGAGACTCCTCATGGGCACAGTGGCCCGTGAAAGTAGATCTAGATGCAGGTTTAGAGCCTTATACATGAGCAATGAAGCAAAGTTACTCCTGGAACTGTAACACTGAATTTCTTTGCATCTAAAATATCAATCATTGACTTCACTAGATTTGAGCCCACTTATACCATTGGTGAATATGGTCTTATGAATTCTTTATGGGCGAGAAACAAAATGCATATTCTAGCTGAGAAAAGGCCAGATCCTTGGCTGTAGCTGAACTGCATACAGCACAAATTGCAGGGAGATGGGGAGAAAGTACCTTAAAATCACTGTTTCAATACCTGATACTACTCATATTGTGTGGAGTGCCAGTCCACCTGGTAACTGCTTTAATTTATGACTACTGACAGCTGGGGATTAGTATGATGTAGAAGGATCCCTTTCTCCTTTTCCCCTGCTACATTGTCAGCACGGAATTATGTAGACATCTCTACATTCATTGTATACAACTGGAGGACCTCCTTTGCACTAGTATGGTCTTCCCAGCGATGGATGCTGGATTTTGATCTGTGTGATGCAAATCCAGATGGGAGAATTTGATCCCTAGTCTCTGCTTTTGGTGAACCAAGTCAAGTGTTTCAAATGCGAAAACTGAGGGTTGTCTGTAAAGAACATCTCCTTCTAAACAACATTACCCCCAAGTCTAGGAGCACCAATGCAGTACATCAGTCCTGCTTCATGTCTGGAAAAGCAAATAAAGAATCCGAGAGGAGAATTGTGGCATGACTGGCCAATGAATTGTAATTGGAAAGATAACTCTGTAACTTTGCAGGAACTGGTACATATATATATATTATAAAGTACTTTCTGATTAGAAACAAACACATGAGTCTTGCTCATTGCTCACTGCAGGTGAAAACTAGAATTTTCTGGTGATGCTTTCATTCTGTTTCTGATATTCTGCATGCAGATCATCGTCAACAAAGCAGGGTGAAAACTTGCTCTCGCTGGAAAGTGAACTGCACATGAAATGGTGAAAATTCCATCTACTTCAGCAGTACATGTTATGCCCCCCTCTCCCGCCTTTTGCTAAAGAGGCATTCAGCAAGGTTTGTTGCCAACTAACTAGCTTTTTTTTATTTTCCCTTTCAGATCCCATGATAGCCAACCCTGCTCAGATCACTGGCTCGCTTCAGTGTGACTTCCCAGCATGCACTATGTTAGTGGTGTCACATCTGCTGCAGGACCTTGTCAGAGAAAGGAGCTGGCCTGTTGGGGCACGGGGGTGTCAGGTAAGTTGCGTTTAAAAGAGGTACTGTGCAACTTTCATGTTAGATATAATGTTGTAACTTCCCCTCTTCCTCCACAATTTAATAACTAATAAACTAACAACAAAGCTGACCTTCCCCGATATCCATGCTCCAGCAGAGTCCTAAAGCAGCTGTGACATCCACATGGTGCATGCTGGGACATCCTATCAGAGCTTGAGCTGGTAATCCAAACGGGGCTGGGTGCTGTGGGACCTTGAAAGCAAACAGAAAAGGTGAGTTGTTGTTATGGAGCCAAGTGATGATCTTAGACCAGCTACTGAGAACATTCAAGTATTACTAAAGTGGATGGAATTTTCATGTGCTAGTTGCAATCCTTTTTCATAAGTGAAAGTAATTTTAATGTTTAAGTTCCCACACCTTCAATGGCCACATGTGATCTCTTAGATCATGTCTCCTGTAGAGATATTTGTCATGAAATATTTGGTAGAGCTGGTGGAAAAATGGAAAAGCTATTACACAAAAAGCTTACCATTTCAAAGGTGTTGCCGTTCTGTAAGGTTCGAATCAAAATTATTGGCAAAATATATTTTAAAATGTTGATATTTTGAATTTTAGCTCCCCCCTTTTTGTCACTAAATGAACAATACCCAGTTTTTTGTTTTTTTTTTTCATTTCTCTTTTTTGTGTTTCCTTCTTCCACTCTAAGTTTTCAAAAGTTAAAGAATTTTTCAAAAATTGCAGTGGCAAAAGGAATTTTTTTTTAAATGGAAAAGTCAATATATATTAAGCAACTCAGGATATTGTTCATTCTGTGCTTTCAGTGGGGGTGGGGAGGAAGCAGGTGTGTGCATGCGGGAAATCCGACGTTTCAAAATTTTAACGTTTTTGGGTTTGGTGAAAAATAAGGAAAATGTTTAAAGCAGTTTTTGAAAAGTTTTCAGTTTAGAAAAAAGGCCATTTGAACTAAATGTCGGATTTCCCACATGCACCACCTGCTTCCTCCCCACCATCACTGAAAGCACAGAATGAACAATATCCTGAGTTGCTTAATACATATTGACTTTTCCATATAAAAAAAAATTCCTTTTGCCACTGCAAACTTTTGAACAAAATGTTTTGACCAGCTGTACTATTATTACAATTGGACTAGATCTGGGGAAGTTTAATCCTGCTTCTCCTCTTCCTTTTCAAGAAAGTCTCCACCCTCAGACACCTGGGATAGGTTTAATAAAGTAGAAAACAGTTTGTTACTGCTTACTACAATTCCTTGTTAATCAAAATAACAATGAATCCAGCCAGCATAGTCCTTCAAGTGAAAGCAAGATAATTTGTGGAGAACATTTGAAAAAATACTTAGAGGATGGGGGTGGTGGAAATAAAATCCTACTGGACTGGTAAATATAAGGGTGTATGAAGTGAAGTAAAGCCTCTTACTGCTGTGCTGAAAGGTCAGTGCTGGGTTTTGGCATTGGGATTTGAATACATGACTTTCTAACCTAGAAATCAGCATGCTACTAGGTAAGCCATACTTTTCTCCACACCTATAAAAGCTAAGTTTTATCCTACTTGTTCAGAGCTAGCGAGCAAATTAATATTCTTTCTCCGTTAGTCATGCTGGAATGTTAGAAGTAGTATATCTTCTATTAGAATTATATCAAATCCTAATCAAATGAACTTTTTATCTGGAGATAATAGATCATTGAAGTTAATTTCTCCATGATTTACTTTGTATCCTTTAATCATTATCGCAAATGAATCTTAAATAAGGCATTTCTGGGAAGATGTACCAAATAAGGGGTATTAAGTGTTCAAAAAAATTTGAGTTGAATTAATTTCATCATAGAAAAAAGATCATCCCATAAACACTGAATAGGTTGGCAATGCACTACTCCTTGCAAAGAGTATTAACAACGAAAAGCCAGTAATGAATTCCTCTTTTTATTTTATATTCCCCTATAGGAATATGCTCCTTGTGTGGAAACAGTGTTCTTTTGTATGTTTCCTACAAGAAAAAGAATTTGCTAAAACCAGCAGAATACTTCATGATCAACCTTGCCATCAGTGACCTTGGTATGACTCTGACCTTGTACCCTCTAGCTGTTACATCCAGCCTTTCTCACAGGTTTGTTCAATATGCAAATAGTATTTAACATCCACTGCACAGACTGGAGGCCTCTGCCAGCAGAGAGGACTGAATTATTCTGCCACTTCTGTAGAAAGTACAGGGAAGATTAATTACGGAGATTGGGAGAAGTTTGTTACATAAGAGCAGCTTTCTGAGCTGCTGGCTGCATTTAGTTTTCTAGGCTGAGGCCATTGCAATTTGTATTCCTCTTGGGAAGGGAGCATGGGGGTATTTCTTCCCTACAGTCACGCTACCTGCTGGCTGAAATCTTCCATGGCAGGAATTGTAAGAACTATTGGAACATAGCTGTTTTAAAAAAAAAAAAAATACAAATCTAATATGCAAAGAAATCTGACGCTGTATATGACTCCTGGTGATTAAAGTTATGGTTAACGTCCAATTCACAATTTGGTCTTCTTTCCAAATTAGCTCTTCTTTCTCTTGCCTCTACCTCCCTCATCCTTGCCAGTTTAACTGAATAGTATTCCATAATATCTGGCTTTTGTGATCTTTACATGGGGCTCAGAACCTCTAATAAATTCCCTTGCTGGACCCTAGGCAGTCTCTGGTATGCTGTGGAGTTTTCCCGTGGAAGCTCTTTGGGATTGTGGAGAGGAAAAAGAGGGTGCTTGTGGGACAGAGGAGAATGTGAATCTAGCCCAGAGTCTAATGTATTCAGATCAAAGGGATTTAGACACCTACCTGCCACTTTGGATGCTGAAGTCCAACATTTAAGAGCAAATGGCATTTGCAAAATATCAGCTCAGCTGCTGCTGCCGAGCCCTGTAGGTACCTTAGAGACTTTAGATGCCTACATTTTAGTGGCTGAACATGCTCATAGCCAAGTCTTGACCTGCCCATCAGCTCTGTGCCTAACTCCCATCTACGCCCCAGCGGAATTCACAAGTTAGGCATTCCCCTATTGGGCCCCATCCAGGAGGTGTGCTCGGAGCATGTTGAAATTCACACAAAATGGCTGGAGGGTGAGGGGGCACTTCCTGGGGAAAGTGTTGATTTTTTTTGGATGAAATTTTTGTTTTAAAAAAAAAATGGCGGGGGGGGAGGTTTGATAAAGATCAAACTGAACCTGACCTCAGGGGGATGGAACACTGCAAATGTTTTGTTTTGAAATGACTTTGTTCTGAAAGGTATTGTACTTTAAAATATAAAATTAGAATATAATTTTTAAAAACCCCAAATTGGGATGAATTTTATCAGAACAAACTATTTTGAAAACTTCGTCTCGCAGGAAATTTCCAATATTTTTCGCTCAGATTCAGAACGGAACCCCCCCACCCCCTCTCACCCCCGCCGAATGTTGGCATTTCCTGCAGAGCAGCTCTAGGAAGCAACAAGGTAAGACGCAATCTAGCGTGGCTAAATGGCAAGGTTCAAGCGGAAGTCTTTCATGCCAAACTGATCCTTGTGGGAGAGCATGCGCAAAAGCTGCCCACACACTGCCTAGCTCAAATCAGTGCTATTGACTGTTTACTTTCATGACTGTATCACCCCCTGAGCAATTTACTTCCAAGTGCTACAATATAAAATCACCTCTATTAACTCTTCCCTATGACTTGGGGGAGGGGGAGAAGGGAGAGAGGGATTTATGAGATTCCATCTCCTTACTGCAGGACTGTTCTAATTAGTGCTGCTTTCGGAATGCTTCTCTTATCCTCCACTAGGGCCTTGTCCACACACAAACTTGTGGACACTCTCTGATTTTGATTTGGGTAGCTTAATTTGGTTTATCTTAAACCAGTTTCTAATCTAACTTAAATTTAAACTGGAATTAGCTACTCTTATTCAGAAATACGTGCCCACACAGGGGACTGCATTCGTTTAACTAAATCAGTTTTAAATTCATATCTTTTTAGTTAAACTGCTGCAACGCTCCATGTAGACAGTGCCTAAAAGTGTTGCAGAGGAAGAGGAATGAGGAGAACTGAATTCTTAGCAGCTAGTGTCAGAGAAAAAAGAGTGAACAGTTTGGCAGAAAGTGGCTGAATTGAACAGACTCTGTTTTTTTTTTTTTTTTTTTTTTTCTTCTTTCTTCTCACCTCCCCTCAAAAATGAAGGCAGGCAACAATTTTTTAATGGCACTAGGATATTCCAGTAAGAATGTTCTCCTTCAGTTACCTGCCGACCAAGCATTAACACCACAATGATGCTCACTACTTTCGAATAGTAAATGTCAGCATTGTAGTGGTCATTATTACAAGGGACTTTCTACCATCTGCCTTTGAATTACAGGAAGAATGCGGCATTTAAATGTTGACTCTCTGTTTTTGTTTTATTTTCAGATGGTTGTATGGTAAACAAGTTTGCTTGTTCTATGCATTCTGCGGTATACTTTTTGGGATCTGCAGTCTGTCAACACTAACATTACTGAGTACTGTGTGCTGCCTCAAAATTTGTTTCCCAGCTTATGGTAAATTAACTTCCTTCTCTCTCAGATTGTTCAGTATTTGTTTCTTGGACAAAGACAGCCATTGGCTAGTCGAGGTGTGTTACATGGGGGCCAAATGATTTATATATCTGTTCTCCCCAATAATTGAGTGTGGTGCTATATAAACCTAGTTTATTATATCCAAACCCACTTACGCTGAGGTAAATGACTCAGAAGAGGGCCATGAAATAACTGTTAAAATGAAAGCAAGGTTGGGTTAAGTTGATACCCTTTAAGATTCATTTTGTACAATTATCTTTGACTTGGTACAGGTATGAGCAGCATTTCAGTACCTTAATTTTTTGTAAATGGTAGAGATGCATATTATATTCTTTTGACCTTTTCAGATGTTTTCTTTTGTTCATCCACTCAAGTTCTTTCTTTATTACCTCACTCACGTCTTAGGATAAGAGGAATGCCAGTCAACGTAACATAGGAAAGACAAATGTAGCATCACATTTTACTACTATTCAAAGAACAGCTTTAAAATCCCTGAAGATGTAGTGTTGCAAGAAAAATGTGCATGACTGTAGTAAGTGTAGCCATGCAAATGGTGCCCCTCTCTTTCATATTCAGTGCCAACAGAACTACCTATTTTTAGTGAGATAAATTTTCCAGAACAAAGATGACCTTCTCTTGAATCAAGACACATGTCAACTAACAGTATCTTGTTTCTTTTCTTGTCTATGCCTGGTGTTGGATTGTTTAAAGACATTATAATTGTGAGGGTTAAATATTTAATTAATGTGAAAGTGTGTTGAAGATGCAACATCCCTGTTAAGTACATTTAATGTCTTCTTTATCATATAATATCTTCTTATCATATAAACTGAAAAATGGCAGATATAAACATTTTAGGCATGGATCATGAGCTCTGACCTACAAGTACTTGGCCCTACTTGTGTGGGGCAAAACATTTAGTAGAATCTCTCTAGGTGACAGCCCTTTAGTTTGAAATCAGGGTGATCATTCTTTAGATTCATTAGTGTTAACATTGTGTTTGAAAGTCATACTATGAACCATTCTAAAATGGAGCACATTTTGAAGCTGCAGGGAGCCGGGTCCTTGGCTATGACCAAGGAACACATAACACAAATTGCAGTGACAGGGGATGTAAGATGACCATGAAACTTCCCTTTGCAAACACCCCTCGCTCCTCCAGTTCTGTGTTAATTTGTGCTGGACTGGTTTCCCAGCATAACTCCGAGCAGCCTGAGGGTGCCAGCTTTCATTTTAAGGTAATCTGATTTCTTTTAAGTTCCCTTGAATACTTCCTTACATCTTTTATGTTTCCACACAAAACATCAATTGAATTTCAGTGAAGATCGCTTATTTATTTCATGATATGAGGGAGGATTTGCAAATAGCATGATCAAAGATCCCTGCACTTACTAGACATATGAACTGAAAGCTTGATTTAGTACAAAATCAGCTTGAGTCTCTCTCAGATGTACAGTATATTCACTGTATGCAAAAATACCATTCGTGGCACCTCATAACAGCATAAGAGAAATCATCTCAAACGGAAATCAGGAAATAAGAGTTACAGTTTAAGTATCTGAGATGAGTGGTTTCTGAAGTACCGTGTGTGTGTGTGTGTGTGTGTGTTGTATTTGCTCTATTCTGTTTCCCTGGATTTCCTGATGCAGCGTTTCTTGAGAATAAGCTGTCTCTTCAACCTCCCTTTGGCCAGAAGCTTAGACAAAGGTGAACAAGGTGGGACCTGAAACATCTTGTGTCTGCAGCTCACCCAACTTGCAGTTATTTAGGGTTCAGAATATTGCAAACTCATTTTATGGTGCCTTTAGTTTGAATAACAAGGAGATTTTTTACTGTTTATTTATATTGTGAATATTCTTTATTTGTGCAGGGAAGACCCAGTCTTGTTGGACCAGAACCCCATTTCACTAGGTGCTATACAGAAAACTAAGACAATCCCTGCTCCCAAAGAATGTATAGTCTTAAACTTAAGACAAATGAAAACAGGGGGCGACAGACTAGGAGCACAAGGAAACAATGAGCTAATATTGGCCAGCATGATAGGCAG
The DNA here is from genome assembly GCF_965152235.1 of Eretmochelys imbricata. Taxonomy (NCBI): domain Eukaryota; kingdom Metazoa; phylum Chordata; order Testudines; family Cheloniidae; genus Eretmochelys; species Eretmochelys imbricata. The sequence continues at coordinate 76,494,825 of NC_135573.1, forward strand.
TGATCTCGGCACATCTGCTGCTTACCTGTTAAGGCATCACAACAAAGGGAGAGTTTAATAGGGGATTTGAAGGAGGACAATGAGATAGCTTTGTGGATGTTTATGGGGGGCTCCTCCCAAGCTTGGGTGTGTGTGGGTAAACAATTGTAATACCCAGTATCCAATAAAAAGGGCCTATGCATTGTTTTCTGGCTTGCATAATTCAAATCCATCATGCTGCTGCAAGCAGTTCTTCACTGATTGTTTCATGTCTTCTAGGGAACAGATTTAGGCGAGAACATGGACGAATCTTGATAGCCTGCGGATGGGCCTATGCAGCAATTTTTGCCTGTTCGCCCCTAGCTCACTGGGGAGAGTATGGACCAGAGCCCTATGGTACAGCTTGCTGCATTGACTGGCATTCATCAAGTGTAAACACGGTGGCAATGTCTTACACTGTAGCTCTCTTTGTCTTCTGCTTTATCATCCCCTGTGGGGTAATTGTTACTTCCTATACCCTCATTCTGATAACTGTCAAGGAATCCAGAAAAGCAGTGGAACAGCATGTCTCAGGTCCCACCAGAATGAGCAACGTGCAGGCTATTACAGTCAAGGTATTTGAAAATTTGTGTTCTTAAGCCGCATTCTGCATGCACAGGCAGCACCATTTAGAGTGCTAGAGGGATCCCGAGAGAGGAATGAGAAAGGAAAGAAGACCAGTCCCACTTGTTTCTGAAACAAGCATGCAATGTTACCTTGTGCAGATTCACCACGTGCAAGTGAATTGTTCCTGCAAAACCCGTCAAGTGATAGCTATGAGGTTTCTGTAGTCTTTTCTTTAGGCTCTGGTAACAAAGGTATGGCAGAAGTTTTATTAGAATTTTGTGAAAATTTCAGACCTTTTTTTCTTTAAAGTTCTAGATATTTTACAAACTATTTTGGAAGACACTAGGATTTCTTTGGAAAACCTGGCTTTAAAAGGGAAAAATGTATGCTGAATGCAATAAAACTTTGAAACTTGCGATAGAAAAATGTACTAGTTGTAGCATGCAAGCAAATTCTGTACCTAAACATACAGTTACCAGTTATTTGGAAGGAACTCTTAGAGTTACATTTTGGCCTTCTGTGTTCAGGTCATCTTTCTTTCGGCTCCCAGGTCCATCTGTCTTTCCCCTTGTTTTCAGGGTTGCATACCTCACTTTCACCCCCACGTCTGTTTGCCTTTAGAGTTCTGGGGAACACGTATCTTTCTATTTTCAGAAAGTTTGAAACCCTGTCATTCCTACTATGATATTTTATGGATATTGTCCCAGATAGGCAAAGAAATGAGCTGTTTTGTAGTGACGGATGTGTAGTAACATTGCATTGCAGTGTTTTTTGTAGCATATAGTTTCATTTTAAGCTTGCAGTATTACTCGTAACAGCCTGGTAGCATTATCTAGATCAAAAAGAAAATCCGATCACATTAAAGAATTGAGAAATAGCTAAATATTGAGACTTATGCTATGTGCTCAGAAATCGGTACTAAAGGAAGAGGATTGTGTTTTAACAATAGAGAATTACTGAGCATGAACAGGGCTAAACAAATGAGCTGATAAATGTTTATGCTCCTGCAATATCCTGAGAGAATACAAGGTTAAGGAATTCATTTATACTAGTAAAACATATTTTGAAAGATTCTTGCATATTGGATGCAATTGTGTCTATTAAAAAGAAACGTAGACCAAATCTGATAAACTTTTATATATTTGGAAAAAGGTTTTGAAGTGAGATATTTTAAGCCACACATCTATCTCACTGTCCCATATGTTAAAAATAGGGCTCCATTTAATGCATGACCATGGAATTTGCTCCTTGCCACCAAATTGTGTATCTGAATTTAAACAGAAAAGAAGCTTTCATTTACAAATATATCTGAAAACATAGCCTGAGTGTAAACAAACACAATCATGTCTTCCTGAAATAATAAGAGATGTGAACTGATCCGTTCCTCTCCATGGTCTGTTAAGTTTGAAACCTGAAGATAAATCACTGGAATTCTCCAGAGTAACTTTGACTTTGGGATAAATCTGAAAAAAACAATACATAAAACAAAGATCCGTCTCTCTCAATTGATGTGGTGGAACCTCAGTGTGAGTCATTTAAACTAAACAGGAGAATACAGTGCTGGGAACAAGCTTGCATTGGGAAGGTGATGGACTCTGTTAGCTTTGTGCATTGTTTGGAATAGAGCTGGTTGGAGCAACTTCAGTGGAATCATATTCTTATGGAATATGCAGTTCTGCCAAAATTGAAACACTTTGTGAAATCTGGTCAGTTTCACTTGTGTTTCTTTCAGAAAGCAAACTAGCCAAATCCAACAGTCAGAACATCCCATTTTGACAATTTCAGAATGAAACATTTCAGTGTTTTTGTTCAATGTTTTTGGTTTAAAATGACTTTTTGTTCTGCAATTTTTAATTTTAGGTTAGAATATTTAATATAACACAAATTTTAAGTGGAAACTGAAACAAAACAGTTTTGTTGAAATGAAACATTATGAAGGACGTGAGGAAAAAGTAAACCTCAGAATTTTCTTCTTCAGAACAAAGCCAAATTTCGAAATCTCAATATCCTTTGCAAAATGGAACTTCCATCCTCTGTTCAGATCTAGTTTGGAGCTTTGCTTGGGCATATATTTTACCTCTTGTTTCTGCCCACTCCCATCTTCAGTGTCCTCTGCTTTACTCCCTGTTTCTTTAATGGGTCCTTTTCTCCTTCTCCCACAATAAGGAGGAGTTTTTAAGAACAAAAAGAATCTTAGCAATGCTATTAATCCATTACTAGATGGAAATGCTATAATAATGCAGAAAAGGCAGAATTGTTCAATAAATACTTGTTCTGTATTTGGAGGAAAAACAGATTATATAGTCACCTCAGATGATAACTCTTTCTATTCCTCTAGAATCTCAGAGGATGTTAAACATCAGGTACTAAAGTTAGACATTTTTAAATCCGTGGGTCCAGATAACTTGCAACCAAGAGTTTTAAAAGAGCTGAACAGTTAGTGTTGATTTTCACTAACTCTTGGGACTCTGGGGATGTTTCAAAAGACTGGAAGAAATCTAATGTACCAAAATTAAAAAAGGATAGATGGGATGACCCCAGTAATCACAGACCTGTCAGTCTGACATTGATCCCAGGCAAGATAATGGAGCAGCTGATACAGGACTCCATAAAGAACTAAAGGGGGGTAATATAACTAACGCAAATCAACATGGGTTTCTGGCCAGTAGATCCTGTCAAACTAACTTTTTTTTTTTTTTTTTTTTTTTTTAAGTGAGATCACAGGTTTGGTTGATAATATATTACATCAACACTATTACCTTTTAGAGTTCTGTAAGGTGTTCTTAGTACCACATAACATTTTGATTAAAACAACTAGAATGATATAAAATTAACATGGCACACGTTAAATGGATTCAAAACTGGCTAACTGATAGGTCTCAAAATGTAATTTAAGTGGGGAATCATCATCAATCAAGTATGTTTCTAGTAGGGCCCTTCAGGGATTGGTCTTAGCCCTACACTATTTAACATTTTTATCAATGATCTAGAAGGAAATATGAAAAAATTGTTGACAAATATTGCAGTGGACACAAAAATTGGGGGAGTGGTAAATAATTAACAGGACAGGTCACTGATTCAAAGTAATCTGAATTACTTTGTAAGCTGTCTGCAAGCAAAAAATATAGGCTTACATGATGGGGGGACTCTATCCTGGGAAGCAGTGGTTCTGAAAAAGATTGTGGGTGGTTGTGAGTAACCAGCTGAATGCATCCAATGAAGTGAGCCGTAGCTCACGAAAGCTTATGCTCAAATACATTTGTTAGTCTCTAAGGTGCCACAAGTATGCCTTTTCTTTCAGCTGAACATGAGCTCCTAGAACAAAACTGTGTCCAAAAGGGCTAATGCAAGCCTTGGATGCATGAACAGGTGAATGCTGAGTAGGAGAAGAGAGCTTATTTGACCCCTATCTTTGACACTGCTGCAACCACTGCTAAGAATACTGTGTCTAGTTCTGAAGGATGTTGATAAATTGGAGAGGGTTCAGACAAGAGCCACAAGAATAATTAAAGGATTAGACAACAGGCCTTAAGAGAGTGATAACCTTCTTTTTTCTTAAATTAAATAGATTGAGTTCCTTGAGTTTAAGGGGTGACTTGATCATAGTCCATATGTACCTATCTGGGGGAAAATATATAATAATGGCTCTTCAGTCTCACAGAGAAAGATATGACATGATCCAATGGATGGAAGTTGAAGCTAGACAAGTTAAGATGGGAAATAAAGTGTATATTTTTAACAATGAGAGTAATTAACCACTGGAACAGTTTACCAAGGGTAGTGGTGGAGTCTTCATTACTGACAATTTTTACATCAAGATTGGATGCTTTTCTAAAAGATCGATCTAGGAATTATTTTGGGGAAGTTGTATGGCCTGTGTCATACAGGAAGTCAGACTAGATTATCACAGTGGTCTCTACTGGACTTGGAATCTATGGGTATGTCTACACTACGAAATTAGATCGAATTTATAGAAGTCTTTTTTTAGAAATCGTTTTTATATAGTTGATTGTGTGTGTCCCCACAAAAAATGCTCTAAGTGCATTAACTCAGCGGAGTGCTTCCACAGTACCGAGGCTAGCATCGACTTCCGGAGTGTTGCACTGCAGGTAGCTATCCCACAGTTCCTGCAGTCTCCGCTGCCCATTGGAATTCTGGGTTGAGATCCCAATGCCTGATGGGGCAAAAAACATTGTCGCAGGTGGTTCTGGGTACATGTTGTCAGGCCCGCCCTCCCTCCCTCTGTGAAAGCAACAGTAGACAATCGTTGCGCGCCTTTTTTCCTGAGTTACCTGTGCAGACGCCATACCACAGCAAGCATGGAGCCCGCTCAGCTCACTGTCACCGTATGTCTCCTGGGTGCTGGCAGATGCATTGCTACACAGCAGCAGCAACCTATTGCCTTGTGGCAGCAGATGGTGCAATAGGCCTGGAAACCATCTTCATGGTGTCCGAGGTGCTCCTGGCCGCCTCAGTAAGGTCGGGTCAGGAGCGCCTGGGCAGACATGAGCGCAGGGACTAAATTAGGAGTGACTCGACCAGGTCCTTCTCTTTAGTCCTGCAGGCAGTCCTATTGTACCATCTTATGGTGAGCAGGCAGGAGATATGGATGGCTTGCAGTCCTACTGCATCGTCTGCTGCCAGCCAAAGATCTAAAAGATAGATGGAGTGGATCAAAACAAGAAACAGACCAGATTTGTTTGGTATTCATTTGCTCCCCCTCCCTCCCTCCCTCCCTCCGTGAAATCAATGGCTGACAATTGTTTTGGTGAGGTCTGTCAGGGTCACCTTGAAAACTTTAATGGAGATTCAGTCCTGCCTGAAATACCAGAGGGAGGGATAGCTTAGTGGGTTGAGCATTGGCCTGCTAAACCCAGGGTTTTGAGTTCAATCCTTGAGCGGGCCATTCTGTGTGACAGTTGTGTTTGTTTCTCCTTGACAATAAAGCCACTCCCTTTGTTGATTTTAATTCCCTGTAAGCCAACCCTGTAAGCCATGTCGTCAGTTGCCCCTCTCCCCCGTCAGAGCAATGGCAGACAATTGTTCCGCGCCTTTTTTCTGTGCAGACTCCATACCATGGCAAGCATGGAGCCTGCTCAGATCACTTTGGCAATTAGGAGCACATTAAACATCACACGCATTATCCAGCGGTATATACAGCACCAGAACCTGGCAAAGCGAAACCTGGCGAGTAGGTGACGTCAGCGTGGTGATGAGAGTGATGAGGACATGGACACAGACTTCTCTCAAATCACGGGCCCTGGCAATGTGGACATCATGGTGCTAATAGGGCAAGTTCATGTGGTGGAATGCCAATTCTTGGCTCGGGAAACAAGCACAGACTGATGAGACTGCATAGTGTTGCAGATCTGGGACAATTCCCAGTGGCTGCGAAACTTTCGCATGCGTAAGGGCACTTTGTGACTTGCTTTCCCCTGCCCTGAAGCACATGAATACCAAGATGAGAGCAGCCCTCACAGTTGAGGAGTGAGTGGCAATAGCTTGCAATGCCAGACAGCTACTGGTTAGTTGGGAATCAATTCGGAGTGGACAAATCTACCGTGGGAGCTGTTGTGATGCAAGTAGCCCATGCAATCAAAGATCTGCTGATATCAAGGGTAGTGACTTTGGGAAATGTGCAGGTCATAGTGGATGGCTTTGCTGCAATGGGATTCCCTAACTGTGGTGGGGCCATAGACGGAACCCATATCCCTATTTTGGCACCGGAGCATCAAGCCGGCAAGTACATAAACCGCAAGGGGTACTTTTCAGTAGTGCTGCAAGCACTGGTGGATCACAAGGGACGTTTCCCGACCATCCCACGTTGATGTTGGTGAAAGGTACATGACGCTCGCATCTTCAGGAACTCTGGTCTGTTTCAAAAGCTGCAGGAAGGGACTTTATTCCCAGACCAGAAAATAACCATTTGGGGATGTTGACATGCCTTTAGTTTATCCTTGGGGACCCATCCTACCCCTTAATGCCATGGCTCATGAAGCCATACACAGGCAGCCTGGACAGCAGTCAGGAGGTGTTCAACTACAGGCTGAGCAAGTGCAGAATGGTGGTAGAATGTGCATTTGGATGTTTAAAAGCGCGCTGGCGCAGTTTACTGACTCAGTTAGACCTCAGCAAAACCAGTATTCCCATTGTTATTACTGCTTGCTGTGCGCTCCACAATATCTGTGAGAGGAAGGGGGAGACGTTTATGGCGGGGTGGGAGGTTGAGGCTAATCGCCTGGCCGCTGGTTACGCGCAGCCAGACACCAGGGCGGCTAGAAGAGCATAGGAGGGCGCAGTGCGCATCAGAGAAGCTTTGAAAACCAGTTTCATAACTGGCCAGGCTATGGTGTGACAGTTCTGTTTGTTTCTCCTTGATGAAAACCCCCACCCCTTGGTTCACTCTACTTCCCTGTAAGCTAACCACCCTCCCCTCCTCCCTTCTATCACCGCTTGCAGAGGCAATCAAGTCATTGTTGCTTCACATTCATGCATTCTTTATTAATTCATCACAAAAATAGGGGGATAACTGCCAAGGTCGCCCGGGAGGGGTGGTGGAAGAGAGAAGCATGGGGAGGGGTGGTGGAGGGGGGAAAGACAAGGCCATACAGCACTTTAAAAGTTTAAAACTTATTGAATGCCAGCCTTCTGTTGCTTGGGCAATCCTCTGGGGTGGAGTGGCTGGGTGGCTGGGGCCCCCCCACCGCGTTCTTGGGCATCTGGGTGAGGAGGCTATGGAACTTGGGGAGGAGGGTGGTTGGTTACACGGGCTGCAGCGGCGATCTGTGCTCCAGTTGCCTTTCCTGCAGCTCAACCATATGCTGCAAAATATTAGTTTGATCCTCCAGCAGCCTCAGCATTGAATCCTGCCTCCTCTCATCATGCTGCTGCCACCTTTCAGCTTCAGCCCTCTCTTCAGCCTGCCACCTCTCCTCCCGGTCATTTCGTGCTTTCCTGCACTTTGACATTGTCTGCCTCCACGCATTCATCTGTGCTCTGTCAGTGTGGGAGGACAGCATGAGCTCAGAGAACATTTCATCACAAGTGCAGTTTTTTTTGCCTTCTAATCTTCACTAGTCTTTGGGAAGGAGAAGCTCCTGTTATCCTTGAAACACGTGCAGCTGGTGGAGGAAAAAAAAAGGGACAGTGGTATTTAAAAAGACACATTTTATAGAACAATGGGTACGCTCTGTCACGGTAAACCTTGCTGCTAACATTACATACATAGCACATCTGCTTTCCTTCCAAGGTTGCATTTTGCCTCCCCCCCACCACGTGGCTAGCCCTTCCCCCCCTCCCTGTGGCTAACAGCAGGGAACATTTCTGTTCAGCCACAGGTAAACAGCCCAGCAGGAACGGGCACCTCTGAATGTCCCCTTAAGAAAAGCACCCTATTTCAACCAGGTGACCATGGATGATATCATTCTCCTGAGGATAACACAGAGAGAGAAAGAACGGATGTTGTTTGAATGCCAGCAAACATACACTGCAATGCTTTGTTCTACAATGATTCCCAAGTATGTGCTACTGGCCTGGAGTGGTAAAGTGTCCTACCATGGTGGACAGAATAAGGCTACCGTCCCCAGAAACCTTTTGCAAAGGCTTTAGGAGTACATCCAGGAGAGCCACGAATGCCAGGGCAAATTAATCATTAAACATGCTTGCTTTTAAACCATGTATACTATTTTAAAAGTACACTCACCAGAGGTCCCTTCTCCACCTGGCGGGTCCGGGAGGCAGCCTTGGGTCGGTTCGGGGGGTAATGGCTCCAGGTCCAGGGTGAGAAACAGTTCCTGGCTGTCGGGAAAACTGGTTTCTCCGCTTGCTTGCTGTGAGCTATCTACAACCTCATCATAATCATCTTCCTCGTCCCCAAAACCTGCTTTCGTGTTGCCTCCATCTCTACTGAAGGAGTCAAACAACACGGCTGGGGTAGTGGTGGCTGAACCCCCTAAAATGGCATGCAACTCATCATAGAAGTGGCATGTTTGGGGCTCTGACCCGGAGCAGCCGTTTGCCTCTCTGGTTTTCTGGTAGGCTTGCCTCAGCTTCTTAAGTTTAACGCGGCACTGCTTCGGGTCCCTATTATGGCCTCTGTCCTTCATGCCCTGGGAGATTTTGACAAATGTTTTTTGCATTTCAAAAACTGGAATGGAGTGCTGATAGCACAGATTCCTCTCCCCATACAGCGATCAGATCCCGTACCTCCCCTTCAGTCCATGCTGGAGCTCTTTTGCTATTCTGGGACTCCATCCTGGTCACCTCTGCTGATGAGCTCTGCACTCACCTGCAGCTTGCCATGCTGGCCAAACAGGAAATTGAAATGCCACAAGTCCTCCTTTTCTTTTTAGTGGAACCTAGCAACCCACTCAAACACTTAGGTTCATGAGAGTGGATACTCTCTAGTCTGAGAATAGGATGGCTTGCACAGATCAGTTTCAGATTGTTGGAGCTTTGCCTAATGTGTGAGTGCTAGATTATCAAATTGCCTTTTAGATGTAGAATAGGAGCTACATCTGGCTGCACTTATGATCACAAAACAGAATTGACACAGAAGTAGTGGTTGCATGGGTACAAAAGAGGTAAGAATTTGGCCCTAAACGTGTTTCCTTGATAATTGTATTTGAAACGTACGGGTCCTTACGATTAGAAGTCAGGATGGCATAATCACTGGGGAAGAAGTGGTCTTTCAATGCGGCAGCTCTTTCAAAGAGTTTTATTCTTTGGTTGGTGCTGAGCATCTGACCTTGGCTGTGGCTCTGCAAAGGTCTGAAAGCCTTTAATTCATTCTCGGTCTTCAAAATCTGGATGCTAAACTGGAAGTGATAGCCTCACACAAGCTTAGGGGTAGCAGAGAGAAGAAGACCTAGTATTGGTCAGATCATTTTGATTTGCAGGGAGTGCGCAAGGTAGGTGTAAACCTCTTTTTGGTTTTAAAATCCAAGTTGAGTTTTTAGTCAGCCCTTGAGTGGGTGCACAAGGTGAGGAAAGGCACAAAGGGCTCCCCATCATCTTGTATTATTGTGCACCTGACCGTAATGTCCCAGTGGGTGCTAGGTGCCTAAAAGAGGGTGAGAGGAATATGTGACCATGGCTGTGCCCCCACCCCACTGAGTGCGCTAGAATTCCTCTTCCTAAGAACTACAGGTACTGTACAGACCAGGAGCAACGGAAGGGCTGAGGAGGAAGGTACAGAAGACAGGCTATAGTCCTAAGTGGAGACCTGTATCCTCAAGTGGATGTTGAAATGTACTTTAGCTCTTAGGCTGCATATTAGCATGATTAACCACGGAGAATATCACATCAAGAGTCTGGGCAGAGAGGCTGCTGGCACAAAGAAAGATTTATCACTAATTTATGCAGATCAAAGATAACGTTTATACTACACATCACCCTTTCTATTTAGAGTTACAGGCAATATTCTTAAGTGCCCCTATAAATGAGAGGCTAGGATGGAAGACAGATTGTTATTTTGGTAAAGTGTGTGCTCTGTTATGGGTCCACTTCAAAAAACAAAAAAATTGTCCCTCAGCCAGCAATCAGTGATTAACAAAGCAGACATGACTGCTAGCTGTTGGCTTTGATTAATAAAAAGACTTTTGAGATATTTTTAGTACATGGCAATTGCAGAAAAAATACCTTGTTTTCTGCATAATTCAGCCGCAGTAAGCTTTTTGCCAGTCTTTGAATCCTGTTCAGTATGTCTCTCCAAGCACTCTCAAAGGAGCTGGTGAACAAAATACTACCAAGCCACCTGAAAGTATTGCGTTGCTCCAAAGGCCCAATCCAAGGGCTGGTGAAATCCATTGGAAATATTCCCATTGACTTCAGTTGGCTTTGACTGACTCAGACCCCAAATGAGACTCAGTAGTGTTGTTGAAATCACAAGGCAATTTTACAAACTATATAACTCTCATTGGAGCTTTGTGCTCTGGGAGTGGGAGAAGTGGAGGGAATATGTGGGTTTTATTTTCCAAACAGGTTGCTAATTTCTTTTGCTCACTATCTTTTTTTCCTCCTCCCTATAGTTGAACAATATATTGGTTCTTTGTCCTGTGCTATGCAAGGGATCAGACTAGATGATCTTTCTGGTCTCTTCTGGTCTTAAAATCAAACAAAACTGTTTTGGCCTCTGTTCTCATGCATTTTGGACCAAGTATCCTCGATGCTGAAGGTAGTTGCCCTTAACCAGTTGGGAGCAGAACTTCACAAGTTGTAGGAAGGAACTGTTTTTATACTTTCTGTTCCCAGCAAAATGCCAGAAGGGTTTTGGGGTAACAGCAATTATGTGACAGAGAAGAGGAACATAAAATTTATTACCTCCAATATAGCCTTTTCCACTTACGTTTTCAAAGTCTGCTACCTGTGTTAGCATCAGAAAATGTAAAAGATTTTTTCCCCTACCAATCAGGAATCTGGAGGCCTTTTAAACTCTGCAGGAACAAATGTGTTATAGAAATATAGTGAGAAAACTAAAATACCTATTGTAAATATTCGTTTTTTTCTGCAAACAGGAATTAATTCAGTTGCCAACCAGAGTGAAATGCACTGTACCACAGAGAAATGATAATGAGCCATATGATTTATGTAAACCACAGCAAGAAGTGCATGTTAATGAGACTTAAAACTTCAGACGGCCTGATTCTTCCAACTGCTTATGGCTGGTGCTAAGGTCTTTGCTCAGAAGCTCTTGCAAAATATTGAGTAGAAATCAGAAAGTACCTTTTAGCCTTGCAATGTACTATTATTAAGAGGCAGCTGCACTTCAGTGGTAGATGAAGTGATTCCTGGTTTACATAGGGGTGCATACAGTATGAACATGGAGGAGGCTGGATGCAGGAGAAGACTTGTGCCTTGCCTATGGCTAGCATGGAATTCTGCCATGCTCAATGAGCGGACAATGAGAGCAGCAATGAAAGTGCTAGCTCCCCCAGTCTGTGGTTCCAGTCCCCTACCACTCCCTCTGGGTAGACACGCACTCCTAATCCAATATTCAGACCCTTCCTGTAAGGTCTGTAGAGGGACAGGATTTCCATCCAGCTTTCTAGCATGATTTAGTCGTGTCCTTCCTGAACCTAAGGAGAGAGAGAAGGGGAAGGGAGCTGGGAGACTCCACTCCCAAACCCAAAGATAGTGGTAAGAACTACCACCTCCCCACCAAGTCCCCAAGAACAACTTGAGGAACAGGAAGTGTGGGAGGGAGTTCAGGCATGAGGTCTAGGGAGCAAAGAATGGCCATGGTAGCTCCTGCAGCTAGCAAAAACAACTGGGGGTTTGCTAACTTCCAACTTTCATAATCAAAAATTGTTGAGACTGTGAGAGCAGCCCTTTAAAATGGAAAACGAGAAGGTAGCACGTTTGATCTACTAACTCAAAATAGCCATTTCATCATTGGATACGTCTGCGTAGTTCCTGATGTAATTCTAAATGGACTTCCTCTTCCTTAAATTACTATGTGCGGGGAACATGGAATGTACAAATAGCCCTCTACCTTATCTGTGTAGTCGTTTGATTGCCATGGTGTGCAGCATAGTGACAACCATGATGTTCCTAAGTGATCTGTTGTTAGAGTTATTAAGTTTAGTAGAATTCAATTTATATTTTTTATAATTTCAACTGATATCAGTTTGTTCTTTTTTATTTTTATCAATTTAAATTTTCACAGCTGTGGAAAAATTATGAGTTTAAGCATTTCTTTTTTGATTTTTATTGATTTAAATTTTCACAGTTGCAGGAAATCTGGGGATCAGACAATGGGAGGAGTCAGACAACAATTTAATGACAGTCGATATTGAGATTCAAAAAGTTAAAGCTTTATAACTGGTAAAATACAAATTGTCAGCAAAAGTGAATATCCTTAAATCCAACTCTAATAAGTTCTCAAGCAGCATTTTTCTTACTTTGCCGATCGGTAAATTCTAATCATTATAATTGGAAATATTTTTTGTCCATTTGTGTGTGTACGGTGAAATTGATGTTTATCAACATTTACCGGTAAAAATCGTGTCCTTCTAAGCCTAAGTATTATACTTTCTTAAACTCCTGCATGTTTGGCTTATCTCTGTTAAAAGCATTTCCTCCAATGAGAAAAACAGACCATTTCTCAGTACTGCTGCATATAAATCTATGTGTGTGTGTGTTGCTAGAATGATAACCTGCCCACCAAAACCAATCAAAGCAAATATAATATGTAACCCCCACAATGCTTGTTACCCTTGCTTACAGAGAATATACCTGTTTTATTGTGAAGCAAGAACCTGAGTGGGTGAGAGAGAGAGAGAGAGAGAAGAAAAGTGAGAGATTGGATTGAGTTCTAAAAAGGAAATACCTTCCCTCCACCCAGAGGTGGAGTGTAATCCTAATTGTTTCTCTTATCTTCCTGAAGTAATAGTAGTGAAAAGAAAGTCACTTTAAAATGTATATAAAATTCCAAAACATAATACAATAATTACCTGGATGATTTTATTTTCTATGGCCATAATATTTTCACACTTGGATGGCTAAAGTTACTCCTATCTTTATATTTAGACTCCTAAATACAAGCTTTCAGTTGGGCTGAACACTTTCAGCTCCTATTCCCGCCCCCTCCTGGGACTACCCTCCCCTGACTGCCCCCTCCTGGAACCCCACCCCCTATCCAACCCCCCTGCTCCCTGTCCCCTGACTGCCCTGACCCCTATCCACACCCCGCCCCCTGACAGGCCCCCCAGGACCCTGACCCATCCAACCCCCACACTTGTAGTCCCCTGACTACCCCCTCCCGGGATCCCCCGACCCCCAACCCGCCCCTGCTCCCTGTCTCCTGACCACCCGCTGCCCCCTTACCATGCAGGTCAGAGCGGCAGGACAGGCTTATTGGAAAGCCTGGGAGGTGGGTGGGTGCAAGACGCACTGCCTGCGCGGTGAGCTGAGGCTGCGGGGGAGGGGTTGGAGGCTAGCTTTTTTGGCCAGGATCTCTGAGGCCCATCAGGACAGTCCCGCAGGCGGACTTCAACAGAATTTGCAAGTGGTTAGTGCTTCCAAAAATGGGTCCAGTTGTATTTCGGTGCCTAAATAGAGATGTAGGAGAAATCCAGGTTTGAAGATTTTAGCCTTAATGTATCTAGTGGCTTTAAAGAAAGGCACCCTTTTTGCTGTATGCATTTCTTGCCAAACACTTTCTACTTTTCTGATCTTGCCTTAACGTCTTAGGTTAAATTCTGCCTTCTGATATGTGTATGCAACTCCCATTGAAGCCAGTGGGGATTGCATCCATGTACCCGAGGACATAATAGGGCCTCTTAGGTTTAATTGTTTGGTCTAACAAAAATATATCTTGCAATTCTAAATTCTCCTCCCTGTGCCCGCTTCTCCCCCATTTTGCTGTCCTTGTTCCTTGAAAAATAGCTCATCATAAAGCACTTAGGAATGTACAACCAATCAATCGCTTAACTGGCTGGAAATTCTGAAAGCAGCTCATTTAGATTAGAGGATGCCTCACTCAATGCCGAACATTTTGAAATTCTTCACCTAAGTCAGGGCTTCTGTCATGCTGTTGTATTGGAATTAGACAGGTTAGTAAGATCTGAAAGCTTATATGTAGGGCCCTACCAAATTCACGGCCATGAAAAATGTGTCACAGACCATGAAATCTGGTCTCCCCCTGTGAAATCTGGTCTTTTGTGTGATTTTACCCTATATTGTACAGATGTCATGGGGGAGACCAGTGTTTCTCAAACTGGGGTTCTGACCCAAAAGGGAGTTGCAGGGGGGCCGCAAGGTTATTTTAGGGGGGGGTCATGGTATTGCCACCCTTACTTCTGCACTGCCTTCAGAGCTGGGTGGCTGGAGAATGGTGACTGCTGACTGAGGGCCCAACTCTCCAGGCAGCAGTGTAGAAATAAGAGTGGCAATACCAGACCATGCTATCCTTACTTCTCTGCTGCTGCTGGTGGCAGCTCTGCCTTCAGAACTGGGCTCCCAGCCAGCAGCCGCTGCTCTCCAGCTGCCTAGCTCTGAAGGCAGCACTGCCGCAGCAGAAGTAAGGGTAGCAGTACCACAACCCTCCCTACAATATCCTTTTATCATTTTTCCTCTGCTTTGCATCTGTCCTTATTGGACAAAACAAAATGGAGGACTTTTCAGCCATCTATGGGAGCTTTTTGCTCAAAGACAAACAATGATTCAGACCTTCAGTAGTTAGAATGAAATGCTTGCATTTGGTTCACGATCACAAAATATTGCTGGAGTGTATAATAAGTCAGACTTTCCTGAACATGTATAGCTAGTTCAAGCTAGATCTGCTTACAGTGCTTTTAAAATCATTTTAGTCAGGATGAATGGCTAGAACACTTCTTGGAATAAAACTCTGAAATGATGCACCATACCATTAGAATGTATAATTATATATATGGGTTGGCTTTTCCTAATGCTCATGCTTGCTTGCTCTTCTTTTGTATTTCATCTAGTTCCTCATTAATTATCATTAATAGCAGTAGTGAATTTCAACATGTAGAGTTTATTACAAATTATCCTGTTGTATATGTGTGCACAGGTGGTAGTGATGGGGTTGAGGGTGGAGGAAGGACTGTTACTCAGGAGGGGAGAATGGGTGGGAAGGCTATATTTGTACAGCACCGTTGCTTCTCACCTGCAACAAAGGGTCTAGGGCTTTGTTTCCAGGTCTTGCTAGTTGTCCATGAAGGAAGAATGGGTTGTTTGAAAGACCTATGCTATTTTTAAAGAAGAAAGACAAACATTTTATTTTATATTTTGATCCATAAAACATACCAATGAGCTTATATTTGATGATCCTTTTTACAAATACGATGGCTAGATTGACAGAGATGGAATCCTAAGGGCCACATACAAAAATACATGCTCACTTGCATGCATGATTACAACTGCACATACACATGGGTTTTTATGTGTTTAAATACCAATTTGCATTTTGGATACACAATCTCAGTATGTGCATGCACAAAGGCATACACACTTTTGCATGGGAAAGTGAGGCATTTTCCATTGAAAATTTGGCTCAAAATGTCCTTCCAAAAATTAGCAACAAATATTCAAATTATTTGTATTGAATATTAGATTTTGAAAAGTTGAAGGACTTACCTTTTAAAACTCAATGTAAAACATTAATATAATAGTCTGATGCTTTGAAATAATTTAGTATCTATCTATCATAGATGTGTGGAACCAGTTATATATTTTATGAACAAAATATGCTTTGCAAGGACTGTGTTTTCATACTACAGATGTCCACAATAATCCTAAAAGTTGAAGTTGTGAATCAATTGTATGTTTTGTGTAGTTTGCATTTATTACTCAAAGGCAGCTAATAATGCTTATTTTCTAACAGGACTGAGGTCAGTTTATTTCTCCCTCTTGGTAATAGATTAATTTGCTGAATGTAATGCCACAGAGAGGTTATCAATGGTACAGACCTCTTACTGGCTTTCTCTCTTATTTAACGTTTCATTATGATCTGTGTGAGAAACTGTCTCCTATTTCAGAGAATACGCATCTCTTTTATCTTGAGTACATCCTGGAGCATGAGATTTTGATTACCTTTATCTTAACATATGTAACTACAGTTCTGGAACCTTAAAATTCCTTCTGTCATGCAGAGGCTTTCCTGGTCCAAACTATGAAATCTATCGAATCATTTTGATATCTTGTAAAAACAGATGCTCCATCCTGCAGGACAGGTGAAATTTTACTGTTCTAAGACTGTGTAAATGTTTTTAGTTCTAAAATTATCCAGTCGCCCCTGCTGATGTGACAGTCTCATGTGGCAATGATTACTACAGGTTGACTTTGCTCTGTGTGCAATAACATTTCCTTTCCTTTGTTGTAAAAGCACTAGCCAGGAATATTGTGACTGAGTGGGCAAATTAAAATGCGGAAGTGTTCGCATTTAAAAAGATTTAATAATGTACCATTTATTTAAATGTCTAATCCAAACACATTAAATGCATTATATACTTGGAATACACTCATCATTTGAACCATTTAGAGAATAGACCCTCAGATGATGTAAATAAGTATAGATCTCTTGAGGTCCTACACCTCTTGAGGAACTACACCGATTTATAACCTCTGAGGATCTGGGCTTCCATGTGCAGGTAACTTTAATTGTGCAGCTGGAAAAACAATCTCTCCTTTTTTTTTCTCTACACCTCTGAGACATAACATCTAAATCCTGCAGTCCATATTTCTTTCTTCAAAGCTTTCATTGCAGTCTGTTAAAGTTTTCCTTCAATTACCTCTTCAAAACTTAAGTCTTATTCACAGACACAAAAGGCCAGAAGGGACCACTACGATCATGAAGTCTGATCTCCTGTCTCTGCAAACTGTAGAATTTTCCCCAGAAACCAGATTAAAGCATATTCTTTAGAAAGGTATCTAAAGACTCCAAGTGACGGTGAATCAATCACCTCTCCTGGCAAGCTGCTCTTGTGTTTAATTACACTCATGGCTAGGAAATTCTTATTTCAAGGTTGAATTTATCTAACCTCAACTTTCAGACGTTGGATCTTGTTTATGCCTGTGCCTGCAAGATGGAAAAGCCTCAGACATCTTTTCCATGTGTAAGTATCAGGGCCGTTCCTAGCCATTTGGGTGCCCTACGCAGCCCCAGGCCTCCCCTTCTCCTCCCACCAGGGTCTGGGAGGCAGGAGCTGTGTGTGGGGGAGCACTTTTGGGGGCCCCACAGGCCCAGAGTGGCCCGGGGGATTAGCAGGGGGCTAGGAGCAGCCTGCTCCTCTTCCCTTGCCCCGGCCCCAGCCGTGTCTCTCGCGGGACGGGGCTTGGCGGGGGAGGGATTCCCCCAGACTCACTGGCAGTCCTTTCCCCAATCCAAGTGACATGGCTGGGGCTGGGACAAGGGAAGCAGAGCGGGCTGGGGCCATGTTGCTCCGCTTCTCGCTGCCGGTGAGTGTTGGGAGCATCCTTTCCCCAACCTCCTCGCACTCACCAGCGGCTGGAAGCAGAGTGCCGTGGCTGGGAGCTGGTGGACTGGAGTGGGCTGGGGCTGGGTTGCTCCGCTTCCCGCTGCTGCCGGTGAGTGCGGGGTTGTGGGGGGAAGAGGTGGAATGGGGGCGGGCTGGGGGCGGATGAGGGAAGAAGGCTAAGAGGTGGGCCCCCTCCCCGGGGCCGCACAACCCCTAGGGACGGCCCTGCCCCTTGCAGTGAGCGCAGCCCACGCGGGGGCCAGCTGAGGGATAGGGCTGGTCACCGGGGCTGGTGCTGGTGCTGACATGTATGCAGCATGCAGCTGCCTAGGGCACCATGAAATTTGGGGCAATTTGGTGCATATGCTGCGTATGTATAGGGACGACCCTGGTAAGTATCTCCACATACCTCTCAACTTGCTCTTAGATAAGCTGAATAGACTGAACTCTTTAAGCCTCATATAGTTAGGCTTTATTTTCAGCCCCTCCTTTGAATTCTCTCCAGTATTTCCACATACTTCTTGAAGTGGAGACATCACTGGCCATGAGTATTCTGGGAGTGGCCTTACCAGTGCTGCGTACAGAGGCAAGACCGCTTCCCAACTTGATATTCCCTTTTTATTACAACCAAGGATCACACAGGCCTCTCTTTGTTGCAGCATTTCACGGAGAGCTCATGTTCAGGCAGTTATCTATGACTCTGATGTGTGTACAGGCCCCACACTGGTGGGGAGGAGGTTAATGAGGGCCTGTGGACCCAACTGGCCCTGTCCTGCTACCCTGGTAACAGATGTTGGATGTGGAGAGGGGAGTTATGGAAAAGGCCCTGCTCCATTTGGGGCTGACCAGGATGGAGAACGGAACTCCGCTTCTCCCTTGGTGAGAGAAGCCTGGTTTCAGCCAAGCGTCTGAGACCACTTGCTGCCTGGACCAACCTCCTGGTGGATGGAACAACTAAGCCCACGGAGACTGATCAAAGGACTGGCTGCATGAAGACAAGCCCTGCACAAAAGGGTGGGGTTCTGCTGAAGTGTCCTTGGATTCACCCTATTTTGAGTTTTAGAATGCATTCTTGCATTCTTTTGAGTCCTAACAACATGCCATGTGATACATATTTTACAAACTGCATCATTGACTGAGGAATAACTAGCTAAATCTGGGCGAGCACTAGATGTTTAGAAATACCCCATTTGGAAATATAAATGTATGTATAGCTTGTGTAATAGACCCTGGCCAGTTGGGTACAGCAGTGTAGTAGAAGGCAGATATACTGGCCACTGGATAAGCAGTTTTTTGTCCCCTGACTGACCAGAGCAGGGGCTGCTCCAGGCTAGGGTGGACACATGACTCCAATTAGCCTGCAAAGAGTCAGCTGAAGCTACTGGGCTAATGCGAATGCCTGACTCTAATTAAGGCCCCTCTGATACTATAAAAGGGCTCACGCCGATCAGGCCGAGGAGAGCCAGGGAGCCAGAGGAGAGGAAGTGCGGCTGAAGGGCTGGGTAATGAAGACACCCTCAAGCCACTGAAAAGGGATCCCTAAGGTAAGGGTGAAGAAGGTGTTAAGAGAGAGAAGCGGGAGAGCTGCGGGGAAGTGGCCCAGGGAAATGTAGCAACTCTGGCAGTGAAAGGTCGGCTGCCAACAGCTGCTGCCATTATGGTCCCTGGGCCGGAACCCGGAGTAGAGGGCGGGCCTGGGTTCCCCCCAACCCGACACTACAGAAACACCTCGGGAGGGGAAGACAGGTCCCTGTCAGGGCAGGAGGCTAAACTGTTTGGGAATAAGCCCATAGGGACAACAGAGCCTGGGAGTTCTCTCACTGACCTCCTTGCTGGCTTATGATGAAAAGGGCTGAGTAGACTGTAACCCTGGCCCTAGAGAGAGAAGGGCTACATGGAGGGTTGCAGTGAGCCTCTGAGGCTACCATAAACTGCCTGGAAGCACGGGACCCACGGGGACAAGGTTGGAGCTCTGCCACACTTGCTACTATACCACTTAGAGTGTTAATTATTTAGTGCAGGGGCTGACATTTCATCATGTCTGTGTATGGTAGCTAGAACAATGGGGCCTCAAGTCACTGCCTCAGTACAAATACATAAAATAATTCTGCACTATATATAGTTTTACATTTTGTTTTTCATCTACTTATGTCTTGTTTTTAACTACTTCTAAGCTTTCGCAGACAGGGGTTTTCTTTACTTTGTCTGTAGAACACCTATGAGAGTGGGACACTGATTTGATCTTAATTTAATAACAATTAATGATAATTTCCCACAAATGCTTGCAGTCATTGGGAGATAAGATTGTTAATGTTTGATTTTTAATCGTTGTTCTTCAGTAGTGGGCCCATAGTAAATAGCGGTTTGAACCAAAGGCCTCTGGAGTCAGTAGAAGTCCTCTTTCCATTGACTCCAATGGGCTTTGGATCAGGCCTTAGGTTCTTGATACTCTTTACAAACCTCAGGGAGTTATTTGTTGCCTTATGGAATGATTTCATTACTTAGATAGGACATCTTAGCGATCTAAAAAATTATTTTTTTTTACCCTTTTTGTTAGGCTTTTGAATGTTCGTCAACGTCACCTCTTCAAACTGTCCCTCATCCAGAGTCTTATTTCTTTGTGATCCATTCTGGATTAGTGTCCTCATAGTTGTTGCTACTGCAGTTTCAGTAATGCTGAATTACAGCCTGAGTCTAAAGTTAGAGAAATCATTACCTTTCTCATTTTAGTGTGTGGAACAGTTGGCCCGAAGCCCACAGTTAGATTATCAGAAGGTCACAAAGTCTGTTCCTGCTTGATTTTAATGTCTTGCCTGGGCTTTCATTAGATAGATGTGTGCACAGTTTGCCAAGGGAGATGGTATCACCTTCACCAGAAGATATTCAAGGCCAGAAATGACATCCATCTATCAAGAATGGTTTAACAATAATTAAATTAATCACATCATGGAGGGGGATGGGTTAGATGACCCATCAGATCTCCCTGTATTGGTGTGAAAGTTATATCCATTTACAATCACTTCTCTGTTGTGTATATAGCTGATATGTGAGTAAAAGGAATATACAAAAATATTAACAAATCACTTAGGCTGAATGATGATTTTTGGATAAAGAGAAACATAGATTTCTAAATGACCAGCATAATATGCTGGTCAAATGCTATCTTTCTAGTCAAGGACAAATGCTTTATCCTTTCACTACCTAAAATGTTTCTTTGTAACCCAAATGTGAAAGTCCAGAATCCTGTATCCTATTCAGCATGTTTTTGGTTGAGAAAAGGTTATACACTAAATATAATATTGGGGATCTGATAAAATTGTGAATGCTAACAAACACACCAGTCAAGTACAGCTGGCTTTAAAAGATAAGCCTATAAAGCTGAGAGTATCCATCCCTACTGTTCAGACTGATTTGAAGAGTAGTCATAATTGTTCCTACAATTCTACATTTGATCAATATGTCTTTAGGACACAAACACCTAGAATCCAAAACTCTACTCAATAAAAATTAAATGCATAAAGACTTGATTAACTATGGCTTAATCCAATTTAACATCTCTCCTCATTCTTTTAGGGGCACTTTATATATAGCTGTTTTGTGTAATAAATGATCAGGGTGCTTGCTTTACACACTATATTTTGGTGAAATCAGCCTCTGCCACTCAAGAAACATTTGCACAATTTGATCTTGTAAATGGTTTCCACCATGCTTTTGTAACCTTCCAAATCAACTTTTTGGTCCTGTCTATACTGGAATGTGGTGGTGGTGAGGGGTAAGTTTTTTGTTTTTTTTTTGGGGGGGGGGGGGTTATATCGGTGTATTTTCACCAGTGGAGCTACACCAGTGCAACCCTTGAGTGTACATACACTGCACTTAGATGGGGCTTGCACTGGTGCCATTTACCTAGGTCACATTGAGGCTAGTCCTATTTTGCACCAGTGCGAACAGTGCATTCCATTGAGCTGTCCCCAATGACACTTAGATCTTTCCTCTGAATGGTTACAGCTGATTGAAAACATTGCAATATTTATTTTTCCGTATGAGTAGTTCAGATTATTTCTCCAAACGTAATTCATTTTTTACAAATGTAAAATAATTCACATCTGTCACCTTGATGCTAATTCATCTAATCCAGTTGCATCCTGCTGAGTCTTGATTAACCTAGTTAGTATTGTACCACGTGCACCTGTTGCCACTTCATTGTGTAATTCCATTTTTTCAGATCATTTATGAATGTTCTAAACATCACCAATTCTGGTATGGAAATGCGAACAGTCCACTGTTAACCCTTCACTGTGACCATCCTGCTCTTTGTGTTGTCTCTGCCAGCTTCTAATCCATTACAATCCAATCTCACCCCATAATTACCTTTTTTCAGTCATTTCTTTGTCAAAGTCTCTTTTGAAAAGTCCATATGTCACCCAGTTCCCCTTTGTGATGGGGTATATAAAGCCTGCATTGACATGGAAGGGGTGCAGGATATACTTTGGGCTGGAGTAGCTCAACCCTGTTGCACCTGCGTATCATGTCAGGAATGGAGAAGGCGTTTAAAAGGAGGAAACTCCATTCAGTAGTGGGCAGTCCTGGAAAGAGAGTAGGTTGTTGAAGGCAGCCCTGGGAAGGCAGCTGGGAGAGGCCTGGGAGCTAGCAGAGACTCTGCCCTCGCAGAAAGTGAAGACAGATCCCCTGTGCTAAAAAGGGGGAAGAGATTGTATCCTAATACTTGTGCTGGAGACCCGAAGAAATTTGGAGTGGACTATAGCCCATCCAGGGCCCCTCTAAAGAAAGAGAGGCCAAATATCTTGGCTAGAATTGACTATAGGCTTTCTTCTTCTTCACCCTTTTGTTTAATCTCTTGCTAATTTTGGATTATGTGTCTGTTTCACTTGGGACTCTGAAATGGGGAGAAATAGTCTTGGCTGGCGGGCTGAGAGCCAGTCATTGCTAGGTTGACATCAAATGCTTCTGATGGAAGGATTGGACTCATGTGTCTGCACTTTTCATGTAGCATCCAATGAGGGGACAGATCCCTGACATCCAGCTTTCACAATTTTTTTGACTTGATCAAAGAATTTTAGTAATTAGTGATGTATGATTTTCTGTTACAAAACATTTTTTCTTTTCTCATTGTCAATCACTTTCAACAGCTGGTGATGGGACACTAGATGGGAAGGGCTCTGAGTCACTACAAATAATTCTTTCCCAGGTGTCTGGCTGGTGGGTCTTGCCCATATGCTCAGGGTCTAACTAAATGCCATATTTGGGGTCAAGAAGGAATTTCCCTCAGATCAGATTGGCAGAGACCTTGGGGTTTTTTCACCTTCCTCTGCAGCATGGGGCATGGGTCACTTGCGGGTTTAAACTAGTGTAATTTGGTGGATTTTTTGTAATAACTTGAAGTCTTTAAATTGGAGGACTTCAGTAACTCAGCCAGAGGCTATGGGTCTATTACAGGAGTGGGTGGGTGAGCTTATATGGCCTGCGATGTGGCCAGACTAGCTGATCATGATGGTCTCTTCTGGCCTTGAAGTTTGAGTCTATGAATCACGTTCATCTACATGTTTTATAATTCTGTGGTTAGTTATCTTTTCAACCAGTTTAAAGACTCATTGATCTGTAATTCTCAGGATCATGCATGCTACCATTTAAAAAAAAAATAGATATGGGTGTGACATTTGATACTGCACAATCCTCCAGTAGAGGCTGATTTTAATGAAAGATTGCATATTTTTATTCATTCTGAAAATCCTTCAGAATGCTTGGATGAGTTCCATCTAGTCCTCATGACTCATTGTGCTTCAATTTTTTGGAACAATTTAGCAAGGGTCGTGGTGGATTCGCCAACACTGACCATTTTAACATCAAAATTGGATGTTTTGCTAAAAGATATACTGAATTATTTTGGAGAAGTTCTATGGCCTGTGTTATACATGAGGTCAGACTAGATGATTACAATTGTTCCTTCTGGCTATGGAATCTATGAATCTCTAAATTTATGAATTTGCTCCAGGACCAACTCTTTTGACACCTCAGTTTTTGACAGCACATCCTCTATTGCCCGAGAAGAGCAGGTCTAAGGCAGGTATGTCTCCAGCATCCTCTGCTGTGAGGACTGATGCAATCAAATAATGCAGAGAAGCTGAATGTCCTTATTCGCCTTCATTGCACCCTATAAACCCTGGTCCTGATATACTTAAATAAGTTCTTGCTATTTGTTTTTGTCTTTGGCTATTTGCTCTTCAAATTTTCTTAGTCCTAATTACATTTTAACATTGTAGCCTTTCCTTAAATTAAATGAATAGCACTGTGTTAAACAATAGCACCCTCTTTAGCCCTGAGGCCTCGTATAGCTAAGCCAAAATCTTACAGGCCTTAGCCTGTAGGCCTTGCATTACAGCCTTACCTTGCTTATATACCTAATATTTACCAGGGACACTGATTTAACACAGAACTATCCATTCAATTTAAGGAAAGGCTACAATCTCCATAATGTATGCTCCTTTATTAGTTTCACTGGGTTGGATTTCCATTTTTTGAAGAATACTGGGTTGGCTAGAATAACCTATTCAGAATCTTGTATTACTCTTATCACTGTAGGAGCTGACAGCCTTCCAGTAGTGTGTTAATTGCTGTTAAACTGTGCAATTTAACTGTAGTATTTTCCTCTGCTTTTCTAAGTTCTTTACTGTTAGGATGCACGCCTCTTGTGGTTCTGTTATCCTGTGCTTAGCTTCCATGCTGAGTTTTTCAGGCTTTTAATTTCCTCTTTGACTTAAAGGAGATTGTTTTGACTAGCTTCCTCAGTTTTTGTTTTACATCCACATTTCTAATGTTTAGTGTCTTTTGCACTGATTTTTCTCCAAGGATGTTGTACTTAATTATCCTGCAGTCATTGCTACTCAGTTTCTCAACCATGATTACTTCTTAAACCAACGCTTTTGTGTTGCCTAAGACTATAATGATAATTTCTCCTCATGTGAGCTCTAGAAATAGTTGTTCCAAGACCCCATCATTTAAGCAGAAATATGAACCTGTTGAGTAGAAGGAATACACAATCAAGTGTACTCCTCTCTTACGCTGAATGACCACCTTGTGGGTGAAGATGAAGATAAAATTGTTTCTCAAAACCTTGTCACATTTTGGTATTTAACCTGTTTGTATGAAAATAGTTCAAGTCATCTGTTATGGCTTTTTCATTATATTTAGTTGCTTCTTTGGCCTCCCCGGCAGTGTGCAATGTAACTTTTTCCTGATCAGGAAGCCAGTAATATAATACCTTAGACCATTGGTTCCCAAACTTGTTCTGCTGCTTGTGCAGGGAAAGCCCCTGCCAGGCCGGGCTGGTTTGTTTACCTGCCACGTCTGCAGGTTCGGCCGATCATGGCTCCCAGTGGCTGCGGTTCGCTGCTCGAGGCCAAAGGGAGCTGTTGGAAGAGGCGCAGGCCAAGGGACATACTGGCTGCTGCTTCCAGCAGCTCCCATTGGCCTGAAGCAGCATACCGCGGCCAGTGGGAGCTGCGATCAGCCGAACCTGTGGATGCGGCAGGTAGACAAACCAGCCCGGCTCGCCAGGGCTTTCCCTGCACAAGCGATGGAACAAGTTTGGGAACCACTGCCTTAGACGTTGGGCATCAGCAGCTGTGAGGAGTAAATCGCCTGCTGACATCAGGAACGTCCCCACCTTTCCCAGCATAAGTTTAAAAGCTTGAGATGCCTTGACATAATAAGATATTAAAGATGAAGAAGTTGCTGCTGCTGCTGTGTGGTCTGGGATAATCTGAAATACAAACTTTCAGACTGCTAGTTGGTTTGTTGCTGTAACCCAGGGATATGCTTTTATGGCAACTGAGCATTGCAAGTAGGTGGTGCAGCATTTCAGCTTTAATAGGGTATATTAGCGTATACTACACCTGTTCATAGGCCTCCACATTAAGGGATGCACTTTCATACACAGTTGCAGTCGATGCTTTGGGGAAAATGTATCTCCACTCGTTGCCCCCACAAAATCCTACAGCTGTTCTTACAAAAAGGTAACTGTGAATTACTATGTATGTACTTGAAGAAGCTGCAGTCACCTCATTGTCCACCTTCAAATCCCTTCTTAAAACACTTCTCTCCTGATGCCTACAAAAAACTTGACATTGGCTAGGTAGCTGATGGGCTGTGAGCGTGGCTTATCACACTGTCATAGTCATCTCATGGGTACCTAGTTCTTCCATGTCAATTTGAATCCTCTTTTGTCTGATACCTAGATTGTGAACTCTTGTTTTTGAGTTTGTGTGGAGCCTAACACAACAGGGCCCTGATCCCTGAGTAGGGCTCCTAGAGGTAAGCACAGTACAAATACTAACAAATGTCTGTTTACCTACGTATGTGTAGGGTTTATACGCTCAAACACTGCACGTGAAAAACATGTAGGCCGAGGTCTGGAGGCTAGTTGTGGGAATCATGAAATATCTTTTTGCAGAAATAATTTACAAGCCCAAATATTCAGAATTTGTGTCCACATGTATATGGCTGTTGCAAGTGCAATTGTGATAATCTCATGTACCAATTCTATCTGTGTGGTTTATAAATGTTTGGGTCATATTGTTGGCCAGGAATGTTACTATATTAGCCTGACTTGTCTTGGACGTTGGCAGGGGACACTGCAAGATTTCAGAGGCCATTTACATAAAGCCAGCCTTTCCAAATTTAGGGCCAGATCATCAGCTGGTGTAAAGCCCCATTGAAACAAATGGAGCCATATAATTTTATACTGGTTGAGGATTTGCCTCTTCATTTTCCCTTAACTGGCCTCAATGTTCCAAAATATCTTGTGTTGCCATTCTGCTAAATCAGCTTTAACTTTAATTAAACTATGGATTGCAGTGGGGCACTAACAACAGTAAATCAGTTACTGGATCTAGTGAGGGGTTGGGAGATTGCTCTGGTAACATTACTGCAATATTTGCTGGTTTTGCACTCCAAAGACACACAGACTCTCACCAGACAGCCACTAGATTAACAGTGACAACGGTTAAGTTCGATTGCGATGTCTCATGAAAAAAGCATTGTGTACTCTGATACAGCATCAGGCATAATGACTATAGCTGTGATAGCCTGCAACACCTCCTTGGCAAGCACAAGGCAGTTCTTGTAAAATTAAAAACTTCCTGAAATTTGCAAATTTAGGGCGAGACTAATTAAGATTTTGGGAGAGAGCCGCATGTTTTAAAATAGATTGTACTGCACAGCTTGTACGTGTGCTGGTTTTATTCTGGCCTCAGAAGGCCTTTCTCAGTACCACCCTTACATAAACCTTATAAAGCTTATGCTCAAATTGGTTAGTCTCTAAGGTGCCACAAGTACTCCTTTTCTTTTTGCGAATACAGACTAACATGGCTGTTACTCTGAAACCTGTACATAAACCAATGGACCTTGTGAAAATAAACATGCTTTTGGCAGCTGAGAGTTTGTAGCCGGAGCCTGCCTGGGGGAATGGTTGAGTTTTAAAGGCAGATGAGCTAGTTACCAGCTCTCTGTAGTTCTGAAATACAGGCACAGAGCACAATAGGCTTTTGGAAACATGAGGGCATTCATTGCCAAAACACACCTTGACCTGCTTAGACCTGACACTGCTTTAGGTGAAATGGATTTTCTCCATCATTTCTCATTTTGAAATTGCAACTCTTGGCCAATTCAGAGCTCATGAAGCTCATTCAGAAATCTGACACTTATCTGAGTATTCTTGTCTGTATATTTCTTTTAAGTATTCAGTACAGTTTATTTCTGAATGATGCTCAGAATGGTTCAGAGTCGATTATGGTCTCTCTGTGTGAATGAAAGTTTACAATATATCTGGGATTTTTGGTGTTTGTATTCCAATTCTGGTATTTACTCTCATATTATTGCTTTATAAATATATACTTTTTAAAATGGTGGGTTTTCCCCCAATAGTTTTTAAAAGCTGCTATCAAAACTTCATCAATCAGCTGTGCAACAGCAGTTCATATGAATTCATTCATTTGAGTCAGCTGCTGGTTTAAATATTTTTAACTGCTTCTTAAAAAATATTAAATGTATTTTTAAAACCTGTTTTTAAGAGCCAGTGGCCTGACTAAGCCATCAGTTACCTGTGTACAACTCCCATAGAATTCTTTATTCTGGATACTGGTGATGAGATGAGCCACCACAGATTAAGTTTTATAGATTTATTAGACTTTAGTTTAACTTCTTTCCTTTTAACTCTATCTCTAAAGGAATGCTACACACAGTAAAGTCCATATAAACTGATTATTTGGGCTAGGAAATAGAAAAATCTATTGTTGATAGTCAGAAAAGAATTTCCTCTGATTTTTCCTCAGGTGTTTACAAGGGCAATGGTTGCCCTTCTCTGACATGAGAAACGGATAGGTTTAAGATGCTAGAGCTGTCCTCAAAAAGTTCCATATACAATGGAGCCTGGTTTGCTTCTTATCTGAAACAATTATCCAAGTTCAGAATAGCTGTGTACTGAGTAGACAAGATGAAAAGTGAGGAAGGCATAGAGAGAGACTTCAGCAGATGCATTAGTCATGATAATGTCTTATGTCCACACTAGTTTGGAAGTATGTTTCTCACATATGCTGTTTTATCTAACACCACTTCTTTCCTCTTTCCTTTCAGATGAGCATTGCTGTATGCATTGGATTTTTTGCTGCCTGGAGCCCATATGCCATCATAGCCATGTGGACAGCCTTTGGATCCATGGAAGGGATTCCTCCCCTAGCCTTTGCTGTGCCAGCTGTCTTTGCAAAGTCCTCAACACTCTACAACCCAGTTACCTATCTTCTTCTGAAGCCCAATTTCCGAAGCACCCTTGCCAAAGATTTTGGAGTTCTCCAGCAATTATGCATCAGGACCTGTTTTTGCCTCAAGGCCCTACAGAGCTGCAGTTATAGGTCAGTTCTGGAAGTCTGCCTGAATTCATTTAAAGGGAGAAATGAGTCCAGCTGTAACTCGGTGCAGACTGTGGAAGGATGTTCTTACTTCCCTTGTGAAAAGTGCAATGATACTTTTGAATGCTTTAAGAACTATCCAAAATGCTGCCAGGAGAGGTTAAGCACTATGGAATGCACTCCTCAAGAAAGTGTGTCTTTGGAGAGTAGTCTCCAAGCAAAACAGAAGCAGGGTGCCAAGAAATCTGTAAAGGTGGTTGTTCAAGGAGAAGAAAGCACTCAAAATGATAACTTTGAAATCACCTTGGAAACAATACCTGCACACAGCAGATTTGCAAATCTTTAGAGTTTCATTTAAGAAACAATAATGTAATGGTACCAGACTTCTTGATGTAACCTTTTCTAAACAGCCCATCCACTGCCACTTTCTATACAGTTTTCCTGGTTCCCTCACCTGTCCTTTGATAGAATACCTAATGGAGCATGAACTTGTTAAAAAGAACGTTTGACTCTCACAATGCAGACTTCAGTAAGTATCTTGTGCTAACTGTATTCAAACAGTACTTACTTAATATTTATATTGCAGTGGTGCTCAGAGTCCTCTATCAGGCTTGGGGTTGAATTGTGCTAGGTTCTGTATAAACCTACACAAAGCCGCAGTCTCTGTCCCAAAGAACTTGAAATCCAAGTAGTTAGTCTTACGTTCCTCAAGAGACACCACCCAAACCATCAGTGAAATAAACTGCATATGTTTAGTTATATAAATAATCATGTGGCACCAGCACATTTTGGTGAAGTTTCTATGGTGGTTCATAGGGAAAGTACTTGAATGCCAGTGTCCTAACCATTTAAACTCTACCAGTGATTCTGAATAATCATCATCATCATGTTCCCATTACGCCTCTGGCGTTTAGGGCAGTGACGAAGCGCCTCCACTCCTGTCTGTTTCTGGCAAGTCTTTCAATGGTTCCCCAGCTGTGCCCCAGGTTTTTCAGCTCGTCTTCCACAGCTCTTCACCATGTTACTTTCAGGCGGCCTCGTTTTCGCTTGCCTTCAGGTGTCCATGTTATTGCTACTCTAGTGATGGAATCAGTTTCCATCTGAAGAACATGGCCAATCCATCTCCAGCGCCTCCTGGCAATGATGGTGCTCAGATCCTCTTGGCTGCGCTGTGTCAATAGATCTTGGTTTGAGATTGTTCTGGGCCAAAAGATACAGAAGATTTTTCTGAGGCGGGTTGTATGGAATGAAGACAATTTGGACATGTCATACTTTCTCATTTCCTAGTATTCTGCACTGTAAA
The DNA here is from genome assembly GCF_965152235.1 of Eretmochelys imbricata. Taxonomy (NCBI): domain Eukaryota; kingdom Metazoa; phylum Chordata; order Testudines; family Cheloniidae; genus Eretmochelys; species Eretmochelys imbricata. The sequence goes on from NC_135573.1 coordinate 76,524,572, forward strand.
GTAATGTTGAAAATACACAGCTCTGATAAACCTTGAGTTTGGTTTTGGTGTTGTATTTTGATGGTTTCCAGACTGTATTCCCCCCTGAAATTCTGAGTAAACCGCTATTTAAATGGATGTTGTTGCAACAGATAGGATATAGCTTGTTGACTTGGGACCTATAGTGTGGCTTCTCATCCTCTGCTTAAACTGTCTCCCCCTTCACCTTCCATCTATTCCCATGTGCATGATGCTTTTGATGTTTTTGTTAGTTTCCCATAGTTGCAGAGTGTTTGTTTAAAATGACATGAGCAGCTGTTTGTTGCAGAGTACAAAACATTTAGCATGTATTAGAGAAAAAGCTCCTGTGTGGCTAAAACACCACGCCTCTTTAAGAGCCATGAACCCTATAAACAAGCTGTTTTGTTTTGGTTTTTGAAGGATGTGCAAATTAAAACTGAAGTTTCGATTAGCATTTTCTCCAAAGTCTCTCAAGGCATGTTGTCAGTGATCGGAGCAAATCAAGGGCCCAGTCCCGCATCACTGAGGTTAAAGGAAGTTCTGCCATTGACTTCAAGTGGAATAGGATGAGGCCCTAAGGACTCAATACTGCAAAGGTTCGTGTTTCTGCATAACTCTATGCACTGGATCAGCGTTCATGTCACACTCCCAGTCAGAACCCAGCCCAGGCTTATGGATCCTGGTCACATGTCACCTGATGCATGTTGCGCATACATGCTAAGAAGAAGACTCTATGCCTGTGGGTGTCGACATAGCATCTGGGAGGGTACTTCTCAGCCTCGGTAGACCCAGGCTAGCTCTGCTCGAGCTGGCACGCCAAAAATAGCAGTGTGGCCCCGGCAGCATGGTGGCAGTTTGGGCTAGGCGCCCTAATACAATGCCAGCGGACTCCCCCGGGGGATACTCAGCTAGCCTGAGCTGCCCCCTGTGCTGTTGCAGCCACACTGCACACAGCAGCACTGTGTAGATATACCCTATGAGTAGCCCTACTGGTTTCAATGAGATTTCTTACTGCATGCACACAAGTCTCTAGAGGACTGGGGCCTTAGGTGATTGGCTCGCTTCAATGAGATGAAATACCTGTATGTTGTGATTAACTGGAATATGATAAGAATGCAGGACTAGATAAAACAGGAAAAAACAACTCCGTTAACCCACGCCTTCAACTGAAAACACATGTTGGGGGAGAAAATAAGAGTAGTTTGCACTATACAGTGTCTATGTTCTCTGGAAAATTCATGAGTATTTATACAATGGTTATTATATAATGTAAAGAAATCAAGTTAATGTATCACTGTTTCTTCCCTCCAAGTCTGCTTTGGAGTGCCTGAACTAATCATAAGTTTTGAGTGTGGAGTAAAACATTTGCTTAAAAATCAACATGTCACTTTCAACTTTTCTTTTCTCTACAGTTCAGATTTCAGATGACAGGTAGAACATTTTTTGTTTTACAATGAACGTTGAACCCTCGGCTTATTTCTTTTTGGAGTTAATAGGAGCAGGATTGTGCCTTTGAAGAGAATTATGAAGCAATGCCCAGTGTCCACAAGCAATCAGACTGACAGTCCAATTCAGAATTATGTTTGTTGTTTGAAAAAAGTTTTTCTTCTTATGTTAAATGCTTTTACTGGTGTGATCAGTCACACAAAATTCTCCCCAACCTGTCTGCCTTTGGATTGGTCCATCCATCATTTTCCGGAGTTAGACTATTTTTATGAGTTACTTGCAAATAAATGTATTTGTAAATCATGATGCTGCTGATTACAGGGTCTTCTTGTCATTATTTATTATAACCTTATGAAAAACTCTGGTGTCAATTATTGGAAGAAAAAAACTTTTGTTTTTCCAAGTGAAACAATAAAAGGAGTGATATCCTCATATCTGGGGAGTGAATTCATACTTATTGTTGCTGATGGTCTGGTGCGATTTTTAAACACATTGAGTAAAATCAACTTTCAAGGACAGGTTTCAGAATAAATGTCAGTAGTAACAGCAGTAGTAGTAAAAGGAAGGGGATTTCTGGGCAGGTGGTAGTTTTTTCATGCCCAACACGAAGAAACTAGTGTAAAATGTCATGCCTATCTACAGAAGTTGGTAGAGTAAAGGATATTACCTCACTAATGTCCTGGGCTCAATATGGTTACAACAACACTGTGAAATACCACACTTCTCAAAGTTTTTTTTAACATTTTGTAAGAGAATATGGTTGCTCTGGATATTTGTAATGGAATATGAAGCCTTTGGCTCTCAAGGTCACCAGTTCAAATCTGACCCAATCAGAAGTGATTGAAAGTCATTACCATCTGGTGGCTGTTTGGAAGGTTTGGTGATACAAGTGATCTCAGATCCTAACAGATGGCTAACCTCATCACACACACAGATGCTATCACAACTGCCATGAAATGGCACTTTTGTTGTCAGGCAGGTGGCTAGTAGGAATGATTGATGTTAACATTACTGATTAGTTTAGATCTTTAAAAACAAACACCTTTGATTTGAAACAAGCTGATGATTATGCACATGATTATAATTGTTATAAAGAGGACAGTAATCAGTTTTTTTCCATGTCCACTGAAAGCAGGACAAAATAAGCAATTTAGTTTGCAGCACAGACAATGTAGGCTAGATATTAGGAAAAACTTTCTGACTATATGGATAGTTAAGCACTGGAACAGGTTATCTAGATAAGTTGTGGAACCCCATCATTGGAGGTTTTTAACAACAGCTAAGACAAACACCTGTCAGGGATGGTCTAGATATACTTAGTCCTGCCTCAGTGAGGGGGCAGAGGCTGGATTAGATGACTTCTTGACATCCCTTCCAGCCCTATGTTTCTGTGATTCTATGACAGCTAGTCTATGTAACCACATGAAACTATTACCCTCATCCTCCCTCTCCCAGACCTTCCATTTATTTGGTACATTTACTTGTTATGTCTTTGTGTTAAGATAGGTTGTACATTCTTTGGGCAGGGACTGTCTCTTGGTATGTGTTTTTACAATGGATCTCCAATCCTGCCTCAGAGCCTCTGGACCCTATTATAATAAGAATAATAAATAATGATCGTGTCAAGGTCAAGGACTGAAAGAGCATAGAGACTCAGGGTAGGTCTACACTTATGGTGGCATATAGAGTACAGACACTGTATGCCCTGTTAGCATGGATATAAATAGCAGTGTAGATGGTGAGGTGCTTAAGTTGTATAGTCAATTGCTTGATCACACACTGATACATTATGAAATATACTCAAGAGCCCAAATAACTGATGTCAGTCAGGTTTGTTAATGTGGTACAGGCAAAAGGTTCTATACGATACCTGTGTCTGAAGAGCTATCCTGTGTGGTGATGTTATATTCACCTGACACAAAGTTACACCCCATAAGCCATCTTTTTATACCCCGCTTGTTTTACCAGTAAAAGGTACTATATATGTCATTTGAAACTGGATTCAACCCATCAGCTTTTTACCTTGTTCTTCTGGTACCCTGGTGTACACCTTATCATTGTTTTGAAAGCATGCATTCCAAGTCATGATGTACCTTCATCTCTGTACATTCCAGGTACTAAGGAATGTGAAGGTACCTCCTAAGCCTGTACCAGGGTAAACAGACTTGTGAGGGTAACTTCCTTTCTGTTGCTATGAAGAAATAACCATATGTTTTGATACTGACACTTTTCCCATCTACTTAAGCCAAAGTTTACTTCAGCTAATGGAAGGTGTTATGGGATATGTAGCATAAGTGAACAGGATTATAATAAATTATAATAAAGGTGCAGGCCAATTTGGGCTATCTAACTACTATATCTATGCTTAATAATATTTGTTTTTAATGCTTAAAATATGGAGAGAGTGCAGATAATACCTTTTATCAGCTGTTTGAGTTTGATTTCCACCTCAGATGTGGTACTTTCTGCCTCCATATCCTTGTTGCTATTAGTGACCCTAAGCTTTTTAATCTCTGCCCCATCCTCAGTTCTCAGTGGTCCCACACTTCCTTCCTTTCTTTTTATTTATATGGCTATAGAATCCTTTGGTTTTAATTCCCTTTCCAAGTTCCAATTCTGCTTGGCTTTTAGCAGTTCTCACTTTGTCCCCACACTTTCTGACCTCCAAGAGGCAGCTTTCTTTGCTGATCCCTCCCCATCTTCCATTCCCTGTAGGCTTTCTGCTGTCTCTTAATCATCTGTTTGAGATTCTTGCTCATCTATCTTGGTCTGAAACCCTTCCCTATTAATTTTTTCTCCTTGCTTAGGATACAGGCTTCAGATAGCTTCTACAACTTTGACTTAAAGTAATTCCAAGCCTCCTTCACATTCAGATCCTTGAGTTCTTCACTCCAGTCCACTTCCCTAACAAATTCCCTTAATTTTTTTAAAGTTTGCTTTTTTGAAAATCAAGGACTCTTGTTGCAGATCTATTTTTGTTTATCCTTTCATTTAGTTTAAACTGAATTAGCTCATGATCACTCGAACCAAGGTTGTCCTCTATAACCAGTTCTTCCATGGAGGTCCTCACTACTCACCAATACCAAATGTAAAATGGCATCACCTCTCGTTGGTTCAGCAACTCTTCGGTGAAGAAATCTTTCAGCTATCACATCCAGGATAATCTGGATTATTATTATTTTATTTTATTAGCACTTATCCTCCTTATCTGGGAAGTTAAAATCTCCCATAATTGCAAAATTCCCAGAAGGATTTATTTAATTAAAAACATTAAAGAGGTCTCTATCCATATCCAAATCAGATCCTGGTGGTCTGTAGCACACCCCAACCACTGTATCAGAGGAAACTTTAATCGCTTTCTTCCCCAAAGTGATTTTGACCCAAACAGACTGTCTTATACATTCCATCTCTTCTAATTTCTTTACAGTGTACTTTATCATTAATATACAATGCTACTCTGCCACCTTTGCCTTTATTTCTGTCTTTCCTGAACAGCACATGCCCTTCAATACCTGTACTTCTGTCATGACTACTATTCCACCATGTTTCTGTTATCCCTATATCTGGTTTCACTTCCTGCAGCAGTAGTTCTAGTTCCTCCATTTTGTTACCCAGGCTCCTTGCTTTGGTGTACAAGCATCTTAATTGTTGCTGCTTGGCTTCGCTCACATTCCTCCCCTGATTGGGTACAGTCATTCTTGTGCTAATTATCACCTATCTGACTAGTATCAGCACTATCCTTCCTCTTAAACTCCATTCTCCTACCCACTGCTGTTCCTTTCTCCAGTGATGTATCGGATGCCCAACCAGAATTGGAATTTTAAGTGTCTTTACTGTTGTTCCCTGCTGTATATATTGTTTGTTATTACCACAGCATCTAGGAGCTCCAGTCCTGGACCAATCCCTACTGTACTAGGCAGTATAAAAACACAGAACAAAAAGACAGTCCCTTCCCCCAAGGAATTTATAGTCTAAATATGAGACAAAAGACAACAGATAGATACAGGCAGATAGGAGTACAAGGAAACAGTGAAACACTGTTGATCAGCATGATAGCCAATAGTCTCTGCACACCAGCAGTCTAACTGTTGTCAAGTTTTCTAATAGTCATCATGGGACTGGAGAGTTCTGAGGAGGGCTTAGAAGGTCAGTAAAGAGGTGGCTTTGCAGATGTTCTCAGGGGCTCCTCCCAAGCATGAGAAAAGGAATGAGAAGCATGAACAGTAGAGGATACTCTGTGTGTCTTTTGTATACTACCACATATATTGCTCCAGTATGTAAGAGATGGGGATTTGTCTTCGTTCACTTTCCATATTTTATGGAATCCTAACAAGGATTGTGCTGTTGTTCTGTTTGTTTATTTGATTCTCAATGGGGTGTCTTTGCTCTGGAGTTGAGATGTTACAGAAGCAGTTAATACAGGGGAGCAAATATTGTAGAGTAGTATATTAAGTGAGAATCCAGTTTACAATTATTAGATATATGAAAAATGGTCTTTTGGGAAAGCTGAATTAACCTTGCACATTTTTGAAGGTTACCATATGCCCATTTGAGATTATACAGAGATATGAACTTTTTATGCAATTTAACCATATTTTGCACATAGTACCACCTATTCCAATTTTTAATTGGGAATCCAGAATGACTGGGTTGTGATAAATCGTTAGCAATGACTGCATATGTTTCTACTGAGCTGCAGAGGACAAGTTGATGTTTAAGAGCTGGAAGGAGAGACAAGGCCTGATTCACAATTCTGTTACACTGGCTTTCTGCTGATGTAATTCCACTGGCATAAACTAGTATAACACAGTGGAGGATTAGGCCATATAAATTTTTGATTCTTATGGCATTAATTAAATCATTTCTGAAGTAAAACAGCATTGACCCAGTAAATTGTTTTGGCACAGTACATAGGACTTCATGTTAAAAACAACAGCCCAGATTTCAGCCTGCACCAAGGGCTGCTTAGTAAAGATTGTGGTGACTGTCAGGTTGCCTTGACACCAGACCTGGGGTAATTTAGAGCAGCTGTTCTTATTTATACCAGTTGGCTATGGTTCCCAAGGGACTGCATGCCATTTGCAAGTAGGCAAGATCTGGTTTAAAATTTCAAATTAAAATTATTATTGATTGAAAAATTGGTTTTCTGCAAAAAATGGACATTATCATAAAAATTCCCTTTTTTCGATAAAACTAAAAGCCTCACTTTTTTTTTTCTTTTTCAGTTTTCCTCCTCTTTTCTCAATCAAACTAGCATGCTAAAAAAGAAGGTAGCTGCCACAGCACGAATGATGAAAGGTACTAGACGTCCCAAATATGTACCTAACATCTCTGACAGTCTTGGGGTGGCTAGCTCCCCTCACACTGCTGTGACTACCCTCTATTTTTAATGTGCTAGTTCAGTCAGAGCTAGCCCAGGTATGTCTCTTCAAGCTGGGAATCACACCCCAAGCTCAAACTGTAGACTTACTCTTTGTATCTTTAGTTCATCTGGTTTGAAAAGCATTGTATAAGTGTGCATTATTATCATCATCGTCTTCAACTTCTGAGAAATGACTTTCCCAGGTCTTATCTTCCTAGTAGTATCAGTAAGCCCTTTGCAAAAACTTTGTCAATAAAAGAAAAAGTTTCAAACAGAAAGTTTTCAAGAAATGCTAGATTTACACATCAAAATCTAGTTACTCAAACTTTTCATTCTACTGTTCATGCTATAGCAGAAAATATTTGGAGGGTATGACGGGGTGTGCATACCCGGCACTGGACAAGATAGGATTAATCCCACATAATAGGCAGCAGAAGTTCCGCCCCTCAGGCCATGCTGGGTATGCTCCAACTGCTGCCTCTCTATAGAAGGGAGCAGCCCAACTCATTCTAGGCTGACTGCTAAGGAGGAAGGACGCTTGATAGCGGCTCCAGCCTAGGAGCCACTTCAGCCCCTGATTGCAGGAACCAGAGATCCCGAGGCCCAGACTGGAGACCTGCTGCCTACAGCCGGTCGACTGGGGTCTGAATCCCAGCAAGCTACCTGCGCCGAGGAGTTCAGTACGCCTGATGACGAATGGACCGCAGCTTCAGGACACGTGGTAGGAAGCGGTCCAGTGAGGTGGGGTGAGTGGTATCTCCCACCTGAGGAAAGTCAGTGTGTTGTAGCATGATTCCCCGCTGACTGGGTGGTGATCACACTCACCGTTGACAGGGCCCTGGGCCAGGACCTAGTGGAGCAGAGAGGGCTTGTGTCCCCCCACCCTGACTGTCACCACCCCCAGGGTAGTGGCCCCTGACTCTGGCCATCGGGCCGAACAGCCCTGACCCCAAGGGCAGCTGTATAGACTCTGGCCATTAGCTGAACAGTCCCGTCCTGTCCCAAAAGAGGACAGGGTGTGCATACCCTGCTACAGAGGGCTTGTTGTCAGTTTGTTTCAAATATTGTCACAGGAATTCCATGAGAGTGTTCCAACAGCATCATACATGGTAATTTTCCATAGAGATGCTTTCTAAACTCTTACCGGCTACCTTTATAAAACTGAAGGATCCAGTCAATGAAATTTCTACTCTGGTAGCATGGACAAGTCAACTATTCCCCTCCCACTACCCCCTTCAGTAACATTCCAATCCCAATATCAATGAAAATGCAACTGGCTTGTAAAAAAAACTGCTGTAACAAATCCAGGTTAAAATATTCTTCATCCACATTAGTAAGGTGACAGTATTTCTCAAAGCAAAAATGGGACACTGCACAGAGCTGGTCTGAGGCCCGTGGGGCTGGGGTTGATAGCCTGAGGCCCGCCTGCTGCCCAAGAGTCAGAGTAGCCTTCAGCCTAATGTAGACAGCCCAGAAGGGCTGCCTAAGTCATGAGCGCCTCCCCAGGCTACCCTACAAACAGCAGTATTACCCAGAATTTCAACAGCACTACGTGAAATGGAACTGTGTCCAACATCCCCACTTCTTAGACCCCCCCCCAACATATTCCCTTCTGCCAGGGCAGAGCATTCTAGCATCCAGGATGAGTAGGCATATTTGTACCCCTTGTCATTTTTTGTCACTTTTCTACCCCATTTCCCCCTCCCCCACAACTTTGTGCCTTGAGCAGCTGCCCCATGCGCCCCACCCTGGTTACAGCCCTGTGCCAGGGCTTGCAAGGGCGTCCTTGAAAGACTGGTTTATGAATTCTCCCCCAGCTGGAACTGCGGCTTTTAGAGCTCCTTTACATCTCTCTGGCCCTTTTGCCCAGCATATGTAGGGATGAGAATCTCACCAGAAATGGTCTAATATGTATAGGCTTCTAGCATGGTGGCACTTATATGATGGAAAAAATAAGACACACATGAAATCAAATAAGAGGTATATTTTCAACCTGGTGATTTAAGCCCTTGCAATCATTGGAAGCTGCATGGCAAAATCTACCTGCACTGGTCACTAAGGGCCTGATCATGCTATCTGGGAGAGCTTTGCATGTGGAATGACTATAGGACTGGCCCTAACCTTGTACCATAGGAACCCCATGATGTTCTAAGTGTACTTCCGCTATTTCCATATATTCGATGTCACTCTTGTGCTCAGAAGCCCATGTCCTTAGAATGACTAAGGGCAGCACAAAGCAGCCAGCTCAGGGACAGGAGAGCCAGACAGCTCAGCATGTGTGTGGTTTTTTTAAGGACTCAGTTTAACTAATTTTTTGTATATGTTTACAAAAAAAAGTCCTTCCATTTTGTCCCTTCATCTTTTTAAAAGTAAAGAATTGAAGGGCCTGAGCCTTAAATATGCCATACAAATCCTCAAATCCACAATGAGCCTTAAATATGCCATTCAAATCCCCAAAACCACAATGGCTGGTAAGAGACCAACAATTAAATCCCTTCTCCTTTATTTCTTTAAATACACAAACACTCAATGGGACCCATGCATCCGAGAGTGCTAAAGGAATTGGCGGCTGTGATTGCAGAGCCATTGGCCATTATCTTTGAAAACTCGTGGCGAATGGGGGAAGTCCCGGATGACTGGAAAAAGGCTAATGTAGTGCCAATCTTTAAAAAAGGGAAGAAGGAGGATCCTGGGAACAAAAGGCCAGTCAGCCTCACCTCAGTCACCTCAGTCCCCGGAAAAATCATGGAGCAGGTCCTCAAAGAATCAATCCTGAAGCACTTACATGAGAGGAAAGTGATCAGGAACAGTCAGCATGGATTCACCAAGGGAAGGTCATGCCTGACTAATCTAATCGCCTTTTATGATGAGATTACTGGTTCTGTGGATGAAGGGAAAGCCGTGGATGTATTGTTTTTTGACTTTAGCAAAGCTTTTGACACTGTCTCCCACAGTATTCTTGTAAGCAAGTTAAAGAAGTATGGGCTGGATGAATGCACTATAAGGTGGGTAGAAAGTTGGCTAGATTGTCGGGCTCAACGGGTAGTGATCAATGGCTCCATGTCTAGTTGGCAGCCGGTGTCAAGTGGAGTGCCCCAGGGGTCGGATATTATATATCCAATATCTTCATAAATGATCTGGAGGATGGTGTGGATTGCACTCTCAGCAAACTTGCGGATGATACTAAACTGGGAGAAGTGGTAGATACGCTGGAGGGCAGGGATAGGATACAGAGGGACCTAGACAAATTGGAGGATTGGGCCAAAAGAAATCTGATGAGGTTCAATAAGGATAAGTGCAGGGTCCTGCACTTAGGACGGAAGAACCCAATGCACAGCTACAGACTAGGGACCGAATGGCTAGGCAGCAGTTCTGCGGAAAAGGACCTAGGGGTGACAGTGGACAAGAAGCTGGATATGAGTCAGCAGTGTGCCCTTGTTGCCAAGAAGGCCAATGGCATTTTGGGATGGATAAGTAGGGGCACAGCGAGCAGATCTAGGGAAGTGATCGTCCCCCTCTATTCGACATTGGTGAGGTCTCCTCTGGAGTACTGTGTCCAGTTTTGGGCCCCACACTACAAGAAAGATGTGGATAAATTGGAGAGAGTCCAGCGAAGGGCAACAAAAATGATTAGGGGTCTGGAACACATGACTTATGAGGAGAGGCTGAGGGAACTGGGATTGTTTAGTCTGCAGAAGAGAAGAATGAGGGGGGATTTGATAGCTGCTTTCAACTACCTGAGCGGTGGTTCCAGAGAGGATGGTTCTAGACTATTCTCAGTGGTAGAAGAGGACAGGACAAGGAGTAATGGTCTCAAGTTGCAGTGGTGGAGGTTTAGGTTGGATATTAGGAAAAACTTTTTCACTAAGAGGGTGGTGAAACACTGGAATGCGTTACCTAGGGAGGTGGTAGAATCTCCTTCCTTAGAAGTTTTTAAGGTCAGTCTTGACAAAGCCCTGGCTGGGATGATTTAATTGGGGATTGGTCCTGCTTTGAACAGGGGTTGGACTAGATGACCTCCTGAGGTCCCTTCCAACCCTGATATTCTATGATTCCATGCCTTCCTCTTCTGCCTTCTCTCCAGCAACCCTGTGCAGCAGGGGTTGCGTGGGAGGGACTAGCAGATATTTAGCCTCTTCAGTTCAGCACCATAGAGTGCAGCCAGGAAAGGGACTAGCAGATGGAGCTGGAGGCAGGGTCTAGCCCCTAAGAGAGTTCCTCCCATCACTGAAACTATGGAACAGAGCTGAGACCAGAGCCCTGCTCTTTGGGCAGAATCAATCAAGGTAGCCTCAGTGCAGAACTACATCCTCATCTCTGGAGCAACTGGAAGAGCCCAAGTTGGAGAAAGCAGAGGCTGAAGGAATGAGGAGCTGGACAGTCAGTGATTTCAAGAAGGCAGCAGATAGGGGGCCTGTGATTGGGGAGAAGGGGTGAAAGGGAGAGCCTGCCACCAGGGAGGGGGTGAAAGGGAATAGTGGGCCTGTGACCCACAGTATTGCTAAATCTCAGAATTTCTGGGGTGTTTTTCCCCTAAAGCTCTTTCTCCTGGAGTCAGGTGATTGCAAGAATCTCAGCTTTTTAAAAATAAAGCAAGTTTCTAGCCCTCATGGCAGAGGAGAAAATCTTGGAAATGTGACCCCTCTAGGATCTAAAATAAGAACATGCCTAAAAAGAACCTACACTGTATTAATAGTAGAATCTCTTGATTTTTGGAGGCCTGACTCATTATTTTAAATGCTTGGGGTTGGCAATCCTGGACGAGGGATGAAAAGGAAGCAGGCAGGCCTGTGATCCAGCAGTGTGGCTGGAGGTTGAAAGAGGGGAGCAAAGGAACCTGTAGCCTGCAGGGTGGGGGAATAAAAGGGAGCAGAGCAGAGTGGACCTGCCTATTTATTGCAGGAGGAGCTGGAAAGCTATTAGGTGGGAGCGGGAGAATGTGTTTATTGGGGGAGAGGGAAGAGTGTTTAGCTGGTTGAGCTTATTTCATAGAATATCAGGGTTGGAAGGGACCCCCGAAGGTCATCTAGTCCAACCCCCTGCTCGAAGCAGGACCAATTCCCAGTTAAATCATCCCAGCCAGGACTTTGTCAAGCCTGACCTTAAAAACTTCCAAGGAAGGAGATTCCACCACCTCCCTAGGCAACGCATTCCAGTGTTTCACCACCCTCTTAGTGAAAAAGTTTTTCCTAATATCCAATTTGGGGAGATCAGGAATGATTATGGGAGTGTGTGGAGGGAAGGTGAGGGCAGAAGTAATTTTTCGGAGGGGGCCAAGGAGAGGAAGAAATAGTATCTGATTACAAGCCCCAGTGGCAGTGCTTATTTTGGCTACCTGGCCACCACGGTCTAAAATAGCCATTGGGCCTGATACCTGTAAGCCTTATAGTGGGGAAATGCCAGTGAAGTCAGTAGAGTTTCACTGGACTGAAATTAGTGTGAGTTTATGGTCAGGACCTCATAGCAGGGGCAATTTTCCACTTTTGCCCTGGCCCATTCATGCCTCTCTGGCAGTGTAAAGGGGCAGACATGATCTCCAGAGTGTAATCCTAGTACATGGTGTGGCGCTGCTACAAGATCCCTTCCCTGCCCCCGCACACCCAGCCTCCTGGCCACTGGTGAAAGCAGCTTGAGGCAGGGAAGCTCTGACTGCACCAGCCGAGGTCTCCTGCTCAAGGCTAGGTGATGTGGATGGCAAGGAATCATAGAATCATAGAATATCAGGGTTGGAAGGGACCCCTGAAGGTCATCTAGTCCAACCCCCTGCTCGAAGCAGGACCAATTCCCAGTTAAATCGTCCCAGCCAGGGCTTTGTCAAGACTGACCTTAAAAACCTCTAAGGAAGGAGATTCCACCACCTTCCTAGGTAACGCATTCCAGTGTTTCACCACCCTCTTAGTGAAAAAGTTTTTCCTAATATCCAATCTAAACCTCTCCCACTGCAACTTGAGACCATTACTCCTCGTTCTGTCATCTGCTACCATTGAGAACAGTCTAGAGCCATCCTCTTTGGAACCCCCTTTCAGGTAGTTGAAAGCAGCTATCAAATCCCCCCTCATTCTTCTCTTCTGCAGACTAACCAATCCCAGCTCCCTCAGCCTCTCCTCATAAGTCATGTGTTCTAGACTGCTAATCATCTTTGTTGCCCTTCGCTGGACTCTCTCCAATTTATCCACATCCTTCTTGTAGTGTGGGGCCCAAAACTGGACACAGTACTCCAGATGAGGCCTCACCAATGTCGAATAGAGGGGAATGATCACGTCCCTCGATCTGCTCGCTATGCCCCTACTTATACATCCCAAAATGCCATTGGCCTTCTTGGCAACAAGGGCACACTGCTGACTCATATCCAGCTTCTCGTCCACTGTCACCCCTAGGTCCTTTTCCGCAGAACTGCTGCCTAGCCATTCGGTCCCTAGTCTGTAGTGGTGCATTGGATTCTTCCATCTAAGTGCAGGACCCTGCACTTATCCTTATTGAACCTCATCAGATTTCTTTTGGCCCAATCCTCCAATTTGTCTAGGTCCTTCTGTATCCTATCCCTCCCCTCCAGCATATCTACCACTCCTCCCAGTTTAGTATCATCCGCAAATTTGCTGAGAGTGCAATCCACACCATCCTCCAGATCAATTTGCTCACATGCCCATCACCAGGAAGGGCATGTGAGCAAATTACTCTGTGCTCCAGCTATTCTGATCTGTATGAAACCAATAGGGGCTATTGCAGCCAGAACATAATCTCCAAGGTTGCGCTAACTTGTGCCCAGGGCCGAGTAGGCTCTTGGACAGCCAGACAAATATGGGAGTGAAAAACTGATTTACAGCCCCGTCATTGCTACTCTCCATTCCTGCATCAAGTACGATAGAGAATTGGCCCTGCATTTTGTGCTTGTATACTGCTTACAGGTGTAGCTAAACTGATTGATTGTAATCTCTCCTGCATGCCACAAACACAGGTAAAGGAGAGGTGAGGAAGAAAAAACAGCATATTCTTATGTGATTTCTCAAATGGATCACAAGTTATTCAACATCAGCAGTTGGATTTCCCTTTCTTCTCAACAGATGCTTCAGGAAAAGCATCTGATGAGCGCTTATTCTTATTCTCTGCACAACTGATATAATGAAATATCCTGTTGGAAGTGATTGAAAGGATTCCTATTTTGTAGAAATAGTTTGCACAGTAGCCATCATTTCCAGTTCTGAGTAAAACAGCTACATGCATCTCAGAGGAGTGGCTCAGTCTCAAGCAAAAAGAAGCACTCAAGGCAGTTAATTGGCAGTTATAATCCCTGTCTGCATTAAGAAATTGAACTGCTGCTGTCAAGGTTACTCAGCAGAGGGACCAGCAGAGCCAATACTGACAACTTCACTAAGACATCACCAAGCCGCAGTATTTATTCTGAAATTGTACCGCAACTAGTTTTCTCCTGTTTATGTAAGCAGCCAGAGGGATCACTGCTGAAAACTATTGAGCAATCATTCAAATTCCTAGTGTAGATGGAGGCTACAGTTTCTGGTTGAATAGTTCTGTAGTTAAGCTGAAGGGAGAGTTATTTAGGATGGTATTACTCAGATAGTAAACTCGAGGGACTGACTTTTGTTGTGGGTTTGTTCAGGCCCTAGAACAGTGGGGGCCTAGTCTATGGGTCCCCGAGGTTCTACCACAATACAAATTATAAATAATCGGTATTGACTACATCTTGTGCCATAAAGGAGAACCAGGGAATGGCAAGGAGAATTGGGGAAAAGGAAAAGAGCCTGGAAAAAGAGCGAAGTAAGGAGAATTAAAGAGGGGTAGGTTGAGGAGAACTGTAATGCAGAAAACGGGGGGCAAAGAAAATTGGTTAGGGAATGAGAAAGGTAATGGGAACTGGAAGAAACTTTCCAGCCCCTTTCAACTCAATGCTTAGGTTGAAGAGAAAGAGAAGGTGAGGGGAAGTGAGAAAAAGAAGTTGGAGAAAATAAAACCAGAGAACAATGAGAGAGGAGTGAGGGGCGGATATAGAACAGGGTAAATGTGCCCAGAGCAGGGAGTGAGGGAGAAACTGGTGATCTGTTCCAGCATTGCATTTTCAGAAATGGTTACCTTAGTCATGAGCAATAATTTCTGGAAGCAGGAGATGCATAATGGATCCAGGAGTAGCTAATAACAGGAATAGGATTATTGAAGTTTAGTACTCACCAACATGGAAACTCTTGGCATAGCTCTTGGCTGCCCAGAAAGAACAGCTGGAGACTTGCAGAGCATGGGTATTGCCTTCCAATGCTTTCATTATAGCCAGGAATGGCAGAACCTTAAGGTTTCTGATGCTCAAGCTAAACTTCCTTCTTTTTTTTTTCCCAGAAAATTCATAACTCCTCTTTTCATTTCCTCTCCCTTTCACTTTTCCTATCCAGTCTGTATGGCCTCAAGCCTGAGTGTAGCTTTGTGCATGGAAGTGCCCTCTGTACATACAGGAGTACCTTTACCTGTGTCAGTCTCATTTAGTCACCTGAATTATGTTTGCAGGACCAAGCTCTGTTCATTTAATTTATTTCTCAGTCTCTTGCGCCTTCTATTTTTTTTTTACCTTTTCCTTCTTCTTTTTCCATCTTTTCTTTTTATCTTCCTTTGTCTTTCGAGCACTGTTCTCTTAGTGCTTCTTCACTTACCGTCAGTTGTTTACCAGATCTCAACAGTTCTCTTTTATATCTTTCCCTTTTCATCCCTACTTATCCTCTTCTGCTTTGGTTTCCACCTTTTCCTCTCTAAAGATGCAGGTTCCCATTAAAGTTACAAGTGAACTGAGTCTCAATTAAGCCCTATTGGCCATTGGTCTATATCATAAAAACACCACAGCATTTCCTAGCATTTGTTATGGCTAGTAATCTTTAATTCCATCAGTTTCAAAAGATCATTGTCTGCTGCTTTGCAAACAGATTTCTCTATTACTTGTTCACCAATCGCTGGTGTCATCAGTCCTAATCAGAGGCCTGCAGGAAAATCATAATCACTGTCCTGCCTTCACCCTCATTTATTATCACACTTCCAAAAAACTGCTCAGTTCTCTAAGGCACTAATGCTCAGGAATGCCTAAAAATTCCACCTCCAGCTGACACATCAGGTCATTCCCAACAACTTATTCCCTTTTCTAGTTTGCAGGGACAGTAATAGGATTTCCCTATTAGAAAAATGTACAGATGTTTTGCAAATCTTTGTTTTTTAATTGGCACCACATTGGCTTCTCCCAGGCCTCATGCAGAGGTGTCCCACTTCCCACAGTATACCAACCTCGACGATGTTCTTGATATAACATTTAGACAACTGTGGTATTCAGTTCCACTGATTTGGATGGGTGAGGAGAAAGTTTGAAATCTCAGTTAGAGCTATGATGTGATGGAGACAGGCAGCTTTTAACTATGGGCCTGGAATTAATTTCTGTAGGAGTCGACTTGGATAAACATTGGTAATACACTCCAGCTACAACCTTGGGAATACTTTTGTACTAAACAGAGTCAAATATATATCTGGCCATTGTTCTAGTTGACCCCTCCCCCTCAAAAGCCTACACTTCAGAAGTAGAGAGGTTATTTTACCTCTGTGTTTGGCAGTGGTGCGACTGCTGCTGGAATACTGTGTCCAGCCCTAGTGTCCACAGTTCAAAAAGAATGTTGCTAGATTGGAGCATGTTCAGAGAAGAGCCAGGAGAATGATTCGAAAACAGGCCTTACAGTGATAGACTCAGATAGCTCAGTGTATTCAGCTTAACAAAGAGAAGGTTAAGGGGTGACTTGATTACAGTCTCTAAATATCTACATGGGGAACAAATATTTAATAATGGGCTCTTCAGTCTAGCGAGAAAGGTAGAGCAGGATCCAATGGCTAAAAGTTGATGCTTTTCAGACTGGAAATAAGGTGCACATTTTTTGATGGTGAAAGTAATTAACCATTGGAACAATTTACAAAGGGTTGTGGTGGACTCTAAATCACTGCCAATTTTTTCATCAAGATAGGATGTTTTTCTAAAAGATACACTTTAGGAATTATTTTGGGGAAGTTCTATGTCTTCTTCCATAGAGGAGATCAGGCTAGAAGATCACAATGGCCTTGGAGTCCATGAATCTATACAGTGATCTTTGCTAGCCCCTGGTGAAATATACACATCAAATCTGTTTGCTTTGGTAACACTCAGTTGTTTAGTTGCATACCAGATGGCTTCTCATCTTACAAAACTAAACTGTTTGAAGCTGTTCAGTCAGTTCATAAATCAGCAACATATAAGTCTCCTCAAAACTGTCAGCATCTCCAGAATAGGGACTTATTTCCCCTCTTGTTCTATTTAACTTCACAGTTGTATGTCATACACCAGACGAGGGCATCATCTTGGTTCATTTGAGGCCTACATCAGATTTTGAGACAAATTGTACTTGACTAGTTCAGCTCGGATTAGTTTCAGTTCTGGTGGTTTTCTTGCAGAATGACATGATTTTCCTCTGACCTAGCACAATGTTATCGCATTCCCTCCTACTTCCATATACCCCTTACTTAAATATTAAATGCAAAACCCACATTAATGGAGCACTGAAGGTTACACAATTGTTTTTAAAAATGTCATGAATTGTGAAAGTTATGGTTTCAATAACAACTTTGTTAATCGTATTTAAACCATCTACATCAGTGGTTCTCAAAGCCGGTCCGCTGCTTGTTCAGGAAAAGCCGCAGGCGGGCCAGACTGGTTTGTTTACCTGCCACGTCCACAGGTTCAGCTGATCGTGGCTCCAGGCCAATGGGGGCTGCAGGAAGCGGCGCGGGCCAAGGGATGTGTGGGCCGCCCTTCCTGCAGCCCCCATTGGCCTGGAGCGGTGACCCGCGGCCAGTGGGAGCCACGATCAGCTGAACCTGTGGACGTGGCAGGTAAACAAACCAGTCCGGCCCGCCTGGGGCTTTCCCTGAACAAGCTGTGGACCGGCTTTGAGAACCACTGATCTACATCGACTCTTCTCTACTTAGAGCAGAATTATGACTTGTGTGTATAAATATATAGGTAGGTGGATGGCTGTGTATATGTATGTACACACACACACATATGCACACAATGCAGGGCTAATCCTTGGGTCCAGTGATTTGCACTCAGTTCAGGGCCTGAGGGGGAAAGCTTTGTGCTACTTATACATTTCTTTTCCCCTCCCTCAAATTCTGGAGCTGACTGGGAAGACTGTTTCAGCCAATGGTGCAAATTAGAGCAGGTTCAGGGGATGAGGTGTTTTTGAGATCTGGATCCAGAATCAAATTTTACCGCTTAAACCTAGTTCTACTCGTTGGCCAATGTTGCCCAGAAAAGAAAAGGGAAAGCTAACTCTAAAGACAACCACCCAGCAGTACTGATCCCTTGGGGTGGGGGGGACGGGACATGACTCTGAGAACCAGAGGGCAGGAAAAGGCTTTAGGAATCTCACTTGGCTTGGAGACATGGGGGTCTTTTTACTAACTCTACATATTCACTAGCACTTGCATACCGAGGACACATAAAGCTATTAAACCGGTTTGAGTTTTGCCTACCAAGGCTAAAGTTGCCACTGAGGGGACACATGCAGGGTTTCTATTGTGGTTAACAGGGGCTGCAAACAAGCATGCGAAGGCAGGATTTGGTCCTAAAAAATGTAATGCACTGTAAAACTTGATTAAATTGATGAGCAGGAGTTTTTAAAATGGCACTAAAGATTAAATGCAGCCTATTGAATACCCCAAAATAAATCCCGAAAAACACAAACAATAATAGTAATAATTAACAAATAAATAAATCACAAAGCTTTTCACAAGATGGGGCCCTGGCCGTAGAATTCTGTCTTGGGCAAAGATTGTTTAGGCTCTGTCACCTTTGGAGAGTGGTTTATTTTCAGTAAATGATTACTGGTGCGTTCAAGCCATATGTAATATATTAGTTCCACCTACAGCACTAACTGTCACTTTCCATTATACTTCTACTTCTCACTAATTTTAACAAAACAACTTAATTTTATCCTGGCTTTCATTTTATGCACCATTAGTGTCCAGCTGCTAATGCATCCTGAACTACTTATGACCCTAATAAAGACTCAGACTTATAAAATGACATATCTTTGCATTAATCCCTAAATTAAATGAAAAGCAGCATGCCAAGAATAGCTTACCCATATTAGAAGGGAGCTGTCTTGTAAAATGCATCCTGATTTGGCTAATGGAATTTCAGTTAATGGGCTGGGAATTTTCATCAAGGATAGTCTTGATGTTTTTGAATTCTAGGTGGGAAAATTAAGAAGGCTTTCTGTGTGTGTACTGCTGCAGTTTGTCAGTGCCTTCATAAAACCAGTATAAATCAATGATGTAACAGAGGTATAAGATCTCAGATAGGAAAAAATAATAAAAACACTGGGGCAATTTGTTTTATGATCCCTCCATTCCAGAAACCATGTACAAAAGTTGCTGTTACAATCTCAGTATCTACCCACACCACCACCAGCAGTGCAGAAGTAAGGGTGGCATGGTAGGGTATTGCCACCTTTACTTCTGCGCTGCTGCCTGCAGAGCTGGACCCCCAGTCAGCAGCTGTCACTGTCCGGCCATCCAGCTCTGAAGTCAGCACAGAAGTAAGATTGGCAATACCACAAGCCCCCTAAAATAACCTTGTGGTCCCCCGCTCCCCCCACAACTCCTTTTTGGGTCTGGACCTCCAATCTGAGAATTACTGGTTTCTCCCTTGAAATCTGTACAGTATAGGGTAAAAGCACACACAAGGCCAGATTTCACAGGAGGAGACTAGGTTTCACTGTCTGTGATGCATTTTTCATGGTCATGAATTTGGTAGGGCCCTACAAATGACCGTTGAATGTGCCTTGGCTGTTTAAAGGTCATTGGTGCTGTCTTTTTGGCTGGTTAGTCAGTGGTCATTGCAGCCTCTGTACTCTCCATAATATTTATGAATCGAAGGGGGAAAAGTTTTCCCCAAGGGTGGGCACTGAGGCTGAGCAACTGGCTGCTGATTTTGAGCATCCAGATACAAGGGCAGTTAGAGGGGTGCAGCAGGAGGCTATTTGAATCAGGGAGGCTTTGAAGGAGCATTTTGACAGTGATTCACACTAATGTGTCTGTATGTGATGCATTCGGCCAGGCAATGTTTACTTGCCACCATGAATTACCCCTGTAGTGCTTGCTTCTTGAGTGTTAATTGCAAAGAGCAAATGTTCCTACCCATAGCCAATGTGTTTCAGTGTTAGCACTGAGCAATGTATGTATTTCACAAATAAAGACTCATCTCATTTCAAAGACTCAAGTTTAATAACCAGGGTCAAACATAAACTTTTGGTCAAACGGGACATGACCAAGAAGACCAGTCTTTCGGTTAGGGCTCTCACAGCTGAGTGTAACTCCAGCTTTCATTGGGAAACAAGTCCCCAGGAATGGAGTGCACAGGATACTGTGAGGGACTGAGAACACGCGATGAACGTGGTGGAGGAGTGCGGGGAGGGCATGGACTGGAGTTCTGTAGTGTCTGGAGAGGGAGTCAGACACAGAGTTGTTGTGATTGCAGGCTAATGAAGGACTTCAACATCTCTGTCTGGTCCTTGAGGAGCTTTACCATCTGCTTCTGCCTCTGTGTCCTTTCCTGGCTATCCAGCCTCAGTCTTTCATTAACTGTCTCCCTCTACGGTCTTGTTTTGCTTCTGTTGATGGCAGCACCTCATGAAACATATCCTCCTTACTTCTCCTGGGTCACCGCCTTATCTGATGGAGGCACTCCTGTTACCAGCTTTGCCTGTTAGTTTGGGATATGCTCACTTATTAGGGTTACTCTTCGGGGAGGTGGGGAGGTCTGAACTTCTATCAATGAACTGCTTGTGTCACTTGTGTTCTCATATGGAGCTCTACTTCTCCCTGCTGCAAGTTCCCCCCCAATGGAGCTATTCTGCAGGACCTAGGTTCCCCAGGGCTGGGTTCTTCCAGCCCCAGAATCAGATGAGCACACACACACACATTAACAGAGCGCGTCTGAGGGGACCGGGTTAATCAGCACTCCCAAACTGACCCCTTATATGTCCCTGGACTCAGTAGACCGGTTCTAGCAGCACTTCCAAGCTGTCACCCTCATAGGCCCTTGGATTCACCAGGCTGAGTCAAACAGCACCTCAAAGCTGTCACCCTCGTATGCCATGGGCACTGCACCAGAATAGAATATGCCTGAGCAGACTGGGTCGAGAAGCACTTCCAAGCTGCCTCCCTCATATGCCCCAGGTTCAGCACGTCCCTATCCCTACTTTTATGTTACAATTGTGCTGGTAGTAACCCCCTTGCTGAGCAAACCCCACAGGATTTTTTGGTGCTGCAGGGATCTTTTAGCTCAGGTACGAGGAGCGTTGCTGCAGAGCGAATGAGGAAACCAAAAAACACCCATGAGAGAGAGAAGCAACCAGCTTGATCATGAAAGTTCTTTATTGCCAGGTAATAACCATAGGGGAGCCAAACAAACAAAACAGTTATAATATTAAATCTAACTTAAATTTGATGATAAAAGTCAGGTTTAGAAAACTATAACTGATCACACAAGTCAGGGTCAGAAGTCTATACCTGGAGCAAGAGAGAGAGAGCTCTTGAATCAGTTGGGGTTCCCAGGTGGTGGTAGCTGAGGGTCCGGAGTGCTGGAGACAGGCAGAGCCCCCAGCATAATCAGTCAGGAGAAGATTAAGTCCCAATGGAACTGATGCAGATTTTGGATCCAGGCTTAAACACTTACTTGAGCATGGATAGGGGTTTTTGTAGAGAAACAACAATGGTTCAAGGGAGAACACTAGATTTGTTTATGTGTAAATTGATGGCTCATGGGAGTATACCAAAGTTGTTTTGTTCAGGCTAGACAATGGGAGCTGATCATTTCTGGCTATGGTGGTGTTTCTTGGAGGGAGCTCACAATGCAATTAGGGAGCTTCACTGTTTTGGTTACCAATAAAGGATTTATTACTAGAATTGGTCTGATAACTACTGAGCTGGGTGTGTGCAGGCATGGGTTCATTGACATCTGGAGCAGAGATCCCCCATGATGCAGTGCTTCTCTGCTTTTCTGGTCCCAGAGTTCCATGTGGTTCTTGCATTGGAATCTCTGTTCTCCATTCTGTATGCTAATGGAGATGCCTCTTTGTCCCATCTTTGATGCAAATGAGGCTAGGGGAGTTTCCTTAATCCTGTCATCCTTATCCCAGGGATTTAGGTGTGTCTCCCGCTGCCTTTTCATTGCTTTTTGTAAATCTTTCTTCTGATGCAGATTTGGTTCAAGCAGAGGCTGGATTGGCGAGGTCTTTTCTGAGTCAGACAGGCTGGGTACTGTGCCCTGGTTTCCCAAGAACACAGAGCTGCTAGGTAACACTCTGTCCGTGTGGAGGAGTGTGTTCTCAAGGACACATCTACAAAAGGGAAAGAAAGAAAGAACAGAGACGGTATTATGAATGCACTCACAGGCATGAATCACAAAAGTTACACACTCCTTTCTCACTGACCCTGGGCTGGCACACAGGTCAGGGTAAGTCCCAGTTATGGTGAGGTTTGCGGAGAAGGGAAGGGTAGACAAGGAGAAAAGGGCAAGAAGGGACAAAGGGTGATTTGCAAAGGAGATTGAAGAGGACATTGGATGACATGTTCCAAGAGATCCTGCAAGCCTCTGCTGCTTTGGATACCGAGCACAGAGCTTGGAGGATCACCCTCCTGGACAAAATGGCCAGGGATAGAATGGAGAGGAGATTGGTGCAGGAAAAGGAGAGGGACATGCAGCAGGAGATATTAGTGCTACTCGCTAACAGACATGCTGTGGACCCTTGTTGACCTTTAGCTTCCACTGTCCCATGCTTGCCTTCATCTGAAGCCCATAGAGAACTGCATTCTAGGCCCTCCCTCCACCCCCTCTCCCACAGTCCACTGCTGCTACATTACTCCTACTCCACCCCAGGGGAGAATACTGGCAATCACAGCTGCACATACACCAACTGTGTCTTCCACCAGTCAGTGTATGTGTTTGTGAAATGGAAATAAGTGTTATGTCCCCTTCAAAAGTTCTTTTCCCTTTTTGATTAAGTCCAATCCATTACAAATGTGTCTGTCTGCATGAGTATGGAGTAAAAGTATTTACGGAAACTTAATTCATCTTTATTAATTCACAACATATGCTGGCTGGGGCTGACATCATTCACAGATAACAGTAATAAGTGCCTTTGCAATGTTATATTACTTCAAACACAGCACTCATTATAAGGTTCATATTGGGATGCAAAAGGGAAGTGCCAGGTACAGCATAGTGCAGCAACACACATTACTGTGGTTCACTATTGAAATGGTCTTCCAAAGCTTCCCTGAGCCTAATAGCTCCACACTGAGCTCTTCTTATAGTCCTGATATCTGGCTGCTCAAAATCAGCAGACAGCCATCCCACTTCCACCCCAGTGGAAACTTTTGCTTCATAGATATTATGCAGAACACAGCAGGAAGCTATAACCATTGAGATATTTTTTTCAATTTTGAGAGTAGGCAGCACCAGCGACCTTTCAAACCACCAAAGGCACATTAAACTGTCATTCTGTATCTGCCCAGCCTGTAGTAGAAGCACTCTTTGATGCTGTCGAGGTATCCAGTGTACAGCTTCATAAGCCATGGAGCGAAGGGTAGGCTGGGTCTCCCAGGATCGTTATTGGCATTTCAATATTCCCAGTGGTAATCCATCAGTCTGGAAAGAAAGTTCCTGCTTGCTTTCTGAACAGTCCTGTGTTTTTAAAGATGTGTGTGTCATGCACCTTCCCTGACCAGCCCACACTGATGTCAGTAAAGTGGCCCGGTGATCCACCAGCGCTTGCAATACCATAGAAAAGTAGCCCTTTCTGGAAAGGTGGTTTGGTGCCAAAATAGGGATATGCATGCCATCTACTGGCCCACTGCAGTTTGGCAACCCCATTGCTGCAAAACCATCCTCTATGTCCTGCACGTTGCCCAGGGTCACAGTCCTTCAGACCAGGATGCGATTAATGGCCCTGCACACTTTCAGCACAACCACCCCCATGGTGGGTTTCCCAACTCCAAATGGATTCCTGACTGAGTGGTAGCAATTGGGAATTGCAAGTTTCCACAGAGTGATCACTCACTTCACGACTGTCAGTGCAGATCTCATTTTGGTGTCGCTGCACTGGAGGGCTGGGGCAAGTTCTGCGTGAGGATCCAGAAATGTAGCCTTGCATATCTGGAAGTTCTGCACTCACGGCTCATTATCGCAAAGCTGCATTATGATGCAATCAGTGCTTGTTTCTCAGGCCCAGAACTGGTGCGCCATCATCTCCATGAATGCACCAACAACTTTTGCTTCTATATCCCACAGCAGTCTAGCCTCCAAGGAATCACCATGTTCTCCTCTGGCAGCTCTGCAGCTATTGCAGGATCAGGCACGCCATTCTCGCAGTGGTCATCACAATAGTGCAGAGCTGTGCAGGATTTAAGCTGCTGACCCAGATGGTGGACAGTGAGAAGAGATGTGCGGGTTTGTGGGGATTTTGAAAACAGGCATGAAATATGATGGCATGCAGATGAAATTACAGAACGTGGAACGCTGCATTAGGGGATGTTGAAATCATTCTACCCGTCACCCCCGCACAACTCATTTGGCCCCATGAGACATTGCAACACCTTCCCAGAACATCCTGCACTAGATGGTGGTGAGTTGCTCAGTGGGATAGCTACCCACAAGTGCACTGCTCTCTGCATTGATGCAAGTACTAGTCGTAAGGATGTGCACTACTGACACAAGAAGTGTAATGTGGACATGCAAAAACCATTTAATTACTGTGGTGCCTTGTAACTGATATAACTTAGGCCAACAATTTTGTCGTGTAAACAAAAGCTGAAAGAAAACAGTCCATTTCCATTTTTTATTGTTTCAATCTTTTTGTGTCAAAGTTTTCATTAAAATTGGCACATTCTAATAAAATGTTTTCATTTCAGTGAAAATGATGGAATATTCTTCTGTCAACATTTTTTTGTCCAGCTATAGTCATGAGTTTGGTTTAACATCCTCAGTAGAGAAGGTGTCAACTCGAACAGCTTGGTGCCCCCTATCACTATGCTGGAGCTTTGGTTCAGTACTGACTCAGAAGAAAAAGTGCTTAGCTATTCCCACTTTCTACAGCACCTTGTTTTTCCTTAGTAGTTATCCATCCTTCCTATTTATATGGCCCTCATTGCCATAGTACCTGAATCTCCCAAGTATTTAAAAAAATAGGGGGAAAAACCTCAATCTGTTTCACTCTCTCTTCCCAGTGTGAAGGAGATATAGCTTGATTACATTTTGTTTGCATTGGTGTGTGTGTGTAAATTATTGAGCATCTGACTATGATGAAATATTGGGATCATAATTTGCGGTGATGTGGGTGCAGAATATGGGAACATTTGTGTATCAAGAAACAAAGGCACATAAAGCCAATCACTTTCTATTCAAAAGGATCTTTGGCTGAAGGATGTAAGGGTAGGATAGATCACAGAGCAGATGTACTGAGTGTGTGAGTCTGTGTGAATCGAATTGTGGGGAAGGAGAAGGTGACGGAAGAAAGACAATCTTAACAGGACTCTTATATCCCTCCCTTACAACAATAATGCACTGTTGTCACACAAATCTAATCTACCTACTGTATGTGGTGCACTCTCATAACAAAACATGCTCACTTTGAATGACTTAGGCCGTGTTCTTTACGTCTGATTATCCAGAAGAGAATTCTAGAGCCATGGAGTTGAATAAGCAAAGGACTTTGGTCCAATTAATTTCTTTACTGTAGGAATTGTAGTTAAACTCCACTCATAGAACTTTGGAGAGTGAGAATTTAGAAGTATCCATTGTGGAGGATTAAAAATAGGGTAGAAAATGCCAGTCTTCTTTTAATCAGCAAAAAAGCTTGCAACTGGCTATACGGTGTACGATGATGTTCTTGAAGTCAGGAGATGATGTATATTTCTATAATTCTTTATACTCATGTAAAGAAATTGAGTCTCCTGAATTATAAATCACAGATTCTTATTCAGTTGCAAGTACAATCATCTGTTATATTTCCAGAGCTTATCTAACCATAAACAGTTCTTATTCCTGAACGAACCTTAAAAAAATCTGTCCATGTTAATCTTTCAGGAAAATGTTTGATTCAACAGATGTTCAGCTATACAAATAAAATGTATAATACATAAACTTTTGGAAATGTTGCTTTCTTCAAGCATTGCAAATGGAGCATTTGGCTTACCCATTTATAACAGACAAGCTGCAAAGTGAAATACAATGTACAGTATTGTATTATACCATGTTCAGTTTAGGGAATTTGAATAAAATTGTGATTGACTCCTGTGCATTGTGGTGGTGGAGTAGAGAATGGGCACAAGGAGCTTCTCTCCCTCTGTAAAGAGATGGCAAATATCCCCAGTTCACACATGAGAAACAGAGATATCAATTCCTTGCCCCAAGCATGCTTTCCTTAATAACTGTTAAATAT
The DNA here is from genome assembly GCF_965152235.1 of Eretmochelys imbricata. Classification (NCBI taxonomy): domain Eukaryota; kingdom Metazoa; phylum Chordata; order Testudines; family Cheloniidae; genus Eretmochelys; species Eretmochelys imbricata. Next base: position 76,550,891 of record NC_135573.1, read on the forward strand.
AGAAATTATAGATAAACTAATGATCAAAACCTTGGGGTGGAATTTGATTAATTCCATTGGCTGCCGGATTTGGCCACTTAATCCCAACTATTCAACACACTGTTTGAGTGTTTTTATACAGCACTATCTGTGTAGGCATAAAAATAAAGAGCCAAGGCTTGATTTTAGCAGTGTTCCAAGTAGTACAAAAGCCAGATGTGACCATCTGGAAGACCTGCCTATGTACAATGTATGAATTGGTTATTTTATGAACTCTTTGTATAACTCCACTTCCAATGCATAGTAAATCAATCATAGTCAGACAAGTCCCCTGTCATGTATCATACACCCTACCTGGAAAAAGCTACAGAACAAACAAAAGGAACCATTAAAATTGTAATGACCCTGCTCTATCAGGACAATGGGTTTGTTAAAGAGGGTGCCTGAGCTGGAAGAATCCAGTTATATTCCAGGTGATCTGTGGGGATTGGGTTTTGAAGCAGAACAAAGAACCCAAAGGTTGATGCAGCCCTTTAAAAACACAAAGGCTGAGAAATTGCAGGGGGAGGAGGGGGGAAAGAGAGGGAGGGAAGACTCAGAGAGGGACTCAGAGAGGAACAAAAAGACAAATTTATGGAGGCTTGTTGACTGCCAGACTAGCCAAAGGTGAAGAATGCTGACTGTAGGTCAGAGAGACTTCATGTTCTAAAGGAGAAGCCATATGCGGGAGAGGCAGGATCCTGGACTCCTTAGAAGACTCTTTGGGGCAGGGAGTTAGTTAATAACCATGATGATGTCACTTCCCTGCCTTAAATAGCTTTTGCATATGCAGGAACTCTTTGTTTCAAAGCTTGGTTCCAATGCAAACAGTGGAAAAACACTGGTATTGCAAGATAGAGTCCAGCACCCCTGAACCTGAAGCAAATACTCACCAGCAACCACACACCACACAACAGAACCACTAACCCAGGAACCTATCCTTGCAACAAAGCCCGTTGCCAACTGTGTCCACATATCTATTCAGGGGACACCATCATAGGGCCTAATCACATCAGCCACACTATCAGAGACTCGTTCACCTGCACATCTACCAATGTGATATATGCCACCATGTGCCAGCAATGCCCCTCTGCCATGTACATTGGTAAACTGGACAGTCACTACATAAAAGAATAAATGGACACAAATCAGACATCAAGAATTATAACATTCAAAAACCAGTTGGAGAACACTTCAATCTCTTTGGTCACTCGATTACAGACCTAAAAGTGGCAATTCTTCAACAAAAAATCTTCAAAAACAGACTCCAGCAAGAGACTGCTGAATTGGAATTAATTTGCAAATAGGACTCAATTAATTTAGGCTTGAATAGAGACTGGGAGTGGATGTGTCATTACACAAAGTAAAACTATTTCCCCATGTTTATTTCCTGCCCCCCCCTCGTTCCTCACACGTTCTTGTCAACTGCTGGAAATGGCACACCTTGATTATCACTACAAAAGGTTTTTTTGTTTGTTTGTTTGTTCCCCTCCTCCCCCCGCCCTTCCTGCTGGTAATAGCTCACTTTACCTGATCACTCTCCTTACAGTGTGTATGGTAACACCCACTGTTTCATGTTCTCTGTGAATATAAAATCTCCCCACTGTATTTTCTACTGCATGCATCCAATGAAGTGAGCTGTAGCTCACGAAAGCTTATGCTCAAATAAATTGGTTAGTCTCTAAGGTGCCAGAAGTACTCCTTTTCTTTTTGCGGATACAGACTAACACGGCTGCTACTCTGAAACCTGTGCACAGGATGTAAGCCCTAATACAAGTATTGGAGCTAAATGAACAATTCTAGCTGTAAGCAGTTTCTGGAGCAGAAAGTCCTGAGTTGTTTGTTCTGGTAGCTGTGAAGTTTATAGCCCAGATCATCAAAGATATTTAGGCATCTAACTGCCATTGAGTTCAATGGAAGTTAGCCACCTAAATATCTTTGAGGATCTGGGCCTATGTGAATTTTTCCATAAAGTCTATGGAGCCACAGAATCACTGCAGTACCTCCCAGAACACTAAAGGCCGCTCAGCAATTATGCTCAGCAATCAATGGATCTTTAATTGTTCCAGCCAAAAAAAATTGTCTCCTTCACTCATGGTTTTCTTCTGCAGCTCTTGTAAACTGGATCCATCTGTCAATAATATTCACAGGTTTTCCTAGATTTGTTTGAACAGCTTTCAGAATTGTAAAGAGGATTTGTACACTTTAAAAAATGATGCAATATGTAATTAACCTCGTTGTCTCCATTCAAGTAGCAACCTGGTAATATATACATACAATTTACACAACAGCACAAGCCTTCTAAACACTGAGGGTATACATGTATCTTAAAGGACCCGCTTCAGCAAATGACTTAAGCACATAAGTGTCTTGCTGAACACATCCTCACTAGTGCTCGCCATAACTCACAATTTCTGTTTTGCAGGAAAATCCAACATCTAAAACATGCTCCTGTAGAACACTTCAATTGTGATAAGTCAGCATTTTCCAGTGGAAAAACACGTTGGAAACTTTTCAAAACAGCTCTAATACTCATACACATACCTGAGGCAGAGCTATAAAAATATATTGACAGGCTTGCCCTTCACAATAACATATTTATTATTATAAATTCAAGCTAAGTCTATTTTATCTGCAGTACATTGAATGGGTTATTGAAGTTATGATCAGTTGTACACGTACAAAAGGGGAAATGTCTGCCTAGAAAGAAGTACTGAGGAAAGGGATATGGGGTCATAGTGGACCATAAGCTAAGTGAGTCAACAGTGTAACGTGGTTGCAGAAAAAAGCAAACATCAGTCTGGGATGTATTAGCGGGCGTGTTGTAAGCAAGACATGAGAAGTAATTCTCTACTGTACTCTGCACTGATGAGACCTCAACTGGAGTAGTGTGTCCAGTTCTGAGCGCCACATTTCAGAAAAGATGTGGACAAATTGGAGAAAGTCCAGAGAAGAGTAACAAAAATGATTAAAGGTCTAGAAAACATGACCTATGAGGGAAGATTGAAAAAACTGGGTTTGCTTAGTCTGGAAAAGAGAAGACTGAGAGGGGACATAGCAGCTTTTAAGTACATAAAAGGTTGTTACAAGGAGGAGGGAAAAAATTGTTGTTCTTAACCTTTGAGGATAGGACTAGAAGCAATGGGCTTAAATTGCAGCAAGGGTGGTTTAGGTTGGACATTGGGGAAAAACTTCCTAACTCTCAGTTTAGTTAAGCACTGGAATAAATTGCCTAGGTGGGTTGTGGAATCTCCATCACTGGAGATTTTTAAGGGCAGGTTAGACAAACACCTGTCAGGAATGCTCTAGATAATACTTAGTCCTGCCATGAGTGCAGGGGACAGGACTAGATGACCTCTCGTGGTCCCTTCCAGTCCTATGATGGCATTGACTGGAAATAACTCTAATGTTGCTAGTATCAGCATATTTTGGAGCAATATGATTTTTTTTCCAATTGTACTGCTGATGTTTTAAAGGTAACATAGACAACTTTTGGATTGATGGGGAGTTGTTACTCAATGTGGAGTTATCTTAATGGTTTACTAGAGTTGTCCTCTGTAAACAAGTGGCATTGCATACTTATTAGCCAGCAAAGGAACACCACAAGAATGAGAAGAATACAGTGATTGCTCTTAAACACCAGGCTCCAACTCTTCCAACAGACGTGCTAGTGCTGACCATTATGTCTGTGCAGTGACTCAGTGACAGAAAACATGGTGTCCTGCTTATCTTTCGGCTAAGACATTTTGCTGAGGTGAATAAAAATCTCATTAAGCATTAGCAAACAACAAACTCAGTTTCGTCACTTTTTCCTGCTCCTTAAGTAGAACAAACCAACTGATCCAACCACTGACACAAAGAGCTCCCTACCTCCATTTGTCAATAATATTTGCTTGTGAAAAAAATCTTGGTGTGTCCCTCTGTAAGCACAAGAATCTTTAGTTTAACACCCCCAGAGACACATTCGTGGGCCAATTATTAAATAGCCTCTCTCTTTGGTACCCCATTTCCCTATCCCGTCCCTCATTATCCCAACAGGAAAAAGACCAAACAAAAGCAAAGAAACCAGATGTGTTAGCTGATATTTTTATTGAGAAGTCTATTCTAGGGATGCTTTCTCATCCCAACTTATTTATTTTTGATTGACAAACTCTGACTGTTCACTACTCTGGCCTGGAGAGAAAAGTATGGTATTGCCAGGGTCCAGCACTGGATGAGTGATTATGATTCACTAATTTGACTTATCTGACACCTGTGTTCATGTTTAGGTGTGGAACAGTAGAGACTGACAAAATAAGGCTCAGCTGGAAGCCTACAGTCTGGAAGATAATTAATGGCCAATGAGAACTATACATTTTGAAAATTAAAAAGGATTATCACCTATAAAAAAATCTCTGGGATATTGTACCTAGTGCATTTAAAATAACCTTTACAAAGGGTTAATCACAATGGGACATTCAGACAATGTAGCAAATATCTCAATCAATTTTAGTTGAGATATTCATATTAATTGTTTACTAATATAGGCTTCTGTCAGTGCAGCTTGTCCTTACAGCAAAAGCTGCGTGGGACTGTGGATAGGCATCCCTTATGCCATCATCTGGTATACCATATTGTGGGGAACTTTCCAAGTGTATTGTGGGGCTGTCTCTGTGTACTGAGAAATACCATCACTTCTCCCAGAGAACTGGGGGAGTTTGAAATCAAATTTCCACAAATCCCTTTTTAGGATGGAACAATCTCCTCTTTTGGGTGCGTGCACCATTTTTCCTTCTCATTGGCAGAAACTTGGATACTCTACTGGTTAGTGGCACCATCTTGGCCATTTAAGGACAGGACATAGGATTCTTTTGTATTTGTAGAACCACAGCGTCGGACACCTAGGGAGGATGAATGGAAGATAAGAGTGAATGAAGCTGACTAGTGAACTTGCCTAACTGTGGTGGGGGCAATATATAGGATGCATATCCCAATTCTGACCCTCTCCTATGTTGCCTCTGAGTACATAAATAGAAAGAGAACATAACATAAGAATGGACATAGTGGGTCATACCAAAGGTCCATTTAGCCCAGTATCCTCTCTTCCAACAGTGGCCAATGCCAGGTGCCCCAGAGGGAATTAACTGAACTGAACAGGTAACCATCAGGTGATCCATCCCCTGTCGCTTATTCCCAGCTTCTGGCAAACAGAGGCTAGGAACACCATTCCTGTCCATCTTGGCTCATAGCCACTGATGGACCTATCCTCCATGAATTTATCTAGTTCTTTTTTGAACCTTGTTATAGACTCTGCCAGAGGATGTTGTGAGGGCCAAGAATTCCACAGGTTGACTGTGCGTTATGTGAAGAAATACTTCCTTTTGTTTGTTTTAAACCTGCTGCCTAACAACTTCATTTGGTGGCCCTAGTTCTTTTGTTATGAGAAGGAGTAAATAACACTTCCTTACTTACTTTCTCCACACCAGTCATGATTCTATAGACCTCGTTCATATCCCCCCTTAGTCACGTCTTTTCCAAGCTGAAAAGTCCCAGTCTTATGAATATCTCAACTAATATATCAGAACTAATATGAATATCTCAACTAAAATATAATTAAAATAAAACTAAATAACGAAACTAAAATATCTCAATCAATATCTCAACTAATAATCCTATCTAAAAGTATGATTACTACATGTACCAAACAATTTCCCACGAATATAAACTTGAACATCCAGTTAGGACTAGACTTTAACCTTAAGCACAAACCCGAGCAGGGGGTGGTATGTAGGCTGAACCAAACCCAGAGGTAGCTCCTGGAGGCATTGTGGCTCAGAGATGCACATCTGAGTCTTGTTGCCTTTCCTCCTTGCTTGTATGGGGGTAGTAATTTACTGCTGTCCTATAGCATTCTGTACCACCTGAGTGCGTGGAGGAGTACATCAAAGCTCAGCTTCTCCCTGCCCATTGACTCCAAGGTGGAAGTTAACCAATAGATAGCTCACTAGGCCAACACAAACTTCTGCACCATTTAAAATCCTCAGTCTAAAGTATAAGCCCCCAATCCTGCAGTTGTACGCACATGCTCAACTTTATACACTGAGAATCCCACTGAAGTCAATGGTAGCTGGATCAAAGCCCAAGTTGGTAAAATATTTAGGCAATTAATACCAGAATCATTCAATAGGAATGGCATCATTTGATGACTGACTAAATATGTGGCCATTAATGCTGCTGAGACTTTGCCCAGCCACGTCAAAGGTAATTTTTGTCATATGGCTTGTCTTGTTGATATCTGAATTCACACAAAACACTGTCAGATTAAGTGATTAATTACTCATCTTTATTTTCCATTTTTTAAAAAACAATCCATATTGCTTGATTTTGCTAGGGTCAAGATTTCTTTTTTTAAAATACACTATTAATATTTCCATAAGGCTTGATCTTGCAGATTCTACTCACATGAGTAAGGGCTGCAGGATGGGGTTCCACTGATGCCTTTGTTTTAAACACATTCTGCATGTACTTGCATATAAATGAAACTTAAAGAATGACAGGTTATCACTTGGTTTTTTGTTTGTGTGATTATGAAATATATATAGTTGTCATCTGCCAGATGTGCAAGTCCAGGGACTTCAGCTGTTATCTTTATTATTTAAGATAGTGGGTGAGGTTTTTCCCCCCATTCAATTTGGGAGAAAATATTCCACCGTTTTCTAGAATCAATTACATTCATTCATATTTTATTTTGAATAGTCTTTTACTAACTCCCCCCCAACATATTGAGAAGAAATGAGCTGGTCACTCTGAAAAACTCAAAACTTACCTAAGTTACTACAGCATGGTACTGGAGAACCATATGTATTCCTTACTGTCACACAGGCTGGCCCTTGAAGGGACCAGCCTACCTGTGACAGGCTGCTGTAAGGGAGAAGGAGACAACTCAGAAAACCTGGAAGTAATTAAATTCCTAGGTGTAGTTGACAGCTAATTCGCTTTACAAAGGGTTACCAGGGCTCAGCTGAGGGATGTTCCCAGCAATGGGAAGCTCCTGAGGAGAGGAGCTCCCAAGAGAGTTCACTAGAGTAAGGGGTCTGGTAGGTGTGCTCCCAGGGAACTCCCAAACAGTGGCAAAAAGCCCAGTCTGGTAGGAACTGCATGTAGTCCAAGAGGAGAGCTTCAGTGGACAGATTTCTGCAGACTCCTGGCTCCAGGGGAGGTGAGTGAACCCTGCTGGAACGGAGTGGTAGATCCAGGTGGGAACAGAAACATTGACTGACTCTGTCTCCAAGCTAAGATGCCGGTATGAAGGTTTGCTTGTATTTTTATTGGGCCTTTGCTTAACAAATGAGACCCCACAGAAGGAGCACTGTTTCCTAGCCTTGGTGAACTTATCACTGACATTAGGGGACACTGAGGCAGGGAACATCTACAGCGCTTGGCAAGGGCCGGTACACCCTGTGACACTTACAGATAGAGGTACTGCAGTACATCAGATATTACAGTGGGATAAGTCACTTTTGAATGGAGACTCTGGTAGCTTCCTCTGACCATAACAGCAAGAGCATGTAGCTAAACAATCTGCTAACCAATTGCTTTTTGTCTGTGGACATTACTTAAGTTGTAGATTCATTTTATTCGCAAAAAGAAAAGGAGTACTTGTGGCACCTTAGAGACTAACCAATTTATTTGAGCATAAGCTTTCGTGAGCTACATCGGATATGATGTAGCTCACGAAAGCTTATGCTCAAATAAATTGGTTAGTTTCTAAGGTGCCACAAGTACTCCTTTTCTTTTTGCGAATACAGACTAACACGGCTGTTACTCTGAAACCATTCATTTTATTGTTATATTTAGATGTCTGTTATTGGTGCTGATGCTCTCCTTACTGAGACATTTTTATTTGACAATTCCCATTTGTGATGTCATACGCCCTGCAGTGAGAAACAGTTCTTAGAAAAGACTAAATTCATGCTAGTATAGGTCACAGGAAGTTGCGTACAAACATAGTTTTACTTCTCTTTCCCTAACCCCCAAACATCTGCTTGTCAGTTTAATGTTATAGCTATGGGCAAAGTAGTGATCTGAAATGTCCCTTTGGTTCCCAAATAAACTTACCAAAGAGCAAAGATGGTGGAACTTGCTGAAAAGACATTAAGTGAACTTTATGAAACGGAGGCAAATATGAGGGTAATTGAGGTTGTGGTAACCTTGTTAAACATGCTGTCAGATTCTAAGTCTCATGTCAGAGTGACTGTTTTCTGAATGAATAATACAATCCCTAATATTTGATTGCTAGCCCTCATAATCTAGAATGGAACCCATTTCTGATCCCATGGAAGTCAAAGGCCATGTTCATACTGACTCCAATTCAGCAGAACCAGCCCTGCTCATCTGAATTTTATTGCAAAACAAAAATGTCTTCTGCTGGCTCCGTGATAGCTCTTCTATGTATTATCATTGTTACTGTACAATTGTATGTAGTCACATCAGTGTAAGATAAATAAGTACTAGACAAAGGGAATTTGCTTTAGTGAAAACTGAATAAGGTCTAAAGAATCGAGTCCTAAATTTGCCAGGTATAGCCAACTAGCAAATCTCCTTATGCAAGTTTATGGGAGTATCAGAAATTAGTTTTATACTGGAACCGTCTTTATAAAAAATACAAAATGTATATCATGTACAACTGAATTTTAAAAGCTTCTGTATTACATAGTGGAAGGTATTGCTATTGAACTGAATGACCTGAAAACAAAATATATCACTAGAATACTAACAGAAGCTTTAATATACATAATCATCCAATGACAACCTGAAGAAACTCCCACTGTCATGAAGTGACTAAATAAGCTCCAAGAAATTCAAGTGATGGTTTGTTGCTACTCAGGAAATAGTTTTAGAATGATGGGAGCTAATGAATCCTTTGTTAAGTGAAGCAAGTCAAAGGATACAAGTTGTATAACCAATTTTATTCATTGTCTCAACTGTATCCGTTAAGTGTGATGTTTTCATGGTCCCACAATATGTTCCCTTTATAAAGCAATACTAAAAATTCATGAGCATCTTTGACAGTCAGCAGCTTGCTTTATAGCTTTCTTGAAGTACCCTTGGAGCATAGTTCTCAATATTTTATAATTTAAGTTAAACTCTATTTTTCTAGGGAAGATAAATGAGGAAATATTTAACTTATTTTTCATTATAAAAGTTTTCTTAAACAAGCAGTATTTGTAAATTCCTTGGGGGGCAAGGACCTCCTATTCTCAGTTTTTATTGAACCTAGCACAGTGGGATCTTGGTTCATGACTGGGGTTCCTAGGTGCTTCTACAGTACAAATTAATAATAATTATTTTTCACTATCAAGTAGCAGTTGGTCTGTGTAAATTGATGCACCAATTTCCACCAGCTGAGAATTTGGCTCTGTGTACCTATTCTGTCTTAGCTGACATTATTGTTCTTAAACTCTGTTCTAATGAAGGTTTCCCAAGAAACAGGACACGAAATGTGTATATACATATATACACACGTGCTATGTTATATCACTGTGGAAAGAGGTTATGATGACTAGCACCAGCACCGTGTTCAAGAGCCCCCTGGGAGACTCATACTTCAGGTAGGCATGCTTCTTCCTGGAATGCAGGGATCTATGGGTTACAACCTCTAGTGCAGACACTGCAGAAGAATAAATGGGCTGGTTTTGGGCTTGCCCCCTGACAGCTTGGGAATTGTGAGTGAATTGGGTGGGGGGAGGCTTGTAATTCCCTCTATTCCTACCTTTGTGCACAGCCAGACCCAACTGAGCTCTACAACCAAATAAACACTTTCTAGCAGGAAATATGCTCCAAAAGCAACCTTTATTTACATGAAGACCCTTAGTCAATATTTTACTTCACAGCCTAATATATCTTGAAGTTCACCTCAATGGAAATCAATATTTCTTTATTATTTTGCAGTCTGGTCCTTAACCGTATTGATTGAGAAGCAGAGAGTGGTTTGTCTAGAACAGATAATAAGGCCCATTATGCTGATTCAGGAAAATGTCAACTTTAACAGTTTTTATAACTAAGGCTTTCCCCTTATACAAATAAAATGACACCCTCTCAGCTTAATAGCTTCCAGAAGAATGCGCCATCAGCATTGCCTCTCACATTCTTCATACCTGTTATTCTAAACTTGGGGGTTCTTCCCCTCTCCATTTAGCAGCACGTATACACCTTCTGACTACCAGTAGCCACAAGACCATTTTAGTGAGGATAAGTCCAATAAAGTCATCACTGGATCAAGTTAAGCAGCTTTAAGTCCCTACCTCCAGCCCTCTGGCTCTCCTGCAGTTCACTTGTTTCTTTCCAAGTCTGTCCTTTGAGTTTTGCCTTGTGGGAGCAGATTGACTTATTGGTTAAATTGTGACCTAACCAACATCACAATTTGACAAGTTAATCAGCAGCTGCACCATCCCTAGCCCTTGTGGAGGAATCAGTGGGAGATGACTTTGGAATGAGGGATGGAATATCTGAAAGCCTTCTGCTGGAGCCAGTCCCCATCCTGACTGTGAGGGTGGGAAATGAGACCAGGCTACTGTCCTCTTCAGGTGACCCCAACATCTGCCCATAGCATTTATAAGCATAGAGACTTCTACCAAGAATCTTTTCCTGTTCAGAACTACATCTGCAGCACCAGGTTAACCTGCTCCTGCAGGAAGTGCCAGGCAGGGCACACTGCTTCCTGTCCAGTGACTGTTCTGTAAGGGAGTCTGCAAGAGCACAAATATCCTTAGAGTCTGTTAATCAACTGATCACCCAGCATCTAGATGCATATGTCCCACCTAACCTGGCACTTACTCATGAGGAATACCAGGAATCCATCTCATGCTTTTGGTGGTGGTACCACTATGTTCGTCTTGCCTATTCCCATTGCTGAATTGGCGAAGTGTGGCTCAACAGCACCCTGCCTCAGTTTCCCTTCTTAGACTTTTTTTTTTAAATAAACCCTACACAGGCTTTTATCTTCCAGTAATACCCTAGTTTATTATCAATTGAAACAAAGTTCTCGGAGTCCAAATTTCAGCATTCCCTGCCAGCTAGACCCCCCCTCCTCCCGCCAGTCAGTCTTTTCACCCTTGTGCTATGCCTACACTTGGAGCTAGGGGTGTGATTCCAAGCTCACATGGACATACCAAAGTTAGCTTGTGTGGAGCTAAAAGCATCAGGGTAGCATGGGCGGTCGGTCAGGGCTAGCCACCCCAAGGGTGTACCCACCTGGACCTCCTGGGTCATATCTCCCAAGATTTTGGGTGGCTCAAGCATGAGACAGGGTCACTCAGGTTTGCAGATGGAGAGGGAAGGACAGATGGGCCAAACCTGAGTGGCTTTGCAACCCTGTGCACTCGGTCACAACACCGATCAAATTTCCTCCATCTCGATCCATAGAGGGGTGTATGGGCCAAACTTGAGTGACACTATGCCAGGTTGCAACACCACTTGGTCTGGGGGCCCTCTCAAATGGGTCACCAAGTCAAGCTGCCCTTCAATCAGCACATCAGGTTTTGGGGGTCAAAGCAGGACAGTCCTGCAAAATCAAAATCCTGTCGGGAGATCTGTGCTGGCTACATATTGGGGTGGCTAGGCCAAGCTGCTGCCTGTGCTTCCCCAGCTATATTACTGTTTTCAGTGGAGCAGGGAGACTGTCCCCTATCTTTCAACTGAATGTGAAATTCTAATTGGACTTGCCTAAGAAAATTGCATTATGTTGCCATGTGTGAAATGCACAAAATTGGTCCATGCAAAATTGGTACTTTTGTGGCTTTAGTTCTTTCAGTTCATCGGCATGTTTTGTCTTACTGGATGCTTTGAAAGTCTTCCTATAGACATGCGATGTGTGCTCTTGTTTAATGAGAAATATTGTTGTTATGACAACTTAGCCCTTCTGGCAAAATACATACAATTCATTTTTAAAATGTTTGCACTGAAGTGGGTTTCTTTGAATTTGCTATACATCTGATAGAGACAGAACCAAAAGAGATTGCAGTTTGAGAGAAAAATAGGAGACCATTTTTAGAATAAGCATTTTCTAAAATCTTTATTTAAATGACTCCTGGTTCCCTTTTTATTGTGGAAGTGTTTCAGGTGAAATGTCAGAGAATCAAAGGTGTCTTATAGCTCCTGAAAAGTCAGTTGTAAAAGGGAGTGACTGTGCATCCTGAAATTGGAACGATAAAACGTTGCCCTGGACAGGTCAAATGATAAACCTTGGCAACTATCTGGGACTCCAATATAATCTACCCCAGAGAAATTGCAGTTCAACACCAGAACTATATCTGAGATTCTGATGTGAGACTTACACCCAAAGTCTCGTGCTCTCATATTCACCTTAAAATCAACTTCCTGAGTTTCCAAGCAAGCTGATGGTGACAGTAGCAGTCCAGCTATGGAAGTTGACTGTAGCAATTTATAGCTTACTTGGATAACTGGCTAGTCTGGGGATCCTGAGAAGCACAGATGGTGGTTTGGTGGACACAGAAACATTTTTTGCCTTGTGGTAAAATACCAAGGACTTGCTACATCTCAGTCTGCTTCTGGACAGCTGTGAATGGAGTGTCATTTTGTGAAAATAAATCATCCAAGGTCTCTAGTTCTGATTCCAGCTCCACTGCCCTGTCCAAGGGAGGCAGCATGTCCTGGGTTCCAAAGGGCTGACTGAAGTACTCTTGTGAGTAACTGCTGTCAGGACCCTGGTATGGAACCCAGCTCTACCAAGTCCTGTGGTGGAATCCTTAGCCAATGCACCACAGTGGTGCTCTGAACCACTGCTCCTGACCAACAGCCTTAGTGCTGAAGACCCACAGTAGCCACATCTCAAGCCCCTGATTGGATGGAGAGGCAGCACTCTCATTGGGTACAAGATGAGGAAGTTGTCTGAGAACAGACCATTGCCTGCTGGTTGCTGCCTAGACCACCTTTCTCTTGCCCTGACCCTGCCTGCCTGATGCTTCCTTGTTGATCTGTTGCCTTCCCTGGCCTCCCTAGCCCACTGGTCTGGCCCTTGGGATTGAATCTTCTGGTTACTGACCCCTGCAAGAACTCTGCTCATTGTTTTGAGCTTCCTCTGCTACCAATCGACCTCCCTGGCACTATCTGACCACCCACACCCACTTGGTTACTGCTCTGGACTCTCCCCTAGCTTGCCTTGGCCACTGTGCATTACACAGGCTCAGTAATGTATGTTGCTAGTGAGGGGGAGCTATCAATAAAATCCAAACATGTACTCTGAATCTCCAAACCCTTCCTTATGTGAGTAGTCCTCATACAGACAATCCCATCAACTGATTTCACTGGAGTGACTTTGTGATGGGTTGGATCCCCCTTCTGAGATGCCACCTGATGTATTGGGATTTCACTGAGCCTGCCTGCTCTACTAGTCTGGGCTCCCTCTCTCTGTTTTGCTGAATTAGGCTCTCCAGCCTTGGGCAGCACACAACACACAGGTAGGGACACACCAGCTGTAGAAACACATGGAGTCTGCAAACAGCTCTCTGAGAAGACTCCGTTAGGAAATTGACCATCACTCAAGTGCAAATGCCCTCTGGAAAGTACACCAAAAATAATGTTGTCTTGAGTTGTAGAGAAATCTATACAACGTAAGCTCATAAATTTGCCCCCTCCCTCAATGTGGAGAAAGATATGCACAACTTTTTGTCCCCTCTAATTATAAATTGCACAAACTGGGTTTAATAATAAACAAAAACAACTTTATTAACTATAAAAGGTAGAGTATAAGGGACAGCAAACAGAACAAAGCAGATTACCAATCAAATAAAACAAAACATGCATACTAAGCTTAAGATCTTAAAGAGACTGGTTTCAAGAAGTAATTTCACACCCTAATTTTTTTTTGTTTTTAGGCAAGTTTGCAGAGTTTCTGTAGCTTAGAGTTCTAGGTATTTCTCTTTACAGACTAGACTCCTCTGTCTCAGTCTGGACTTGGCCCTTGCCTTTCCCTCAGCTCAGTTCCTTTCTCTCTTCAGGTACTTTCAGCAGTCTTTCTTCTTGGGCAGGAAGGCAATGGAGAAGAGTCCTGTTCGCCTTACTCTCCAGCCTTAAATAAGATTTCCATAAGGCGAGAATCTTTTGTTTCCCAGTCTTGACCTCCCACTCCTTTTAGTGGAAAATTACTAGAAGTCCCTGATGGTGTTTAGTACCAGATGACAGGACCACCTAACCGAGTAGTGTCACAGCTACATCCCAGGACATGCCTCAGGAAGGGGAGAGATTAGTATCTTCAAAGTCTTATTGTTTCTTCCTAATGGCCCACCAAGGCTGATGGCCTGTTGTCTGGTGGGTGTCTTCCCAAATACACTCAGTTGTAATTGTTACATGGTCAATATTCCTAACTTTAGATATAGAAATGATCATGCATACAAACTGGATAATCACTTTCAGTAAATTATAACCTTTCTGATGATACTGTACAAGACCCAGCTTGCATAAAATGTTATGCCATATCCATATCATAAGTATATTTCCATAAAGAATATGGGGTGTGACATCACATACTTGTCTAAGGACTACCCATCTAAGATAGCTTGCATGTCTGATCCAAAAGTGATCCATTTTGCTGAGCTTTCTGCATTCTCACTGTGAGATAGGAGGTCTTTTAAAGAAGCAAAAAGTCCTTAAGCCAGGTTTTAGAGAAATTTCTGAAGTCATGAAAGAGGTTACACAAGAGAATTCATGAAAGACAAGAACCCTGAAAGCTCTTTGAAAAGCTCCAAAAATCTGAGTAATACCATAAGCATATGCAAATTAAGGAGCTGATCTTGAGAATTCTTGCGCATGTGAGAAGTCCCAGGGACTTGTGTGAGAGAGGGTTTGCGGGATTGGCCCCTGATATTGCATTTAGGGAAGACTGATCCACCACACACAAACACGTTTATAGCAAAGAAGTCAATCTTGCAATATAGAGGATAAAATTCTGATACCCTTACTCACCTAGTCACTTATTCCACAAGAAGTTCAACTGAAGTCAGTAGAATATCTTATGGTGTAAGATACAAGACAATGTGGGGTGTTAGGTTCCAGCCCAGAGTGAACAGGCATTGATTATATATAGTCTTACCTCATTGTATGAATCTTTAAACATCCTCAGCTACTATCTTTGCCCCCCCATCCTTATTTCAGTCCTACTTCCTAATACAATAGAGAAAATATGTAATATAGATCAATTTTGTTTCATTAGCTTTTTACAGTAGTTACGTGATTTAAGTCTACATGAGCATAATAGAAATACCTCACAATTTTCATTTACAGTTTTAAAGTCATGATTAAAAACAGATCTACCCCACTAAGATTATTCTTATCATACAATATAATGCCTTTCAAATACTAATGTGGAAGGGGTAAATTGATTAAAATATGCTTATTGCCTTCCTGAGGTTCTTATGTCCATGGATTAACAAGTTTCTGAAGAACATGCAACGTACAACATAAAATTTCTAAAATCCAGCTTTGCATGTCTTTACTCTTAATTCAAAACTAGTCTTATCTGTGATGATGGAATAATTAGACATCGTTTACCACAGTCATCAGTCACTAAAATATCTCCAGTAAAACTGTACACCATTTGATGGTTCTTGTGCTTTCACAACAAGCCTCTTTCAAGTCTATAAGGACTGTGACAATTTCCTGCTCCATTTCAGTTCTTCCCCCCTCCCCCCATGTGAGTTTAGTGCTAGCAAACTTTCAGAGCAGGACTGACTACTCTGCAAATTGAAATATTTTATATGTCTACAGAACAAGGAAGCAGGAGCAAAACCTTGACCATGTTGTCCCACTGATATGCCTAAATCATGGAGGGATCGTCTTTATGGGATGAACTGGCAGATGAGCCTCCTATGCAATAGGAGTGGATGAACCTTATAAAGTTGAAGGTTTTGTAGACCTATGCAAAATATTTCAAAATGTTTGGGGGGAGGGAGGGAAAGAAAGAGAAATAGCTTGGTGACCTGCCTGGGAAGGAGGCATGTGACAATCACTGACTCTTGCCTTCCATTGGGGACTGGAGGTGGGTGGGTGTTGGGATAAAGGGGTAGAAATTTCCCCAGGCAGGAAAAAAGGGATTGCTAATGGGAGAAGAGAGACTCCAACTGGAGAGCTTAATATCTTGGCAGGGATCGGAGTGGAGAGCAGAGAAATCTCCTGTCAAGTGAGCCCCTTCCTGCGTATGGTGAAAAAGGATGATTCTCACATCAAATGATATGCTCCTTTTCCCAAAGTCCATATTGCAGGGCTTCCCCTAAGTACTGAGAAATCCCACTCATTGGGGGCTGATTCTCTCAGGACCTGAGCTTTAGCCTAGCTATCAAGGGCCAGATTCTGGGGCCTGGGGGACAGCAGAACCTTCTTCCTCTCCAAGTTATATGTTTCCCTGAGGATTGGAGTCCCTGCCTGGTGGACCCCCCGCCCCAATGATATTATTTGGGACTCTTCTAGTGCTTTTCATCCAAGAAGGTGGGCAAATGTTATCTGTCTTTTGCAGGGGGGTGGTGGAGAGGGGAGGGAATGAGGGAATAAGAAGGGAAGCAATTTGAAGTCACACAGCAAGCAGTGGGAACAGTGCAAACCGAAACGAATTTTCCTGACTCCCACTACCCTGCTCTGGCCACTAGACAACACTGTCTCTATGCAGATACATTCTTAAGCAACTGTTCAGCCTGGGATGGAACGTCAACGCTAGTAAGCTCATCCACTGCTTAATCGTGAACTCATGACATTTGAGTGGATTCAAATTTAGGCAATATGAGCTTCCCCATTTTTACTATTCAGTCTTTACGCTCTCCACTGAGACTGCAAAAAGGAGTGGGTTGGTCGTGTTTTTTGTTAACCTGTACGCTGGGAATGACACTGCAAGCAACAAAGTATTGCATGTGATCCAAATAGCCATCAGATGGTAACTTCCAGTCACTGTTGACTCTGGAGTGGCTCTGAAGCAGAGGTGAAAGGCCCTGAATCACCATGTCTCTGAATCATGTTCCATTTCTCCTTGGCCTCCAATATTTAAAACTGATTATGAAATTCATCTTCCAGATGGTAAGTAGTCTTTTTACTAACATTTCAATAGATGATTGGGATCAGTAAGATCCATACATAACTCCTCAAGTGATTGATCTTTTTATTTATTTATTTTGGCATTCTGCCTTTCTTGCTCTTTCTAATCTAAGGACACGCTAATGTGTTTAAATCTGTAGTGTCCAAGTTTTATATAAAAAAAACCCAACAAACCAAAACCCAAACTGCTCTAAAATGCAATTAATTCTCCACACTGCTTTAAGTGCAATCATGGGCACCTTTGTTCCTTGCCAAACTCATTTTGTTTAGGCATCACAGCTAATTTTGTCAAAAGACCTGGATGTGATCCAAAGCCACTGAAATCAATAGAAAAGACTGCAGTGGACTTCACTGGGCTTTGGATCAGTCTCATGATCCACTTAGTATCACGTGTATAGTTCTACTAAGGGATTGTACATCAAGTCTTGGTACCTTTAGCTCCAAACTCCTAAAAGTTTAAATTGTAGTTAGGAGCCTAACTCCTTAATTCTGAGTTTATTTACACTACACAAACCTCTGCCTCATTTCAATCAGATGAATTGATACAAATAAACATTTCAATTCCCCAAAGATCCAGTGACACAAATGTGCTTTATTTAATAGGTAATGGACAAACGTGTTTTTCACACTCATAATTTGCTTTGTGTCTTGTTTTTAACATGTAATTAAACAGCTTTAAGGGCTGAAGGCAAAAACGCTAAGAAATGATATTGTTTTGGAAGTCATTAACGTTAAAAAGAGACTTTCCTTTTCATCTTCAGGAAATGACTTATCTAGCAGTAATTATTGCAATGCCATGGTGTTGGATTTTCTCTCTTGTTGCACTTATTCCTCTTTGAGAATGCTCTTTGACATCCATCACGCTTTCAGAACAAGTAAAAAAGAAAAAAATCCTAAAACTGAGCACTGTCACTTTATCGGTGCAGAAATAAAATCTTCACAATAAAGAGAGCTGGATTCCTTGTCTAGACTTTTTTGTTTTGGCCCAAATGCTCTAGACTTGGTGTGTTGGTTGGTTGTTTTTTGTTTTTGCTGTCCTCCCTTCCTGAAATTTTTCATAGATGGGCTTTTAAATATATATATTCCTTTTATTGTACCCTTCACTGGAGTCTTTTTGCATATGTCAGTTTGTTCTTAGATATTTGACTTGTTGTTATGATTGTCATTTGTACTGCAGTAACACTCACAAGCCCTCAGGCAGGATCAAAGCTGTGCGATGCCAAACGCTTTGCAAATGTAGTAAGACAGCCCTCCCCCAAAGACCTTACAGACAACATAAGACTAGATGACAATTAATAATAAACATAAATGGAAGGAGGAGGGGTGGAAGAATGAGTAGGTCTAACTTTAGGGTCCCATTTTTGAAAACCTTGACTCCCCATTTCTATCCCCACAGACTTTAGATCTTAAATTTGTCACTAGTTCATATCTGAACTTTGCCTGTACCTGACCTTGGACTGGTGTAAACTTGGAAGGAGTAGGAACAGAAATCCTATCTTTGGTTGATTTGTCTGGAATGATTTGCAATATTCCTCCACACCAAATGCATGCCAATAGAATCTTTATACCACAACACACCATTATGTATTTTCTCAATATATTTCTATAACTACATCTCTATGTATTGTTATGGTGTGTGTATGTAAAGTTTGAGACTTTATATTAATGACATTTTTGACAATATTTACTCCTTCAGATTGTTTTGATCATCTAAATTTTGTTATATTCTTCATACTTTTTAATAATCTGTTCCTCCAACAGCACAAGAATGATCAGAAATCAGTAAGAAGAAATGTATATTGTCCTGTCTCCTTCAGTTCAAATCACACAGACAATGTCTTTTGTAATCAAATCTGCCATTGCTAATAAGAACAAACAACTCACAAGTGTGCCAAATTTATTATGAATGTTGTAAAATCTGTTTATATTGATACAATGTAGAAATTTAGTATTTGGTATTTTGCATTATGCCATAGCATCAACCCTAATACAGAGTGACTGCAGTTACTTTGTGGGAATGCACCTCCAGTACATAGGAATCTAGACAATAGAATATCTGATTATTATTTTTAAGACACCTGAACAAAAATGCAAAATGTTTGTCTCAAATCTTGATATTAAATAATGTCAGAATTAGTCCAATACCTCAGAGCCTAACATTTTTGAAATCACAATTGTGCTGCTGCAAAACTCAAGTTTTCTGTCAATTTAAAATAAATAGAAGATTAGGTTGTCAGCAAAACTCAGTGTCAAATGCTAATAGCAAACTAAATTAGATCTCTTTGGAAGTTCTGTCCTGACAAAGTGCGTGAAACCCTAGCTGAATCTGCCATCTCCAAAGTGTGTAGATTTAATAAAACATGCATTATTGTAGTTCTGCAATCATAAAGATGACCCAACATCGCTGTTGCAAATGTATGTGCATTTTATTTAAAACCCTGATTCAGCAAAGCACTTAAGATATATGAGCATTCTTTATGCACAGGAATAGTTTCAATGAAGTCCCTCACCTACTTAGTTATGTTAGGTGCTTAAATGCTTTTCCGGATCTGGGCTTGATTTTGCTCAGAAATGGTTCTAGAGATGACAGACCATATAAATATGTGCTGTACATGTCATACTAGCATGTATTTTTATAAGATGTTCAGAAGAGATAAAATAGAACACGAATCCGAATGGAGCAATTCTGTTCTACCATAATTAGGCTGCCATTTCCACTGCTGACTTCTTGTGGGTTTTTTGTGTGGAAAAACATTCACTTAGTTGAGAATACAGATTCAACTGTGCAGTTTAAAACTTTGTATTGATGAAATGTTTTAATCTAAGACCTAAATCCTGCTTGCTTGCTGTGGAAAATACAGCTTTAGCATCACAAGACGACTTTTTGAGCTGCTGTTCATGGAGCTAGCTGGGAATCTAGATTTTAAATTTTGCAGTATTCTTCCATGCCAGATACAGGAGGTCAGAGAGGGAATAGTTTGAAGTGGTAAGGACACAGCAAGAAATTGCAAAGGATGTTGCAAATCTCACAGGAATGGTGAAGTTTTGTCTCATTGCTACCTGCCTGCTGAAAATATTCAGCTGATCTGAGTGAGATGTGAGTGTGGAGTAGAGCTGGGTGAATACCACAAACATTTTTCCACAAATACTTTTTCAAATTTTTAAATGTGGCTTTGTTCAAGACCATTTAGGTCTTGAAGACTAGTCTAATGAATGAGTTTAGTGGCAGGAAGCTTCTTTAAACAAGTTGTAAGTGGATGTTACAGAAGAGGTAACAGTAAACTTTGAATTTCTGATCATATATACTTTCACAGAAAACCTGAAGCTAAGTCACTCTCACACAATTGGGGAGCAGGAAATATACCATCTGATTTGTGTGTCCAGTCAAAAGAGCATCACTTTCAAATTGAAAATACAGACTATCCCAAATAAGCTACAGCCTAAACATTAATTGCAGAAATTTTTTGAACGTTTTTGAGGTCATCCCAGTCTGACAGCAGGCAATTGCAGAATATAAAAATTGGCAAAGATTCATCAAATGAATTATTCATTACAAGCCATTCACCAGCTCTACTGTTGATGGGTTGCTATGTTAAAATTAAGGGATTTTTATAACTGTGGGTTTAGAACTCTGAATTTCACTGGGATTTTGTTGATGATTTTTTGGACTGATATGCCAGTGGGTAACGTTTTCTCTCTGCTGTTTTTGTTGTGCATAAAATATGCTCTGAGATTGATTGATTTTATTTTACTACCCAGAGACAGCACTGGGTATGTCTACACTGCAATGTAAGCCCTGGCTCATACTCAACTTTTAGCCCAACCCCCCTTTCTGTTTACACACAAATGGCTCACTTAGGGTCCTAGGATCCTACAGGGGTGGAAGGTCCAAGTCCTGAGTCAACCCAGGGTCTAGGGTTCAAGCCCTTTTGCTTTTGAAGTGTAGATGCAACCCCTCAACTTGGATTCTGGGAATCTGCCAAAAGTATCCCATGGGCCAACTTTCTTTGTCCCAAGAATTTCCAATCAACTCCAGTGAAAACTGAAGCAATGCCCGCCTACCATGCTCCTTGGTGTAGTGCAGCAGCTTAGTGAGTCAGCGTTTAACCCTTTCACTGTCTTCTGACTACCGAATTGCAAACATACCATCAGAGAGCCTTCTGTGTTTGCAGTGAGACTGAACAGAACAAGCCTTTGGCAAAGTGTTGCTTCATGGTCACAGGAACGCAGCCAGATTTTGGTAAATCTCTGATGCAAGTCCAGCAAAACTGTGGACTTCAGTAAGAGGACCAGGAATGACCATGCATACCAACATGGTGAAGAAGCTGGCAATGCTGCAAATTTATCAGACTGGTTAAGCAGCTCAAGATTGAGTATAGGAAATCCGGGGACCAGCACCACACCCCGGGCAACTTGCTGACATTGTGCCCATTTTATGAGGCATTTGACTGGGTGCTGAGCACTGGGCCAAGCACACAGTCAACAGGGGTGCATGATGATCTGGTCAGCCGGGATGGCCCCAGAATCCAGCATGGAGACTGATGGAAGCCAGGAGCAGGGGCCAAGTGTGGACAGCTAAGTGACTCTATTGCTGAAATTGGTCCCACCAAAGGCTTCGACGCAGTAGCAGCAGCAGATCTTGGGAGGTGTACTCAGAGGAGCTGTTTGATGTCCTCCCTGAGGAACAGCCCACTACAGAATTTGCAGCAGACACAGAATGGCCAGAAGCCACCAATACTTCCTACGGAGCAGCCATTCTGGTCTGTGTGCTCCCAGCGACCAGAGCCAGCAACATGGATGGAGGTACCTTTTAAAGAGCTTCTCTTGCTTGCACTTTCACTCCTGTGTCAGGAACAAGGCAGAGCTCCTGTGAGACACTGATGGAATTTTTGTAGCCTTTTCAGACCTACTCAAGGCATCTGATAGAGCTTATGATGGAGGAGGAGGAGGATACAGACTTTGCAACCTTAATGTTTTTTATCTTAGTATTTTTGTGTGTGTGTGTGTGTGTGTGTGTGTGTGTGTGTATGTATGTATGTAGGCTGTAAGATCCATGGGTCTTTTTTGCTTGGAAAGCATTGTCAACAGCTACAGTATTTGTCACAGGATGAGCTGAGCCTTTAAGGGATTCAGGTCCAAACAAAAATCTGCACCTAGTTTTTCTCAACCCCACCAAGTCATGTGACAGATCTGGTGAATGAGCGCTAGGCCTGCTGGGAACTATAAAAGGAAGCTTTGCTTTCAGTAGGAGAGAGGAAGTTGGTGGGAGCTTTGGTATTGTGAAGTTCTCCAGGAACTGGGGGAAGGATTAGCAATGGCTGTATACTGAAGTAGTCCAGAAAGGATGTGTAGAAGAAACTAGGTAAGGGCCAGAGAGGAGGCCTAGTGATGGACTCTGAAGGAAGGGTTTGTCTACTGTGGTATGTGGTGGAGGGGGAAGCCAGAGAAAGTCTGACCAGCAATAGAAACTGTATGAAGTGGTACAAGAAAATAGTGGAGAAGGGAAACCTTGGATTTAAGGTAGATTGGGTCCCAGGGTGGGCTCCCCCTCCGAGAGGTGGGGAGGGTACCCTGGCACTACTAGAAGTACTATTGAGTCTGGGGGAGGGCTGCTGATGGACTATTGAGACTGGGGTAAAACCGTTTCTAGGAGGCATAGTGACATCTGAATATTGGAAGCCAGTGCTGTATATAACTTACACTTGTCTGTGGACCAGTTAGAAGTTGAGTTAACTGAACTGTGTCTTTGAGCTTAGGCACTCAGAGGCTCATTCCCTTAGCTCCATAAGTCCTTCTGGGTTCAATCCTTACTACTGTGCTGTTTATGTTAAATAAATAGTTAACCATTCATTAATACGTAAACTTGCACCTAATAACTATGTAGTCTCTTCGACTACACAGTACTTCTGCTTCTATTTATATATTGCGTAAAGGACCAAAACAGGGTTCTGTCTTCTTTCAGGTAGGTTTCTTATCCCTCTATTTTTTTTTCTGCTGAAAAGCCTGCACAAAAGTGATTTTTGGGGAAATTCTTCAGGAACAGTAAGGAAATCTGGATTCTAAGATGAGTGCTTCCTGTACAAAAGAGATTTTAGAACTTAAAAATAACTTTTTCAGTGGTCCCTGGCTGAATTAGTTTTACCAACTACTACTTGGTATTAAATGACTTCTTCCCAATTTATGTTCCGTCTAGAGCATTTGCTGAATTCACAGTAATACTAGAATTTGTCTTAACATCTATTGTTCACATTTGGTTGCTACTACTGAATCTTTCACAATACTTGCTTCACTTCTTCTGTTACATTGACAATAATTAATCTTTGAAACATACTGGTCTTTCTCCTAGTTGAATTTGTCACTGCATATTTCTTAATTCCAGCATTTGCCATTTTCCCAACCATGTAATTCTTGTGTATGTGTTCTTCTCTCCCCATTACTTCTAACTGTAAGTGTATTTGACACCTGTATGGGAAAACCTTGAGCGCTTTCATGGTTTCTCTCAGTTTTCAGCTAAAAATTACCAAATCGGTGCCCTGTGTATCTGTGTGCTGCACCAGGGACCCAGAGCAAAATGCAGGATTTTGCTAGTGTGAACCCCAGAACTGTGTTTTATTGGTATCTGTGGGTAGGTAGTGAGCTGCTTGTTCTAACACTGGAAACTTTTCCCTCACAAAGTTTCATCTGTTGCACTATAATGTAATATGCCACATTAGGTTAAGTCAAGTTAAATTAAGCACTACTTCATTGATGGCTCAATTTACACAAGAGGATTCAGGACACCTTGTATGCAAATCGACACCAGGCAATTCATTAAGGCTCAAACTTTGTCCTTGTCTCATTTTCTATTTCTATGTGCAAAATAGTAAGGTTCTGAGGCTTCCAGACAGAGGGCCACTGTAATGAAGCTATCCAAAATTCTAACTTCAACTCTGAATTTCATTTTTCAAAGGCCTGTATAGATGTTATCTAGGGAAGGGACTGTACACTCCTGTGTGTGCGTGTGTTTTGTGGTGGTTGTTTTTGTATTTATTAGTAAGATGAGGGATAGATTTCAGTGGCTCCCCATAAGGTCCTGCTATTATATTATCAGTCCTGAGTTGTCCTCCAGTTAAAATCAATGGCAAAATTCCCATAGATTTCTATGAGGCAGGATTGGGGCTTAAATCAAAATCACCAAAAGTGGATTTGGAGTTCCTGGTGAAAGATGAATGAGAGAATTGAAGATAACAGAACTATTCACTAGAGTAAGGTGAGGAGGATCTGGCTTTTTATACTCAACCCTTTAGATAAATTTGTATCTGTGCACTGGGGAGGCAGGGGGAACAAACCAGCTTGTTACACACTCTTCAAAGACGAAAAGCAAACCATGTCACACCTACATAAGCGTCAATAATGATAATTAATTAAACCACTTATTCTTGTTCACTATTGAACAACAAATACATAGATTGGAAATGGGTCTAAACCACACACTTTTAAAATTAGGATCTGGATCCAAACTTTTACAGTCAGGGTTCAGACAGCTATGGAGACTGGCCCACTGTGAAGCTAAATTAAGGATCAGAATTTCACCAAAGCTTGGGATCATTGCCTCCAATACTTTGGCTACCTGGTCACATCTATTTAAAAATGAACAAAGCCATGTAAAGTTTTCAAATAGGACCTAGTCGGAAGCCCATAGAGGTCAATGACTGTCTCCTCCCCCCCCCCCCCGCCATTGATTTCAATGGGCTTTAAACCAAGTCCATAATGAACAAAAAACATTTCTCATAGGCTTTCAATCCGAAAAGTCTTATGAGCCTCCTTTATTCTTATGGAAGTTTTTTTTTTTTTTTTTTCAGGTCGGCCTAATTGTTTGCTTTCAGTAAAGGACAAGATAGATCAGGCAAAATACGTTCAAGTGGTGCATGGATACATAATTTCCAATCCCTCTCTCTCTCTAATTTTATCTTTCTCTTCATCATCTTTGAGGGAGTGTCTTTGTTACAAAATGTTACCTCAATATGCCTGGATTGGAACTTTTGTATTAAAGACAACTGGATGGTCTAGTGAGAAAAGGTTCCAAAAAAGCTTGCTTATTTGTCATAAGGAGGCGAGCGAGAGAGAGAGCGAGCACGAGAGTATGCCAGAGTGCTAGCTGGTTATGAAAGCTTGGCACTACAAAGCACTAGCTCATGTTCTTCAACAATTTGGGAGTCATTCACTGTGACAAAGACTGTCTATACTGCAATCACAGGGTGTGGCTGCAGCTGATGTAGACACACACCCGAGCAAACTAGCATTAATCTAGCAAACTCCGGTCCTCGAGCAGTACGGCCACAGCAGCATGGACTTCAACTCAGGTTAGCCTCGAGAGTAATTTCCCAGTGTTCGGGGCAGGCTTGTACAGACCACAGTGAAGCACACACTGCCACAGCTTCACTACTCCAGGACCTGAACTAGCCAGATTAAAGCTAGCTCAGATATGTATACACAAGCTGCATTCCCGTCCCATGATTGCAGTCTAGATGTACCCTGTGTTCCCAGAAATGTGCCAAAGAAATAGAATTAACATTCTCAAATTCCAAGAATCATGTTTCTTATAAGTGACCTGTTAAATCTGTCATGTATAGATTGTACCTCCTTAGCCGGGTTTCTGGGTAAATTCTTGGTTCTGTGTTGATTTACGTCAGCTAAGGATCTGGCATTCGTATTTCTGAGAGGCTCTTGTCTCTATGCATATGGCTTTGATGCACCACTGTATAATGAGGCAAACGGTAGCACCTTTTTAAACAATTTGCTTTTGGCTAAGTTTCTATGGTGTTTTAACATGACTTGTTCATCGTTCAGCAGTCTGGATTTGTATGTGAATTTGAGATGGAGGTGTAGCAGGAGGAGAGCCTGAGACATAAGCCTTTGTATCAGTGGCCTGGTATGAGGCTGGACCTGCTCACAGAATCTGGCAAGAACAGGGCTTATGTTGCAGAAATACACATTCCTAAGAAGTGCTAAGCACAGAGTACTTATGCAAATACATCCTGATATCAAGTGTCACCAGAACATCCTGATATCAAGGATGGTATAAAAACATTCCCCCAAGAATAGCAGGAACACACTGACCTCTCCTAAAAGGTAAGGTTAGGAAGACAGTATGTAATAGAGATATTTTGATCAAACCAACAAGTACAAGGTGATAAGTAGCCATGTCAGATGGTGGTAACTAACTATATCGGAGGCAATATGTAACTTGTTTGTATAAGGGTATAAAGATGTATCTCAGAGGGAGTATCTTTGCCCAGCCAAGGGGGGAATGGAAAGTCCCGCCATTCATTGAGCTGCATCCATTGTCCCGGGCATACGTGTGTTAGTCTGCTAGGTGCTATTACCGTGCTTTGTCGACAATAAACCTGGCCTGGCGCCTTCGTACCTTATTGATCTTTTGGTCATTGGGTGGTTCGCTCGAGGTCTGCTGTGCCAGCTGTCTGCACAGAGCTGGGGCAGCACACAGGGAGAACACACACATGCAGCCAATCTAACCACAGGAGGAATTCAAAGTAAACATTTTCTTAAGGGAGGGTTGTTAATGTAGTACTAATATCTAAACTGTATTGTTAAATTTATTCATCTCAGTTTGGGTTACTGCTGATTATGTAGGTTATGACTTTTAAAACTTTTTTGTATTTTTGGATAATCTAAGCACTATACTCAGATGTACAGACACTCTTGTCTTAACCTGTGTATTTGATAATTTTATGAAAGCGAATGTTAAAAAAATTATATAACATATACTTTGCTAAATACAATCGTGTATTGAGACAAAAGACCAAGTTCAAAGGGGAGTCTAAGCTGGTGGAGTTTAAATATATTTGGGGGAGGCAAAACAATATGCTACTCAAATCTTCTTTTGCCTACCTGCAAATATGTAAGTGGCACCAATTTTGACTCCGTCTTCACTCTCTCTTAGACTGACTTAGATACTTCTAGTGTTCTGATAAGTGGGTGTGAATTTATTTTATACCCATTCCCACCACAGATATCTCCCAGGCAGGGACAATTGATGGACCACAATCTCAGCAGAGAGAGTATATAATCCTACCAGAATGAGGCCAAGACACACTTTAATAATACTAGAGATTTAGTAGGTTTTTTTAATGGCGTTCAAAAGCTGGAATCAAGATAGCAAAAGACTGGGAACATGCAGTTTAAAAAGGAGATTAATAGTAAGCAGCATGCTTGATGTATGTGCAATAATAAATGGTGTACAGAAGGTAAATAAGATGCTTCTATTTGCTCTGTCAATATAGGAAGGTGACTGTAAATGGAATGGAAAGGTAACTTTTAAACTGACAAAAAGAGGAAGTACTATTTTTACACAGCACACAGTTAACCTGTGGAAATCCCATTGTCACAAGATCTCACTGAGAAGCAGTAACATCAGATAAGATTTGAAAAGTTAGGGCTAAGCCAACCACTAATGGAAAGGGTTAGTATAAAACTTTCTGTGCAGATTATTTCATAATCTGTCCACTATGGGAATTCTTGCACCTTCCCAATGCTTCAAGGTACTGGATACAGTTGAGTTGAACCTATATAAGGGTCACTGATCTAATCTGAAATGGCAATAACTTCATTCATAAGAATCAGCAAGAAAAAAAGGAAGCTTTTTAAAATTTGTAACGTTATTAAACACTCCTCCAATGTCAGACTTCCACACAACATGTATGCTGTGAAATTGACTCTGTAGCAGCCAATCCCACTGCTTTCTTTCTTACTTGAAAGCTTAATAAGAACTTTTGCATAATCACTCCGTTTAAATAATTGTGTAATTACATAATTGCTCATTACAATTGTTTGCCTTATTGGTACTTAACAAGATGTACCATAATTACATGTGATAATTAGCTACAATTAATGTCAACCAAGGAAATTCATACAACAATAACTTCTAACAGTGACTACAAAAGCATAGAAGGCAGGTGGTAGCATGAATAGTAAGTAAAATACTTATTCCACTTGTGGACTGCACTTCCCCAGCCCAACAAGATATCAGTGAGGCCAAGAGTTTAGCTGGACTCAAAAAAACTGGACACTAATATGGAAAACAAAAAGATCCAGAATTACAACAGCAAACTGTAAAACACCAAGAGTTTGTGGTAGGGTTACAAATCCTCATACTCCAGGGCTTTTGCAGGGGTTTTAGGAGGAAATTTTTCCTTTGGGCAGATTATCACATAGCTGTCTACCACAAGTTTTCCTGTACCTTCCTCCAACAGTGGTCAATACTAGCTGCTTCCAAGACCAGTGGCCATGTCTACACTTACCAGTAGATCAGCATTGCTGCGATTGATGCAGTGGTGTCAGTTTAGTGGGTCTGATGAAGACCTGCTACATCAATGGCAGATTGCTCCCCCGTCGACTCCTGCACTCCAGCTGCTGAGAAGAGTAACACACTGCGGTAAGTTGACCTAAGCTATGTCAACTCCAGCTACATTATTCATGTAACTGAAGTAGCGTAACTTAGGTCCACTTACTGCGGTAGTGTAGACCAGCCCTTCTGAACAAGATGGACCACTGGTTTCATCTTGCATAGCAACTCCTGTGTTCTTCTGAAGTCATACAATATTGTTGCCTCTTGAGCTCAAATCGGTCAAATCTGTTGGTATCTTGCCTGGAAGGTGATCTGCACGTATTTGTAATGACATAGTATTAAGTCTATGCACTAAACACCCAAACTCCTGGGTATGAGGAGGTTTCAGCATTTACTGTAACTTAAATGAAGAAAAACATGAATGCTTAACATAATTGACAGCAGATGCAAAATGCCTCTCTTATACCTATGTGATTGGGGATATTCACTGCATAATCCTACAGCTAGTTCATTTAAAAATGTGCTAGTTATCTTTAATTTAAACACAGCACAATTCATGATCTAGGTTGATATTTTCTGCAGGGAAATACAAAGGGCAACTTTTGCTGTAGTGCAGAATTGTTTCTCCTCTCCATTTGTTTTTCTGCCTCAGTCTTTGCACTCCACTGACATCTATAGTTTTTATAAATAGAGTTTGCCTGCTCTCATGCATTAGACTATGACAGGGTAAGACAGCCACATGCCTCTGTGCAACCTGCTCTGAAATCCTTTCCCGGATGGCTATTTTGGAAGCTTAACGTTCTTGTATTTTTTTTTTTTTCAAAAGGGAGGAAAGCTATTCTGAGCTCTTACTAGCTATTGCCCTCTGGAGTTGTTTGGCACATGTTATCATTTCACAAAGCTGGAAAGCAGCTAATTTGAGTTGAAAATCCTTTCATTCTGAACATGAAGTTTATTTTGTGCAGGGGGCATAGAAGCAATATAATAGCAGTAAGGAAACTCGAGATCCTTTCAGGAAAAATTCTGCCATCTCTTGCAGATGACTTAACATATTTTTGAAGCATTGTCATGAATTCACAAGAAATGAAAATTATAAAAATCTTTGAGGTTCAATTCAGCGCTCAGCCTCCTCAGTGTGGCTGAATTTGGCTTTGTGCAGGACCCGAGAGGGAGAGGTACAGGTTGCTTTCTTACCATTTGCACATCTCTGATCCATGGACCAGTTAGGTTCCCAGCACAGATCAATGCAGACTCAAGACTTCTTAAAGTATTCCTGACTGGTATCCACCCCTAAGGGACTGTTATTCCAGCTACAGATTCCGAGAGCACAGCAACGCTCCAGAAGGTCAACAACCTTGGCCTGTGGAGGACCACCATGAGCACTGAATTCCACGGTTGAGGGTCCTCAACCAATGCCCATGGGGCTATGGTCCCAGGACAAAGATATTCAAGACTAGAGAGACTGATAGCCACAGTCCCTCAGCTAGACACAGCTGCCATGGCACATGGAGAGCTAGCTAGTTAGTTTCTAAGATTAATGTCAAAACATTGAAAAGCACTTAGAAGGAAATAAGAAGCCCGGGCAGTCTTTGAATGATTTGTATGTATAATTTTCCTGCAGCTAATGTTATCAAGAAGGCAGATTGCACCATGCTGCAGCAGCTGCATTCTGTACTATTTCTGAGTGGCCTTCCAAAGGTGCTCTATGCAGAGTACATTACGGTAGTTCTCTTCTTTGTAATCACTGGAGTCGACTACTGTGATATTTGCATGTGAAAAAAGATCTCTTGATACCTTGGAATCCAGAGAACTGACAGCACTCCCAATTTCTAGATCTGTCAGACAAAATTGGACAGGCTCCCTCAATAATAAGTGGACACCTTCCTCTTCATTTTCCCTAAATGACTTTTCCCAACCTTCTAGCTCCACCTCTGTTTTATGGATTGAACACCAACCAATTCAATGTTGGCCAAATCTTCTTCTTTTAGCCAGACACTGAGAGAGCAAAGCATTGTCCAAGTTCAATTTTAAAACACTGCTATAAAGCTGCAAATAATCCACATAGTGATAGCCTCACAGCCCACACATCTTGCTGTGTTGCTCAAGAACCTTGCATAAAAACCTTGAATAAAAGCAGTGGTAGAAGAGAAACCAACAGACGGCAACATACATGCCCTCAGAGCACATCAGAAATTGCTCACCATCCTCCAGTATCTCTCAAAGGCTGTGCCTATGCTATGGAATTTTACACTTAAAAAATCCCACTGTTGCTTCCCTTGGCTCAGCTGAAGAGGAGTTTCAATTGACTGGCAAAAATGCTAGAATTTGATAGACTTTTGTCTACAATAGGGGTCCTACTGAGGCTAGCACTGGTTCAACTGAACTGGTGTTATCAATGATAGGAATTTTTCCACTGAAAGTCCCTTCTGTAGCCAAGACCGGAGATGAAAATAATGAAATCCTTCTCTTCCAAGCAATATTCAGACCAGGCAACAAAACCTTGAAGTCAAAGGCATTAAAGGTGGAAGTATCTAAGAGAATCAGTGACAATACCTATCCTCTCTCCTTTGCCGGAAATATCTTTACCACACTAAACTAGCCAAACTTCCCAGCCTTCTGCAACCCCAAAAAGCCAGAATGACCAGGATCAAAGAAATCTGAGGATATCAGGTGATGCTAGTGTTACTGTCACCATTAATTTTTCAATAACTTTCATCAGCAGGGTCACTGGCATCAAGAGATAATCATAGTGTCCAAACGCAATGGTATGAGAGCAGTATAAATCTAGATAAGGTAGAGGGGCAGAAGAGTTGATAACCATGGTCCTAAACATTACTACTTTGGCATCCTGATCTACCCAATTGACCCAACATTCAGTCCACTAAGTTTACGAACTATAAGGTGGGCATGGATCCAGCTTCCAGTGAGCAGATCCAAGCTCCCTCAGTACTTTAAAAGCCTCAGTGAGTGAAGCCGACTGAAACTCAACCAGAGGAGAGGTTTCATTTGTCCTTTCCAGGGACATCTGCCATCATGAAAGTTATCAACCTGACTTGGATGTGATCAGACTTGTCTACGAAATACTGGTAGCTAGAACCCTTCTTCTAAAGAGAAATATTTAACTCTGTCTCGGAGCAGAGGCAGAACAGATTCAGCACAGTGTCGAAGCCTGCAGGATATTGCTCCACTCTGGATTTTGAATTTACTACATAGTGCAAGGAAATAGCGTTCTTACCTTCCACCACAGACACCGAATAGAGCCTTAAAAACTCTGCTGCTATTGCTTGGCCATGGAATGAGGTTTCCACCGTTAGCACTGCAACTGCCATGCCATAACGTTCTGCTGTCACCCCCTTTCCTTGGAAAGCGTTTGTTTCTTCCGCTCTAATTTTAGAAACCCACATCTTTGCAAAATCTTGTGGCTGACTCACATTTTCATTTAGCATCTCTGCTTGTGCCACCAGTCTCTCAGCAACAAGATATTAGAATAATGATGAGGGTGAAGGGGAAACCTGAGATTTTCAGCAGTGAAAGTAAATGTGAGTGGGAGGGGTTGGGGTTACATGTTCCTGTATGACCTTCTCTCTCCCCCCGCCCCCACTTTTTGCAGTTCTATACAGAAAAGGATGAAGGTTAAATATGTCCAGATTGAAAAAATACATGGGTACTCAACCTATATCCTTCCTCTCAATATTGTGACCTAATGCTAGAGATTTTGGGCTATGGTGTAGCTTCTTGAGGCTACAGACTCAGATGAGCCTGAAAGCCACCATAACTGGTCACAGGAGGCTCACCCCAGTGTAGGGAATGCCTCCAGGGGCACAGAACATAGCAGCTCCTACACCACATCCCCTTGCTCGGTCTGGCAGAGAGGGCATAGCTGATGAAAATGGTAGTCTTTGTGCTCTATGGATCCCTTGCTGCTTTACTGACTCCTTGGGGTTGGTGGCAGCCAGGGCAAGTTAGAATAACCTTCCAGCACTCTAGCTAATGCTGTGGGCACAGCCAGCCCAGGCTCAGGGGAGTGCAAAAGTGTGTTAAAGCAGCCTTTGCACATGCCCATGCCAAGCTGCATTTTGAAATCCTTGTTCATAGCTGAGGGTCTGGGCCATTAGCTGCCAAAAGTAAAGTGCTCTTGTTATTCAAAAGGGTGCTGCCTGCTTCTGCATTGGAAAGATCCCTTCACTTATAGCAGTTAATTTCTTAAAGTGGTGGTGGGTTTTTCTTTTTTGTGTGTGTTTCCTATTAAGAGAAACAGTATTGTAATACAAATAATCTGAAATGCAGCAGAGAGAGAGCCTCACCTCTCTCTGTCTAGCTAGGGAAAGTTTTTCTCCCCCCTCCCCTCCCCCCCCCCCCCATGAAACTTCAGGAAGCCTTTTACATGCTCATTATTCATTCACAACTTGTACTGTTCTGGAGGAGCATTTGAGGAAGGCATGTGCAGCCACTTGTCACTTGCTTCAGACAGTGGTAGCTGAATGAACGTCATAATATCAAGTTGCATACTTGACCTGCTTTCTCTGCCACAGATAATTAACAAGTGTTCCTAGGAGAGAAGTTATTTTTACCCCAGTTCCATCTCACGTGCAGGCAATTACTGCTGCTGTTGTGAGCGTTCAGAGATGTGTCAGCTCATGGAGAAAATTAGATGACTTGGAGTGCTTTAGGACTAGTTCCTCTTCTTTGTTTTGGTTGCCAAAAAAAGAATCAACTAGGGACTGACTGTTGCAATCCAAATGCAGAGCTCGTGTGCTGCTGAAAGGGGAGAGGGATGTTCAGAATAAAAACATTTATTGAGAGAGATACTTAGAATAGATTTCTGTCCTGCTGCTTTCTTTGAGGTGTAGACATTAATAGCCTGTTGGTTAGTAGACTAGCCTGTTACGACATAAGTAGCGTGGGAATGGAAGGCATTAGTATCCTGGGCAAGGGGCCAAATTCTTTCCTTATTTACAGTGGTATAAATCTAGAAAAACTTCACTGATTTGAATAGTTACTCTGGATTTACACCAGTGTAACTGAGAGTAGACTTTGGCCCTATGTTTTTCAAGCAGTTCGCAAAATATACTTGACCCTACCAAAAAGGGCTTTATCCAGTTTTTGAAAGTCACTTAGTATCTTCCTGGGAACCTCTTCCTGCAGCCTGCTGAATTCCAAACACCCAGGACTGATTATATTAAGGGCCCTTTACATTTGCTATAGCAGGCCCTCATACATTTACTCCTTCATCCTGCCGCCATCCATTCAATCACAGGTGTTTAAATGGATTTAGAGGGTAAGATAATTAGGTCTGGCTGATGTACACTTGGGGAACTGGGGCCACTTCAGCTCCTGGAGAACTTAGAGCAGCCTCACTGCTGGTAATGGGCCCCTTCCTGCCCTGACATCTCCTGTGTCAGGGTATTTGTGGCCAGAACCAGGTGGTGTAGAACTGGCTCTGAACCGGATGAGGATTTCCTTAAGTTATCCCTAGCTCCAGCTATGCAAGCCTATGGTAAGAATTAGGCCAGCTGGCAAATGTCTTGTTACTTGCAGTTCCCACTTCAGACCTGGATCTATTACAAAGGTAGAAAACATATTGCTTCATTCAGTAGAAAACTACTTGTTCCATAAAACGCACTAACTG
Organism: Eretmochelys imbricata; assembly: GCF_965152235.1. Classification (NCBI taxonomy): domain Eukaryota; kingdom Metazoa; phylum Chordata; order Testudines; family Cheloniidae; genus Eretmochelys; species Eretmochelys imbricata. Next base: position 76,584,961 of record NC_135573.1, read on the forward strand.
GTTTCCCATAGGACACTGCAAGTGGATGGATGAGTTCAGACAAACATATCTACCTTGTACAGCTTTTCCATATAGTTTTGAGATATGCTCCTCTTTTCTAACACAAAAGGTAATAAGCACCCAACATGAGGTAACTCTATTTTTAATCTCATTATGATATATAAAGGTGATTAATCAATGGACTGGAAGCTGGTGGTTGCCTAAGGACCTGTGATCCTGGCCTGATAACATTCACTATGGGCAAACGGAGGACAATCCCAGCCAGCAACATGTGTATATATTTGGTGCTTCAAAAGGGTTAACTTTCTAAAGCTGAAGAAAGTTTTGAGTCATATTGATTAGGAGGAAACATTTAGACAGAAAAATGTAATTTGGGAGTTCTTTAAGGATTATTAGATGGCCAAAACGCCATTATTACGCTATCAAGAAAGGACAATTTTGGCTAAAAGCCCATCCTCGTTCAGTGGCAAAGTGAAGGCATCAATTAGAAACAAAAAGCAATATCTATGAAATGGAAAAAGGGGAGCTAGATAGCAATCAATATAAAAGGAAAGAGGAAAAATCTGTGGCTGGCAGGGCTACAGACAATGAGGAGCTTTTTAAAGTACATTGGGAAGAAAAGAGAACCTAGCAATGGTATAGGCACATTACAACATGGAGAAGGTAAAATGGTTAATGATGCAGAAAGGGCAGAAGTGTTCAGTATGTATTTCTGGCTTTGTATTGGAAAGAAGTAGGATGATGCACTCGTATCTTATGAGGATGAAATATTTTTCCAGTATGTTAGTAACTGAGAAGGATGTTAGACAATGTCTGCTATGGATAAACATTTTTTAAATGAGTAGGTCTGGATAACTTGCACCCAAAGGTCCTAAAAGAGTTGGCTGAGGAGATCCCTGGCCCACTGATACTAATTTTTAATAATTTTTGGAATATTAGGGAAATTCCAGAGGATTGGAAGATTGCTAATCTGCCAATATTCAAATTGGCAAGTGGGATGACCCAAGTAATTATAGACAAGTTACCCTGACAACCCCAGGGGAAATAACTGAGAAGCTGATACAGGATTTACTTGATAAAGGATAGGAATATAATGCCAGTCAGCATGGTTTATGGAATATAAATCTTGTCAAACCTAATTTTCATTCTTTGAGATTAAAAATTTGGTTCATAAAGTAACTGCATAGATGTAACATACTTAGACTTTTGTAAGAGGTTTGGTTTAGTAGTGCATGACATTCTGATTTAAAAAATATAGCACTATACAATATCAATACAGCACATGTTAAATGGATTAAGAAAGAGATAACAAAGTCGTTGTAAGTTGGAAACCTTCACTGAATGGGGGTGTTCCCCAAGTAATGATAGTAGGCCTGATACTATTCAACATTTTCATCACTGATCTGAAAATAAATATAAAATTGGTGATAAAAATTGTGGATGACTTACTGTTTGTGGAATGGTAAATAATGATAAGGTCAGGGCAGTCATACAGAGTGATCTGGATTGCTTGGTAAGCTGGGCCACTCAAAAAAAATGTTTTAATACAGATAAATGAGACGTTATACACCTAGGAATACATTACCATACCTACAGAATGAGGGCCTATATCCTGGAAAGCAGTGATTCTGAAAAGGATGTACAGTAGAACCTCAGAGTTATGAACTGACCTGTCAACCATACACCTCATTTGGAACAGGAAGTACACAATCAGGCAGCAGCAGAGATTGCAAGGGGGGGAGCAAATATTGTACTGTGTTAAATGTGAACTACTAAAAAAAAATGAAGGGAAAGCGGCATTTTTCTTCTGCATAGTAAAGCTTCAAAGCTGTATTAAGTTAATGTTCAGCTGTAAATTTTTGAAAGAAAAACCATAATGTTTTGAGAGTTACGAACATTTCAGAGTTATGAACAATCTCCATTCTTGAGGTGTTCATAACTCTGAGGTTCTACTGTATGGGTTATAAGAGACGAGCAATTCAACACCAGCTCCCAGTGTGATGCTGAGGCAAAAAGAGCTAATGTGAGCCTTGGAGGTATAAGCCAGACAAATTCAAATTAGAAAATAAGGCACACTTTAATAGTGAAGTTAGAGTACTCATTGGAGTAAAGAATCAGGGGGAAAGGGTGGATTTTTCCATCTGTTGATGTAGTCAAATCAAGACTGGATGGCTTTCTGAAAGATATGTTTTAGCGATCACAAGTGATGCTTTAGTCAGGCACAAGTTATTGGGCTCAATACCGGGGTAACCTGGTGAAATTTAAGGGCTTATGATATAGGGCCCAATGATATACAGATTATCTAATAATCCCAGCTGGTTTTAAAATCTGTGAATATGAATCTCTAGATATTGCCCAACTTCCAGTTCTTTACAACAGTGATCATGGTACTTAATAGCAGTGTATTGAGATACAGTCACTGTCAAGATAAACATGATTATTGCCTAGATAGCTCCTGGTATCTTCATTTTTAAAAAATCCTATTTTGTATCATTGCACTCATTTGCTCATCCCTTTTTATCTCATTCCCTTTGCTCTGACTAACTGCTTTCCATCTATTGCTCAGTTATTTAGTTTTATGCTTTCTTCCATGTTGTCCAATAGAATCATAGGGTTAGAAGGGCCCGCAAGGGTCATTTAATCAACCTTCTGCCAAGATGCAGGATTTGTTGTGTCTAAACCATCCAAGACAGGTGGCTATACAGCCTCCTTTCGAAAACCTCCAGTGAAGGAGCTTCCACAACCTCCCTAGGCAGTCTGTTCCATTGTCCTATTGTTCTTACAGTCAGGAAATTTTTCTTGATTTAATCAAAATCTGCTATGCTGTAGTTTGAACCCACTGCTGCTTGTCCTGCTCTCTGTTGCAAGAGAGAACAACTTTTCTGCATCTTTTTATTTTTTAAGGCAGCCTTTGAAGTATTTGAAGACTGCTATCATGTTCCCCCTTAATCTCCTCTTTTCCAAACTAAACCTACCCGATTCCTTCACCCTTTGCTCATGTGGCTTGCATTTCATCCCTTTGATCATCTTTGTCGCTCACCTCTGGATCCTCTCCAGTTTCTCTACATCCTTTCTATACATTGGTGACCAAAACTGGCACAGTACTCCAGCTGAGGCCTAACCAGTGCCAAGTAGAGTGGTATTATAACCTCCCGTGTCTTGCATGCTGTGCCTCTGTTAATGCAACCCAAAATTGTATTTGCTTTTTTTCTTTTTTTTTTTCCAACAGCATCGCATCGCTGTCTCATGTTGAGGTTGTGATTCACCACAACTCCCAGATTCTTCTCAGCAGTGTGGCTGCCAAGCCAGTTATCCCCCATTCTGTATTTGTGCATTTGGTTTTTCTTCCCTAAGTGTAGCACCTTACATTTGTCTTCATTGAATTTCATTTTGTTTTCTGTAGCCCAGTTGTCCAATTTATCAAGATCCCTCTGAATTTTAGCTCTATCCTCCAAAGTGTTCACAACTCCCCCTAGGTTTGTGTCATCTGCAAATTTGATCAGTGTGCTCTCTATTCCTACACCCAGGTAACTAATAAAGATGTTAAACACCACCAGATCCAGAACAATATGCTTGGAGCAGTCTCCCTTTTCTTGTATGCCAAACAGACACCTTCTCTTTAGTCAAATACCTACTTTAACATAAGGGCTTGGAGAGAGGGCCAAGTCAAAGACCACCCACAAGTTATGGGCTTGAGTGATGGTGAGGATGGAGGTTTTGTTCACACTGAACTGTGACTGTGAAAAGAAGGAAAAGTAGATTGAGAGGTCTGTTTTTAGCCATATTGAGCTTAAGCTGACAGCTGGAAGTCCATAAGGAGATATCAGAGACAGGCTGACATTTTAGTTTGGACGGAAGGGGGACCGATCAGGAGTGGAGAGAGAAATCTTTGAGTCATCAGCATGGAGATGATGGTTTATCATCATCATTTGTGTTCCTCAAACAAGGCTGTGGGAACGCCAGGGGAATGGTGGCAAAGTGGCAAGTGGGTCCATGACTTGAGCAGGTCTTCTGAATAAATCACCTATACAGAGCATTGTATTAGGCCATGCTGCTGCTGTTACAATATGTAGTAACAGCCACGTTGTGGCTGTTACTATTGCCCCCCTCCACTGCCTCCACGTTTTGAGGAAAGATTCCATCCCTTCTGCCCTCATATTGGCTCCCTGCACAAAACCCTTTCATATGGACTTTGAAGAGAGACTGGAATTCCACTTTCAACAAAACACAAAAACTTGTCTGAGAACAGAAGGTCCATGGAGACTAACAAACATGGGAAGGTGGAGAAGATGAAGAAGAAACAGTATCCCATCAACACTCAGTGCTTCCTTTGTAAATGGGAAAGAACAAGGAGCAGAAGCTGAAATAATGGCAACATTTCTTCCCATTCTGCACTGGCAATGCACCAACCAATAGGAGGTGTGTGTGGGGGGGGACGGGAGGGAGGGGAGTGTCCATAAACATTAGAGAACATGACACTTTCATACAATATGACACCAGTTTTTGTTGCCCCAGCATGTTTTAATTTGCTATCCAACTCAATTTGTGTCCATTTTCATGGGTTTCGATCTCTTGCAGCTTTTATTGTCATTTAAGGCATGTTCTTCCTTTCAGGGGAGTCTCCTCCCTGACAAGTCAGTGCTTCAGAAGAGCCAACTGGCTTACTTGCAGTTACTCTCTATATAAGGTGCGATTAACTTTTTATTTTGTTTTTATTTCCCCCTCTGATGGAGTGTATAAACCCATACCAGTAACCAAGGGGTTAAAGAGCTGCTGTGGGCAGGGCTGGCACGCCCCTGGCCCTGTCAGTCATGTCAGGGATGGGGTAAGGGTTTAAAAGCAGGAAGTTCTGACCAGTTTCTGGGCAGTTCTGGGAGAGAACAGACAACAGCTCCCAGGTGGGACTCCTGGAAAGTTTTAGGGAAACTGCCCTCAGGAAGGTCCTATGCTGATCCAACAAGGAGTCAGCAGAGTTGGATATACCAGCTGGGCAGAATAGATTCAGCATGCCCCCAAACAAGCCTCAAGCAGTCAGTACTGTGGTATACAACCCCTTCTGGAGTGAGGGAACCTGGGACTATATTAAAAGGATTTGGGGAGCCAGGAGATCCATCGCCTTCAAACACAGTCAGACTATTCCACTCAATTTAGTATAGTGAGAAAGGTGCCTTATGGGTTTCACAGCACCTAGACAGCGGAGGCAACCATCAGTAACCTGAGAACTGTGACAACTCCATACCCCAAAGATGTGATAAAATTACATTATTTTGTTTTAGAAAATCCTGGTGGCAAATAGTGGGCCAAAGAACTCCTTTGTTGGTTAGTGTGGTGCTAATAACACCAGGATCATGCTGGTCACTTGGTTCCCAAAGGTATTTAGGTGCCTACTGCCTATTGAAATCAATGGGAGTTAGGTGCCTAACATCCTTTCAGGATCTGGAGCTTGCTGACTGCCTTTGTGTGCTAGATTTAAGGACCCTCTATCAGAACGTTCTTAGGCCAGTACAAAGGCAAACAATGTCCAGTGGCTAGAAATTTATGTCAGCCAAGTTCAAGCTGAAAATAAGATGCAGTTTTTAACAGTAAGGGCAATTAACTATTGGAATGATAATGAAGGAATGTGGTACATTCTCCAGGGCCTGGAGTCTGTGACCTTGTCTACACTTGCGTCAGCGTATAGGGTATGTGTAGTTACATGCCATAGTGGAAAAGCAAATGCGTCTACACTTGTTATGGTGTTTAGCTGCCAGACCCGATCTCTGCCATGTGCAGTGGGGAAAGGATCCAGCAACGGGGAGGTAATGGAACACTAGGCTGCTAAAAATAACAGTGTAGATGTTGGAGGTACTGCTGGGATGCATAGAGAGCTGTGTTCCTAGTGTTCAGACATGCAGGGCACTCTACTCTACTCACCTAAGCAGTGCCTCACCATCTACACTGTTGTTTATGCCTGTGCTAGCTGGGCTTCCAGCCTATGTACCCTACACAATGGCAAAAGTGTAGACCTACCCTAAGTAAAGATTGGCTGCTTTTCTAAAAGAGATGCTCTAGTTCAACCCCAAGTTGTTGGGTTTGATGCAGGAGTCACCAAGTGAAATTATTTGGTCTGTGTTATTGTGATAAATGAGGTGTGTGTGTGTGTGGTGGGGGAAGGGAGGGTGTCTCTCTTTTATGGACACCCAGCCAGCCAGTTAGCTATAAAATCCCTGTTAGTAGCTGTTCTCTACTTGCTTTACCTGTAAATGATTTAAGTCCACAGGTAAAAGGAACGGAGTGGTCACCTGACCAGAAGAGCCAACGGGAAGGCTAGAATTTCTTAAAATGGGGGGAGGCTTCCCCTTTGTCTCTGTTCTCTGGAGAGAGGGGACAGAGCAGAGACAGGACTGGAGCTATGCTGTAAAAAGTTGTGGGCCAGGTCTGAATCACCAGATCATACCTCGAAACTACTCATTTGAAATCCCAGATATGTAAGTAGATCAGGAAATGTCTAGGAAGGCGCGATTAGGTTTATCTCTTTTATTTCTTTATGGCTTGTGGACTCCTCTGTGCTAACCTCAGGTGCTTTTGTTTTGCTTTAAGCTGGACCTCAAGAAGCTATCTTGATGCTTAATCCTTGTAATTGTGTGTATTTTTTTTTTTTTAAATCTAGCAAAAAGCCTAAGTTCCAAATGTATTCTTTCTTTCTTTTTTGTTTTTAATGTACCTATTGTTTAAAGAACAGGATTGGATTTTTGTGTCCTAAGAGGTTTGTGCATATGTTGTTTAATTAGCTGGTGGCAACAGCTGACTTCCTTTGTTTTTTCTCCGCTCTTCCCCAGGGGTGGGTGTGTGTGAAAGAGCTTGAGGGTATCCCACAGGAAGGAATTCCCAAGTGCGCCTTCCTGGGTTCCAAAAGGGGTTTTTGCACTTGGGTGGTGGCAGCATCTACCCATCCAAGGTCAGAGAGAAGCTGTAACCTTGGGAGTTTAATACAAGCCTGGAGTGGTCAGTATTAATTTTTAGAATCCTTGTGGGCTCCCACCTCCTGCATTCGAAGGGCCAGAGTGGGGAATCAGCCTTGACAGTTAAGATGGTCAGATGAGGTGAGCATTCGAGACCTCTGGGATCTTAAAATCTATTAAATATAACTGGAGTTCTTGACTCTCAGAGGCAGGGAGTACTGTGGTTTCATCTTCTCCATAATGCTTTCTTTCCTCTTAGTAATGTGTCTGCTTTCGTATATTTTACCCTGTTGTCTTCCTCCCCTATAAAGGTGCATGTTTTACAATAAGATAGCTAACTCAAGTTATTTGGGTACTGCTGCTGTTAGTGTTGCTGAACGTTCTTGTACGCTACATACAGTTTCCATCCATTGTTGGTCTTATCTCTGTTCCTGCTGGATGACCTTCATAGTCTTCTCTGTTTTTCAGTCGTGCTTTTTAATGAGATCAACAGAATAAATACCCAGATTGAGGTCTCTTAATTTGCTATTGCTCATCAACTATACAGAATTAAGGGCCTGAACCACCATTGCATTACTCCAGTTTCATGCTGATACAATGCTGTTGATTTTCAATGGAATTGCACCAGTATAAAATGGGAATAACATAGTAGTGAATCAGGCCCCTAATTTATGCTTTTAGAGGGAAATTAGATTCTGCTTTGGATTAGGCTGTTTTATAGGTGCCATGGCTCCTGTGTGGTTTTTTAAAAAAATGATCCATTGCAAATAATTCTGGTTATAGTCCATTTTTATGTCAAGATGCCATTTTATAGTCAAGATGTCCCAGATCTTCATGATTTACTGGACATCTGTTATCAATACAGCTGGGTGCAATTATTTTGGTGAATAATAAAATTGCCAGAAAACACTTTTTTAAATGTACCAAAACTATTCTGTGAATTCAGGTTGAATTTAGTGAATAATTTTGGCCAGTCCCCTCGCCCCCTGGCGTAAACAAAAACTTCAGAAATGCCAAAACTGTTTTAAAATGTTGAAACAAACCATTTCAGAACAGCTTCTGCAATGTTTTGCTTGACCCAAATCAATTTTTCTGGTGGGTTTTTCATTGTGGTGAGAGGGGGGAAAAAAACAACAACAAAAAAAAACAATTTTGGTTGGAAGTGAACAATTTTTTTCCCCTTTGGGTTAGCCACTGAACTAAAAAAAAATCAGTTATTCACTCAGTGCTAGTTATCAGTTCAGTTAAGTGGTTTAAGATCTAAACTACTGTAATAAGAATTAAACCACAACAAGCTTTGTTTCTGGTTTTTGGTTTTGTTTTTTTTAAGTTCACTTTGCAGGGTATGTTGTTGGTAATTTGTTAGACACTGACGATGGATTCAATAAACAAATGTAGCTGCTTTGCCTGCCTGCCTGCAATCCGGTGCCGTACAATTTCTAGTGTACGTATTTCCTCTTTAAAGTGCTAGGTTTAATTGGTTGTTTCACTTGTTGGTTGAGGTTGGGATTTTTTTTGCCATGGCACTCGAGTGACTCTAGTGGGCTAGCACCATAATGCAGAGCTCCTCTAAAAATGAATGCATGGTAGTAGCTTGGCCTGAGATGTGTTCATGTGAGATATTCACTTCTGACCTCTTGTTGTTGTAAATAATTCAAAATGAGGTATATGTCTCTCTTAGGCTCCACGTTGCTATGGGCTATGCTAATAGCAAGTTATTGTCAGGCATCACTGTGATAAGTAACTAGAACTGAACCACAGATGTTTAGATTAGTTTTAGGGCATTAGATTTTTTTTTTTTCTGAAGTGGTTCACATATCATTGGTTCCAATACAAAATCTCTCAGTCACCTAAAGAAAATCATTTACAAAAAAAATCTAACTGGGACACCATATATGTCTTCCTCAGTAGAGAATGGAGTCACAAGTAATGATCAGGCTTTGCGTATGACTGAGTTTTAAGTAATTTATGTGTATGTTCTATAATGGATAAGACCAAGGACTTCAGTTAGGACACAAGGGCTGATGTTCTGATACACAAAGAAAGGGATTTTCTTGCCAAAAACAATTTGCTACCCAGATATATTTTATACAGGAAAAGAAAAATGGGGTTGTTATTTCTATATGGAATTGGGCCTGTGAGTGTTAATCTAGTGGATTTGTGTTTTCTTAAGAACTGTTGATCGATATTCTATTTGTAGTTAGTATAATACCCTGATGGCAAAACTATATAGTTTTTTAAAAAAAAAAAACAAAAAAGGATTCAGGACCTAGCCAGATTAAGGCATAGGCATTATGGGCCTGTGTTAGGACCTTGGCTTTTGATGTCATATGACTACATCAGAATCTCAACTTTCATTTAAAGTTTCATTTAGAAACTTTTTCTAGCCCTCCCAGGCCTTGTTTAGACAAGGAAAATAACTGGTTTCGCTTAAACTGAGTTAGCTAGCAATGATTTGAAACATCGTCTAGCTCCCCCCCCCCTTTTTTTTTAAAAAGAGCCATTTTAATGCCTTTAAAATTGTGTTAGGTATTCCTAGTGTAAGCTAGGCTGCCACCATATTCATGCCTGTGAAGGTTTTATCCAAACCCTCTTGAAGTGAATTGTCTTTGGATCAGGCCCTTTGCATGTGTACACTTCTGGCTTGTTTACAAGGGGGGCGGGGAGAAGAGGGGGAAGTCCACAGTGGCTGGTGTGCACTAGGCACTCCATAGTAACTCCCTGTGTGGACACTCTTATTGCTCAATAAGTGCTTGTCTACACTGCTCCACAATTCAGGTTAAGGGGGTGTGAATAGCTGTGCACACCAAAGTACTGAACTGTAACCCCTCATGTGGATGCTGTGAGCATGAACTATAAATTTCCGAGGCAGCATTAATCTAGTCCTGTTTGAAGAGGACTTCACTAGGAACTTTTGCATCTGCAGTGTCCACACGGGGGAGTTACAATGCAGCCTTGTGGTGTGCACTGCTATTCACAGTCCATAGTCCTAATGGTGGGGTAGTGTAGATGTAGCCTAATACACCTTCGTGCTCATTCACTTAATGCACTTTGGAAGTGTACTAAGGCACTCTTTGCGCTCAGTAAGAGTATCCACGTGGGGAGTTAGTGCAGAATAGCTAGAGTGTTTTAAATTTAAACCCTGACTTACTGTGCAGCACAGTTGTCTGCCCTTCAGGCGTTAAAGATTAATCTTAGTTAAATGTGATGAAACCTCCAGGAATACGTCCAAGCAAAATTGGCAACTGTACAGTGCACTAACCTCCCCGTGTAGACAAGCCCTCAGGATAGTTCTATGCAAGGAAAAAAGATGTGGTTTTGAAATGTGGTACAGTAGCTAAATATTTAAAATCTTACTGGAGACGGGAAGTTTTACCTTGCCCAGCTAACATGTTTAAAACTGCAACTTGCCCTATCCACACTAGGATTACATATATCAGCTACTGTGTTTTTAAAACACACTTTCCCCACAGCTGTAGACAGGCCTGATCTACACTTGGATAAAGGATTTATGTGTGCGGTTTTTGTTTTTAAGTATCAGTTAACATGTATTAAAACCTTAGCATTGACAGGACAAATTGTATTAACGTGTTAACAGGCTGAGGTGAACCCCACAATGTTTAAAATACACTTTGTCCTGCTTTTACACTAGAGTTTTAAAACATGTTAGTTAAAATGTGTTAGCTTTTTTTCTCTAGTCTAGACAAGATCTTAAGTATTTACGCATTTGAGACCCTGGTTTTACTCAAGTTAATTGTTTGCCAATTAGCTTGTTACCTAACATCTTTGTAAATACAAATCTAGACACAATTCCAGGATGCAAACATTAGTGATTTACCCTAGGTGTCCTGGGAAAACAGGACCACAAACTCTAGTTTAGACTTGACCTGAGGAGTTAACCCTAACAGTCTTACTCTTCTTGTACTCCAAGTTCCCTTTGAAGTAAATGGAAGTTTTCCCCAAGTTTCCTGGCCTTCATCTCCTGCAGATCCCAGGGAAACCAGAGTTAAGGAAACAGCCCAGCAGACTGTTCATAAGGATGCAAATTCTTTCCCCTTTCAAAGGAATAATATGGAGGAACCTTGCAGAGTTTTCTTGCCCTTATAATCTCTCCCAAATGTGTTGACCCTCCTCCTGTGATATCTGGCTCTGACTAAAGACTTCCAGATTTGGTCCTACTTAGAGAAACAGTTTCAGATCTATTGACTTCATGAGCCATCAGCTCCACTGCTGGAACAATGGATCTAAAGAGCAGCTGTAATTCTGCCAGCAGCAAAACAGGGACAATGAAAAAACAGAATCAAAATTTCCTTCATTTGATAATTTATTCTATCATTTATTTTTTATTTTTGAATGTAGAAGTTGCATTCAGAATATGCAGTAGAAAGAGCAGAACCCAGGGTACCATCACTATATTACAGGTTGGAGCAATATTTTGTTTTCAATCCTTATTTGTAAAAGCTTTATGCAATAAGCAGCATGTCTGGATTTAAACATGACAATGTCTTGGGCCAAGAACAGATATTTTACCCCCGACTCTTTTTTTTTTTTTTTTTTTTTTACAGTAGTCCTCTGTGTAGATTCCGTTTACAGGGTGTGCGAAGGTAAATAGAAAGATGCTATTCTGGACTGGATTTTTAAAGAAAAAAAACTTTCCCCCCTTTACGAATAAAGAGAGAGTCAGATTTTGCAGATAGTAAAAGCACATTTTTCTAAACCATGGATGTGGGAATTCAGCCCTGTCACTTTCACTGATGTTAATGACAATCATATTAATCTGAATGTACCTCTTCTAAATCTATCTTAAGCAATTAGCTCACATTTCAGACTATGAAGTATATTTCCTAAGTTTTAGGAAAAAGTCAAGATATTTGAACTTTTAAAAATCACTCATGTGCAGTCAATTTATTTTTTCCCATTAAGATGGCTATGTTAAGCCCCAACCCAGCAAAGCATTTAAGCACCTGCATAACTTTTAGGAATGTGAGTAGTCCCACTGAAAATCCTTGCTTAAAGTGACACATGAGTGAAGCGCTTTGCTGATCAGAGCCTGAACCCAGAGAGAGACGCACACACAGGAGCTTGGGGTATGTCTAGATTACAGGTTCTATACCAAAATAGCTACAGTGCCATAGCTATGCTGGCATAACCCCATAGCATAGACAGGGGTGCTGGACTAATTTTTATAGTGGGGGTGCTGAGAGCCATTGAATCAAACAGTAAATACTGTAGATAATGGAAACCACTTCAAGCCAGGGGGTGCTGCAGCACCCCCTGCACTCCTAGTTCCAGCACCTATGAGCATAGATGCAGCCTAACAGGTGGAAACTTTCTGAATGACAGTAGTGAGGTCGACAGACTTGTTCTTCCATCTGCCTAGCTGCAGCTGTGCCAGGAGTTAGGTCAGCATAGCTGTGTCGATCAGAGATGTGGCTCTTTCACACCCTTGGCTGACATAGCTATGTTGACCTAAATTTTAAGTGTAGACCAAGCCTAAGTATTACACAGTCTGTCTTACTACTACTCTCCCCTTCCTTTCCTCCTCCTCGTACCAAGGACAGGGCTTTGAATAGGTCTTCTGAAATCAAATAAAGTTCTGGCAATGGCTGCTGAACATTCTGGTTGTGTGGCTATATGGGTATTTCTACACTACGAAATTAGGTCGAATTTATAGAAGTCAGTTTTTTAGAAATTGTTTTTATACAGTCGATTGTGTGTGTCCCCACACAAATGCTCTAAGTGCATATAGTCGGCGGAGTGTGTCCACAGTACCGAGGCAACCGTCTACTTCTGGAGCGTTGCACTGTGGGTAGCTATCCCACAGTTCCCACAGTCTCCGCCGCCCATTTGAATTCTGGGTAGAAATCCCAGTGCCTGATGGGGCTAAAACATTGTCACGGGTGGTTCTGGGTACATATTGTCAGGCCCCCCTTCCCTCTCTCCTTCCGTGAAAGCAAGGGCAGACAGTCATTTTGCGCCTTTTTTCTTGAGTTACCTGTGCAGACGCCATACCACAGCAAGCATGGAGCCCGCTCAGCTAACCATCACCGTACGTCTCCTGGGTGCTGGCAGATGTGGTACTGCATTGCTACACAGCAGCAGTTTATTGCCTTTTGGCAGCAGACAGTGCAGTATAGCCGTCGTCGACGTAGTCCTGGGTGCTCTTTTAACCGACCTTGATGCGGTCGGGGTGCCTGGGCAAACATGGGAGTGACTCGCCAGGTCATTTCCCTTTTAAGTTTCGTCTCATGGCGATTGAGTCCTACTGGCAGGACTTAATCTGCAGCCAGCAGAAGACAATGGCTAGCAGTCATACTGCACCGTCTTCTGCCGAGCACCCATGAGATGACGATGGCTAGGGGTCGTACTGCACAGTCTGCTGCCAGCAAGATGTATAAAGATAGATGAAGTGGCTCAAAACAAGAAATAGACCAGATTTGTTTTGTATTCATTTTCTCCTCCCTCCCTCCATGAAATCAACAGCCTGCTAAACCCAGTTTTGAGTTCTATCCTTGAGGGGGCCATTCAGTTTCTCTCAAAGCCACTCCCTTTGTTGATTTTAATTCCCTGTAAGCCAACCCTGTAAGCCGTGTCATCAGTTGCCCCTCCCTCCATCAGGGCAATGGCAGACAATAGTTCTGCGCCTTTTTTCTGTGCAGACGCCATACCACGGCAAGCATGGAGCCCGTTCAGATCACTTCGACAATTAGGAGCACATTAAACACCACATGCATTATCCATCAGTATATGCAGCACCAGAACCTGGCAAAGCGAAACCGGGCGAGTAGGCGACGTCAGCGCGGTGACCAGAGTGATGAGGAGAGGACACAGACATGGACACAGACTTGGATGAGGACATGGACACAGACTTCTCTCCAAGCATGGGCCCTGGCAATGTGGGCATCGTGGTGCTAATGGGGCAGTTTCATGCGGTGGAATGCCGATTCTGGGCTCGGGAAACAAGCACAGACTGGTGGGACCGCATAGTGTTGCAGATCTGGGACGATTCCCAGTGGCTGTGAAACTTTCGCATGCGTAAGGGCACTTTCATGGAACTTTGTGACTTGCTTTCCCCTGCCCTGAGGCGCAAGAATACCAAGATGAGAGCAGCCTTCACACTTGAGAAGTGAGTGGCAATAGCCCTGTGGAAGCTTGCAACGCCAGACAGCTACCAGTCAGTCGAGAATCAATTTGGAGTGGGCAAATCTACTGTGGGGGCTGCTGTGATGCAAGTAGCCAATGCAATAAAAGATCTGCTGATATCAAGGGTAGTGACCCTGGGAAATGTGCAGGTCATAGTGGATGGCTTTGCTGCAATGGGATTCCCTAACTGTGGGGCCATAGACAGAACCCATATCCCTATCTTGGCACCGGCTCACCAAGCCAGCGAGTACATAAACCACAAGGGGTACTTTTCAATAGTGCTGCAAGCACTGGTGGATCACAAGGGACGTTTCACCAACATCAACGTGGGATGGCTGGGAAAGGTACATGATGCTCGCATCTTCAGGAACTCTGGTCTGTTTCAAAAGCTGCAGGAAGGGACTTTATTCCCAGACCAGAAAATAACTGTTGGGGATGTTGAAATGCCTATAGTTATCCTTGGGGACCCATCCTACCCCTTAATGGCATGACTCATGAAGCCATACACAGGCAGCCTGGACAGCAGTCAGGAGCTGTTCAACTACAGGCTGAGCAAGTGCAGAATGGTGGTAGAATATGCATTTGGATGTTTAAAAGCACGCTGGTGCAGTTTACTGACTCGGTTAGACCTCAGTGAAACCAATATTCCCATTGTTATTACCGCTTGCTGTGTGCTCCACAATATCTGAGAGTAAGAGGGAGATGTTTATGGCGGGGTGGGACGTTGAGGCTAATCGTCTGGCCACTGGTTACGCGCAGCCAGACACCAGGGTGGTTAGAAGAGCACAGGAGGGCGTGGTGCGCATCAGAGAAGCTTTGAAAACCAGTTTCATAACTGGCCAGGCTATGGTGTGGCAGTTCTGTTTGTTTCTCCTTGATGAAACCTCCCGCCCCTTGGTTCACTCTACTTCCCTGTAAGCTAACCACCCTCCCCTCCTCCCTTCGATCACCGCTTGCAGAGGCAATAAAGTCATTGTTGCTTCACATTCATGCATTCTTTATTAATTCATCACACAAACTTTTATTGAATGCCAGCCTTCTGCTGCTTGGGCAATCCTCTGTGGTGGAGTGGCTGGGTGGCCAGAGGACCCCCCCCCCACATTCTTGGGCATCTGGGTGAGGAGGCTATGGAACTTGGGGAGGACGGCGGTTGGTTACACAGGGGCTGTAGCTGCGGTCTGTGCTCCTGCTGCCTTTCCTGCAGCTCAGCCATACGCTGGAGTGCATTAGTTTGATCCTCCAGCAGCCTCAGCATTGAATCCTGCCTCCTCTCACCAGGCTGCTGCCACCTTTCAGCTTCAGCCCTCTCTTCAGCCTGTCACCTCTCCTCCCAGTCATTTTGTGCTTTCCTGCTCTCTGACATTGTCTGAGTCCTCACATTCGTCTGTGCTCTGTCAGTATGGGAGGACAGCATGAGCTCAGAGAACATTTCATCATGAGTGCAGTTTTTTCACCTTCTAATCTTCACTAGCCTCGGGGAAGGAGAAGATCCTGTGATCCTTGAAACACGTGCAGCTGATGGAGGAAAAAAAAGGGACTGGTATTTATTTAAAAAGACACATTTTATAGAACAATGGGTACACCCTCTTTCTTTCACGGTAAACCTTGCTGTTAACATTGCATACATAGCACATGGGCTTTCATTCCAAGGTCACATTTTGCCTCCCCCTAGCGCATGGCTTGTCTCTCCCGCCCCTCCCCGTGGCTAACAGTGGGGAACATTTCTGTTCAGCCACAGGCAAACAGCCCAGCAGGAACGGGCACCTCTGAATGTTCCCTTAAGAAAAGCACCCTATTTCAACCAGGTGACCATGAATGATATCACTCTCCTGAGGATAACAGAGAGAAAGAACGGATGTTGTTTGAATGCTAGCAAACATACACTGCAATGCTTTGTTCTACAGGGATTCCTGAGTACGTGCCACTGGCCTGGAGTGGTAACGCATCCTACCATGGTGGACAGAATAAGGCTGCCGTCCCCAGAAACCTTTTGCAAAGGCTTTGGGAGTACATCCAGGAGAGCCGCGAATGCCAGGGCAAATTAATCATTACACATGCTTGCTTTTAAACCATGTATACTATTTTAAAAGGTACACTCACCAGAGGTCCCTTCTCCACCTGGCGGGTCCAGGAGGTAGCCTTGGGTGGGTTCGGGGTGGGGGGTACTGGCTCCAGGTCCAGGGTGAGAAACCGTTCCTGGCTGTTGGGAAAACCAGTCTCTCCGCTTGCTTGCTGTGTGCTATCTACAACCTCATCATAATGATCTTCCTCGTCCCCAAAACCTGCTTCCGTGTTGCCTCTATCTCCATTGAAGAAGTCAAACAACATGGCTGGGGTAGTGGTGGCTGGACCCCCTAAAATGGCATGCAGCTCATCATAGAAGCGGCATGCTTTGGGCTCTGACTCAGAGTGGCCGTTCGCCACTCTGCTTTTCTGGTAGGCTTGCCTCAGCTCCTTAAATTTCACATCGCACTGCTTTGGGTCGCTGTTATGGCCTCTGTCTTTCATGCCCTGGGAGATTTTGACAAATATTTTGGCATTTCAAAAACTGGAACAGAGTTCTGATAGCACAGATTCCTCTCCCCATACATCGATCAGATCCCTTACCTCCCGTTCGGTCCATGCTGGAGCTCTTTTGTGATTCTGGGACTCCATCCTGGTCACCTCTGCTGATGAGCTCTGCATGGTCACCTGCAGCTTGCTACGCTGGCCAAGCAGGAAATTGAAATTCAAAAGTTCGCGGGCCTTTTCCTGTCTACCTGGCCAGTGCATCTGAGTTGAGAGCGCTGTCCAGAGCAGTCACAATGGAGCACTCTGGGATAGCTCACAGAGGCCAATACCATCTAATTGTGTCCACAGTACCCCAAATTCGACCCCGGCAAGGCCGATTTCAGCGCTAATCCCCTTGTTGGGGGTGGAGTAAGGAAATAAATTTTAAGTGCCCTTTAAGTTGAAAAAAAGGCCTTCGTCATGTGGACGGGTGCAGGGTTAAATTGATTTAACGCTGTGAAATTCGACCTCGACTCCTAGTGTAGACCAGGGCTATGTGGTATAACAGCAAAGATTGGGACTTGCTTGGCCAGCTGGCCCTTCCTCAAATCCTCCTTCCTAGGAAATGTGGGTGAGAAATAATTTAGAAAATATTAATTGATTTGTTTCAAATATGAAACTTTACCAACTTTAGTAACATCTTGGAAGTTAAATTTGCAGATGTGCCAGGGTAAATTCCTGTCTTAAGAATTCCAGTTTTAGGGTCTAAGATGGAAGGTGTGTGTGTGTGTGTGTGTGTGTGTGTGTATATATGTATGTATGTGTACATATATATATATATATATATATATATATATATATCACTTGACACAACTCACGTTTAACATGAATGAATGATCTCTGGGCAAGAAAATCTGTGCTATTTTAAACAGTCAAGTAACAAAGTAGTTTGATTTGTATACGACTCACAATATCCACGTTAGATTTCTTCCTCCATGGGAGAAACTCATGGAACGAATAAGAAACCACATGGATTTCCATGTGTGGTATTTCTTCCATATTGTTTTGTCCCTAAGTGATTTGACCCATAAGCCTGCAGATGGCCTGAAAACCACATGATCTTCAGCGAGGTTTCTGTATGGACAGAAGACTTCATGCAATTACACCCTGTTAGCAGGACTGAGCTGTAAGGTATTAATTTGCCACTGAATATGGTCTTAAAACTTCATGTTGAGGAAAAGCCCTCCCAGATGAGGGCTTAAAGTGCAGCATTCTGTTGATAGTGTTTCTGTTGTCTCTTGTGTTTTTTAATCTTTAGTAGACATAACAAGATAACCTTGGGATTAGCTGTGTCACAGCTCAAAAATTAATTCAGAGGCACATCCTACTGGTTCCAATGAAATTACAGCAGAAGCAAATGTTTTAATGTTTATGCATTTTCCCCCCTTTTTTGGCATTTTGCAGACTACTGGTGAATACTTTTTTTTGCCAGTAACTTTACCTCTTTTCAATACAGTTTTACAATTCACAGGGATGTTGTGAGGATAAATACATTAAAGATGGTGCGTTTCGATACTATGGTAACGGGCCCATGTAAATACCATAAATAGACAGACAGGTACTTTTGGGATAACAGCATTTGCAATACTGAGCCAGCTGCCACTGATACTGACAAGGGCTCTAACAACTTTACTGCTAGCTAAGGTTCTTGGCTGTTCCTCCTATCAATAGAAATCTTGTGAAAGATGGATAAAGGACTTTACAACTGAAAGGGAATCATATTTAATCTTCTTTTATGAGACTCTAGTTTTTCTGTTCTTAACTCCTTTAAATCTTTAATTGAAAGACTGCAAGGCTTCTATATAGACTGACACAGGTCCTGATCCTCATTTCCTGGAAGCCAATGAGAGTTTTGTCATTGACTTTAGTAGGAGCAGGAGCAGGCCCAGCTTGGAAACACAAGTAATTCAGAATGTTGGGGTCCACAAATAATTGAAACAACATGTAGTAACTGGCATGTAACAGAAGGTTCAGTTTTGAAGCAGATTTACTGTGAGGAGCTAGTCTCTATAGTGTAACTTTACCTCCTACTATGTGGAATGGGAACTGCTCAGCTGTGTGTCAGAAGGCTTTTCCTTCCAATAGCCAATGAAGATTCTCCTTTAGCTCAACTGTAGATACCTGTTGGTTAGGTGGGTTCTGAATTCTATACCCACACTTCCTGAAATTTTCATGTGGATGTGGTGTGTAGCATTCTGAGGACAACTGAAGTTCCTAGGTGGCTAAAGATTTGTTACAATTTATTGTACTATTATTATCTGTTATGCTGTATCTCTTCTCTGTACAAACCTGAAAGTATCAGTAATTAAAAAGGCAAATCTCTCTTTGTTTCAAAGAGAACTTAAAGTGGTTTCTCTTGTCTAGCCATTATTTTACCATTTGAACACCAGTTGAACAAGTTTCTAAGAAGAATGTTGATGTAAGTTCCTTGCGCCAAAAAAAAAAAAAAAGGCAGCTATGCTGGGAATTCTATTTAGCTATTCAACTTCTGAATGATGAGAGAGAAAAAGAATACTGCACAAGTATTTTGGAAGGCCTTATTATTTCAACTTTATATCTTCAACCAAATTTAACGTACATGGCGGGGGGGGGGGAAGAAACTGTTGCTCAAATGGCAGTTTAAACTAAGCTGTCCTGTACTAATCTTTGGGCATGCTCCAAATTCTGCATTCACAGTCATGGTATATATATGATCATGTTACTGGACTTGATGCAGGAATTGCTGTATGAAGTTTTGTGGCCTGTGTTTTATATAGGAGGTCAGTTTAGATGGTTAATTTATAATGATTCCTTCTGGCCTTAAAAATCTATGCATCTCTCTCTTCCCTCCACACTGACATGCCTCCAGGTCTTCACAAGGCCATTGATTTCGCAGTAGTCACACTTCATAAATGGGGAAGATTATTGGTGTTTTTTTTTTCCCCTGCCACCAAAAGCAAAACAGACAATAGGTGGGGCTGGAGTCTCTTCCCTAGATTTTTGGGTGAGCTTCCTTGTCCTTTTTTGCTTCTGCCTTTGTAGTCCCTTTGTTCTTTTCAAGGTGGTGATTCATCCTCAATTTGTTGCACAGCTATACTAGTGTGGATGTCCAGTGCTAGCATACTCTAGTGTGCACTTAACTAGGTACTATTCAACTTCTACTCCATTATTTATGTTCATCATTTCTCCTACAGCTCAGGTGTTTGCCTTGAGCCAATGAGTCATCCATTCTGCAGGCAGAGGCATGTGGCTGCACCCAAAAGAAATAAAAGCTGATTTTGAAACCTCTGCCAGTAATTCTCCTTGGAGATGCTTAACTGGTTCAAAATAGTGGTTTTATGGGCCGGTAGCCTCTAGCAGCACTCTCCCCTGGGGCTTAGTATATGTCTTTACACACTTACACACTTTATGCAAAATGAGACTCTTACAATTTGAGTATATTTGAAAGAAATTTCTATAGCCTTGCCCCTAATCCTTATGCCATTTTATGCAAATTATTTTCACTCAACTGGTTAATATTTGGCAATGTGCTGTATTACATGTGTAAGCAGTCAGGATGAGCTCTACCCTGACATCTGGTGGCGAGTCATGGTGGGTTGTGGAAAAGAACTTCAGGGGCTGATCTCATTTGCATAGGCACACCCACCCTGCCTAGATGGTCACTTTGGCTGCTGTAGGAGCCCCAGTTTCTCTGTTATTGGGGCAGGAATAAACTGTTATTATCCTGATTATGTGACTCAAGGACAGTGGAACTGTACTCAGCCTTTTGTTATGATGGAGGGACTCACCATCAGCTAAGCAGCACTCGCTAGGCAAGGGTCATGGGTTCCAAAACCCAGTGAATGGAGAGAGGCTGGGGAGAGGCATTAATACTTGGTGGTATGGGACCCCTGGTGAGGGCCTTACATGTGGATTGCACTCTCTCTTCTCCTCTCCCTACTGTGGAATATCAGACCTAATTTTGACTCCATTAGGAGTCTAGTTACAGGCTGCTGAGCTGAATTCACTTTGGGCTAATGTTGCACCAGCACTGAGGCTCCCCTACTACAAGCTGAAATCACAAAGCTAAACTTACTAAGAGCTGAAATCACTGAGTGTTGTGTTAAGTAGTGCGGGAGCCTGAAGATATATGGCGGAGCAGTTTGCGGGACAGTGAGCAGAGTGGCTGGTGGAGCATTGCAGTTTGCGGGACGGCGAGCAGAGCGCCTGGTGGAGCAGAGCAGTTTGTCGGATGCCTGAAGCAGCTCATGGGGGGTGGCTGGCAGAGCGGAGCCCCATGGAGAGGTGGGGCAATCAGCTTTGGACCAAGTAGGGTTCCCCTTAACCCCCTCTCCCCCAATCCCCACCCAGGTTGGGAGGTAAAACTCTGCAGATAAACTTTCGAACTCTGGGGCTGCCCTGACCAGGGACAGACTTTTGGGTCATTGGACTTTTGGGACTTTGGGTTGCTGGATTCAAGAACCAAAGGGAAAGGACACGCCCCAATTTGCTTGGGGTGGGTTTTTTTTTTTGCTCATGGGTTGTGTTATGAATCCTGTTGGTGGTACCCCAATGTAATGCCACATTGTCTATCTCTGTTATTAAAAGGCTTTTTGCTACACTCAGACTATGTGCTTGTGAGAGGAGAAGTATTGCCTCTTAGAGGCGCCCAGTGGAGGTGGTATATATTTGTCCCAGGTCACTGGGTGGGGGCTTGAGCCGGTTTTGCATTGTGTTATTGGAATGGAACCCCTAGGTACTTAACCCGGTGCTGCCAACTCTGACGGGCAGAAGGGTTATACGTGCAATGATAAAAACAGTCCCTCCCCTAAAGAACTTCAGAACAGTGAGACAGGGAAGGTAGGACACATGGGGAAAACCCAGGGGAGGGAATAATTTAAGGGTGTGGTTTTTTGTTTTTTGCACAGTGCTGTGATTATAGGTGCTGTCATGCATTTAAATCTAAGGCAAAACATATTTTGCAGACCTGCACAACAATGCTAAAGATGATCATATCTGATGATGTCAATAGATAGTTACTTGTTTCCTTACTGCCTGTTGCCTTGAAAATTAATTGAAATGGTGATTGTCTTTTTTAAATAGCTCCAAATTGGTGGTCATTGCAGATTCAGTCTACTGCTTTCTCATATAAAGTGGTGAGACTGGAATCTTCTATAAGGTCTCCGACTACTTTGCTCCTAGCATAAGATTGACAAAGGATGGTAACTAGAACTGCAAAACTACACCACAGCTCTGCTACCTCTTGGAATGAAAAACAATGAAATCCAACAATTTTTAGTTCCTGCTCTGCCTCCAATAACAGCTGCAAGAGGATTTTATGGGCATTGCCATCATTTATCTCAGAAATTTCTTAGGAAGACTTCTGACAGAACATCTCACTTGTGATTTAAGAAAGAATAACCCTCCTTGAGATCTTTAACTTAGGTGGTTTTAAATTGCTGAGCATTATTATAATTCAGTCTGCTAGAACATAGGTATTTATTGCCTCTTCCAAGAATTAGCAGACCAAAATAGCTTATTTACAGAATACTGCAACTTCTTTCTGTTCCTTGTTCACCCAGGTTTTGATTCTTCTCCTATGTTCTGGCTCTTCCTGCTCTCCTTTAAAAACAGCACATCCTCTCCTCCCCGCTCTATATTTTTGCTTCGAATTTACTCATTCCTGTCACCTTAAGGGCCAGAACCTCCTGCAACCCAAAAGTAGCTCCATTAGCTTTGGTTGAGCTACTTACATGAGGCAAGGTCTGCAGGTTTGGGCCCAGAATGTTATTGACTAGCTTGTTCCTGCAGTGTAACCTAGTACTGTACACACTTCAAAAATCACAATGGAACATGCAGACCGCTAGATCCTGCAGGTATCACTCACAGGGACCTCTCTTGTCTTGCTGGCACAGCCCTCTATTGCAGACAATGTAGAGCTGCATCAAGAAGGCAGAGCCCTTCCTGGAGCTCCCCAGTATGCAGCAGGATCATACCTACCGCATTAGCGGATAAGGCATAGTTCCCACTGTGCATCTGACCTATTCTACCAGTCTGTGCAGGAGGGGAGGCAGGGAGACGACATAGCCCACCTTCACACTAGCTGGGAGCAGTCCCTACTCTGAAGAGAACTGCAGTTGTGCCCAGCTGCTATACAGAAGGGCAACAACTGTGTGTATTGAACCTCTTGCCTCTTCCCTTACTTGAGCAGCTGGGAATAATCTGGTTTATTGTAAGGGTTGAAGAACTGGGATTTTGATATCTAAACTGCACATTACTGCAGATTTTATGCTATTAGCAGTAGCAACTTCATGCTAATTTCCTCTGTAGATTAAAGAATGAGTGAGCATCCATCTGAAAAAGGTTTGGCTTCCCTTATTGGGTCAGCATCCAGTTTGACAAAGCCTTAGTCATGTGAGCGTCCTTTACTCACACATCCTAGTCTTTTTGCTTTCAAGAAACCCTTCTCCTGAGAGAGGAGTAATCACATAAGTAAAGATCAGAATCAAGGGTGCTCAGATCATGCCCTAAGAAAAGGGGGGGGATGCACTGCAGTAATTTTTCATTGCTGACATCATTGTTTTTGTAGCAAAGTGATTTCACATAACCAGTTGTTAGTTGTGAATCATTGTGTCTCTCTGTGGCTCGGCATTGTTATGTTAAAAATTAGGTTGATTCAGAGATTGCATATATACCTCAGTGGACTGTGAACTGTATGTTGTAAAACTGATCTATAAAATTTGTTTTTAATTGTACACTTTATTAATATAACTTCATAAGCAAAGTTTTATGAATGTTGTTTCATTCATGAAACCAGTTACCCCAATAACTGGCTAATTGAATTTCACTTTCAATCCAATTGCTGCTTAAATCGCTGAAACTTACACTGTTTCAACATTGTAACTTCTGTTCACTGTTTGCCATTCCTTACTCTTGTCCATATTGTAACTCAAACTCCATTTCAACTTGTCCCAAACTCCATTTTTAAAATGCTCACTCCATTTTGTAAAAGCTTGCTGCAACCTTCATCTTTGCAAAACCCTGCTGTAATCTTATGAGTTTAGTTTAGATATGTGAATGAGGTATGTATGGATGATGGGATCAACCTTCAGCCCCAGCCTGTCCTGATGAAATAAAGTGTAAACACCAACGGTTGAAGATGCAGACAACAGCCCTGACAAAGAAGAGTCCATCCTAAAAAGAAAAGAACAAAAGTACAATTGAAGAAACATCAAAGCCTGGTCCCAGGCTGAAAGTCACGTCTGCAAGGCGGGTGATCAATCACACCGGATGCAGAGGCAGCGTGATACAGCAAGAACCTATAGACTCTGGAGTCAAACTAAAGCCTACAAAAAAGGATGGGTGAGATGGAAGCCTTTGGAGGGTAACATTCTGCTGCCAACATGGAAGGGCATCAGTGCATGCCCAACAGAGACCCAGCTCTTACTTGTGCCCGGCTTTCCTGGCCAGTTAGCTGCCACAAGCTACAAACCCAAGCCATGAACTCAACCTACATTCAGGACTGGTAACTATACAGCAACTGCAGGACATTTGTTTGTGTGTATACATAGGTATTAGATATTGGTTATTGGTCATAAATCAAATTGTGTTTGTTATAATAAACATGGCATCTTGTCTTGTCCCCTGAAATGATCCTGTGTAGTTTTGTCTGCGTAACAATGTGGAAACCTAGACTCTGTGTAAGACAGAAACAAAACAGAGTTCTACTAGTTGGAAAAATTACGCAAACAGGTTTTGTTTGTATTTTTATTTATAGATAAGCAAAATTGAGGGAAAGTGAATGGGGAACACAGAGGGGAAAATAGAGAAACCAAGTTAGGAAGTAGATGAAAAGCAGGGAAGGGAGGGTAAATGAAGTAGTAGATTGGACATTCCCATCTGTAGCACCTCTGTTTCTCTCCTATCTATCTGGGAAAAGGTGATAACTAGAATTGGTTGAATTATTCATTTCAGATATATTGTTAGACTTTTTCCTGTTCATAAATCATTCTCAAAGCAGCCTTGATTTCTACAAATGTACAAAAGTGGTTGGCAAGTAGTTTATGCAAACAGAATTCTGCATATGGGTTGTTCATTGACTTTTCACTTTGACTATTCACGTTTTTGTTCATGGTGTATGACTGGTCACTAAGTCTCATAGTATTGTTTTTGTGTTTTTATTGGATGACTGACACAATAACAGGAAAATAGTCAATGATGAATAGTGAATAATGTATTACCAGTATAAACCTTCAAACAAATAATCATACCTCATACTATTAATGAAACCTTTGGAATGCACTAACATTTTCATGAATACACAGTGACTGAACACTCAAAGTGACTGAATTAAATGCTTTTATTTGCAAGTTGCTGTTTGTGTTACTGTAGAAAATAGTCTTCATAATTTCTAGTGAAACGATTTAGTGTGTTAGAAGAATGCCATCTAGTGATTAGTTCAGGTCATAGCATTGCTGTGTTCTAAATATATGACAGGTTTCAGAGTAACAGCCGTGTTAGTCTGTATTCGCAAAAAGAAAAGGAGTACTTGTGGCACCTTAGAGACTAACCAATTTATTTGAGCATGAGCTTTCGTGAGCTACAGCTCACTTCTATGAAAGGTCTGCTTTTTCCTCCACTTGTCTTCCTTCTCTTTCCCACTTTTCTCTAAAACTCTTTAAAGAAAGATATCCTCTTAACCAGAGGAAGTAAAGCATTCTAAATTTGCAGGTATTCTTCTGTTTGTCATTCAATTATAAACTCCACTGCAAAAAATAATGGGTACAATTTTTAACAAGTGCTTAAGTTGACTTAGGGGACCATTCCTATCCCCATCTCAGTGGGGCCTAAGTCAATGGGACATAGGCTCCTAAGTGACTTAAGCAGTTTTTTAAAAATTGTATCCTGTACCTTTAATATTTGTCTTAGAGAATGATAAATTCATAGATATTAAGGTCAGAAGGGACCACTAAGATCATCTAGCCTGACCTCCTGCACAATGCAGGCCACAGAATCTCACCCACCCACTCCTGCGAAAAACCTCTCACCTATGTCTGAGCTATTGAAGTCCTCCAATCATGGTTTAAAGACTTCAAGAAGCAGAGAATCCTCCAGCAAGTGACCCGTGCCCTATGCTACAGAGGAAGGCGAAAAACCCCCAGGGCCTCTTCCAATCTGCCCTGGAGGAAAATTCCTTCCCGACCCCAAATATGGCGATCAGCTGAACCCTGAGCATCTGGGCAAGATTCACCAGCCAGATACACAGGAGAGAATTCTCTGTAGTAACTCAGATCCCACCCCATCTAACATCCCATCACAGGCCATTGGGCCTATGAACCATGAATAGTTAAGGATCAATTAATTGCCAAAATCATGTTATCCCATCATACCATCTCCTCCATAAACTTATCGAGTTTAATCTTGAAGCCAGATAGATCTTTTGCCCCCACTGCTTCCCTTGGAAGGCTATTCCAGAACTTCGCTCCTCCGATGGTTAGAAACCTTTGTCTAATTTCAAGTCTAAACTTCCCGATGGCCAGTTTATATCCATTTGTTCTTGTGTCCACATTGGTACTGAGCTTAAATAGTGAGCTTAAATAGTTCCTCTCCCTCTCTGGTATTTATCCCTCTGATATATTTATTGAGAGCAATCATATCTGCCCTCAACCTTCTTTTGGTTAGGGTAAACAAGCCAAGCTCCTTGAGTCTCCTTTCATAAGACAGGTTTTCCATTCCTCAGATCAACCTAGTAGCCCTTCTCTGTATCTGTTCCAGTTTGAATTCATCGTTCTTAAACATGGGAGACCAGAACTACACACAGTATTCCAGGTGAGGTCTCACTAGTGCCTTGTATAATGGTACTAACACCTCCTTATCTCTACTGGAAATACCTCGCCTGATGCATCCCAAGACCGCATTAGCTTTTTTTCACAGCCATATCACATTGGCAGCTCATAATCATCCTGTGATCAACCAATACACCAAGGTCCTTCTCCTCCTCCGTTACTTCTAATGGATGTGTCCCCAGCTTATAACTAAAATTCTTCTTGTTATCCCTAAATGCAGACCTTGCACTTCTTCTCACTATTAAATTTCACCCTATTACTATTATTCCAGTTTACAAGGTCATCCAGATCCTCCTGTATGATATCCTGGTCTTTCTCTAAATTGGCAATACCTCCCAGCTTGTATCCTCCAAAAACTTTATTAGCACACTCCCACTTTTTGTGCCAAGGTCAGTAATGAAAAGATTGGTCCCCAAACCGATCCCTGAGGAACTCCACTGGTAACCTCCCTCCAGCCTGACAGTTCACCTTTCAGTAGGACCCGCTGTAGTCTCCCTGTTAACCAATTCCTTATCCACCTTACAATGTTCATATTGATCCCCATCTTTTCCAATTTAACTAATTCCCCATGTGGCATGGTATCAAACGCCTTACTGAAATCTAGGTAAATTAGATCCACTGCGTTTCCTTTCTCTAAAAAATCTGTTACTTTCTCAAAGAAGGAGATCAGGTTGGTTTGTCACGATCTACCTTTTGTAAAACCATGTTGTATTTTGTCCCATTTACCATTGACCTCAATGTGCTTAACTACTTTCTCCTTCAAAATTTTTTCCAAGACCTTGCATACTACAGATGTCAAACTAACAGGCCTGTAGTTAGCCAGATCACTTTTTTTCCCTTTCTTCAAAATAGGCACTGTTAGCAATTCTCCGGTCATATGGTACAACCCCTGAGTTTACAGATTCATTAAAAATTCTTGCTAATGGGCTTGCAATTTCATGTGCCAATTCCTTTAATATTCTTGGATGAAAATTATCTGGGCCCCCCGATTTAGTCCCATTAAGCTGTTCGAGTTTCACTTCTACCTCAGGTACGGTAATATCTACTTCCATATCCTCATTCCCATTTGTCATGCTACCATTATCCCTAAAATCCTCATTAGCCTTATTAAAGACTGAGGCAAAGTATTTGTTTAGATATTGGGCCATGCCTAGATTATCCTTAACCTCCACTCCATCCTCAGTGTTTAGCAGTCCCACTTCTTCCTTCTTTCTTTTCTTCTTATTTATATGGTTATAGAACCTTTTTACTACTGGTTTTAATTCCCTTTGCAAGGTCCAACTCTACTTGACTTTTAGCCTGTCTCACTTTATCCCTACATGTTCTGACCTCAATAAGGTAGCTTTCCTTGCTGATCCCTCCCTTCTTCCGCTCTCTGTATGCTTTCTGCTTTTTTCTTAATCACCTCTCTGAGATGCTTGGTCTACAGCTCCTGCCTATGAATTTTTTCCCCTTTCTTGGGATGCAGGCTTCCAATAGCTTCTGCAGCTTTGATTTAAAGTAATCCCAGGCCTCCTCTGCCTTTCGATCCATAAGTTCTTCAGTCCAATCCACTTCCCTAACTAATTTCCTTAATTTTTGAAAATCAGCCCTTTTGAAATCAAAAACCCTAGTCACAGATTTATTTTTGTTTATCCTTCCGTTCAGTTTGAACTGAATTAGCTCATGATCACTTGAACCAAGGTTGTCCCCTACAACCATTTCTTCTATGAGGTCCTCACTACTCACCAAAACCAAATCTAAAATGGCATCCCCTCTAGTTGGTTCAGCAACTACTTGATGAAGGAATCCATCAGCTATCGCATCTAGGAAAACCTGAGCCGTATCATTATTACTAGCACTTGTCCTCCAGTCTGTCTTGGAAGTTAGTCTCCCAGGATCACGCAGTTTCCATTAGTATCTACTTCATTAAAAACATTTAAAGAGGGTTCTATCCATATCCAAATTAGATCCCGGTGGTTTATAGCACACCCCAAGCACTATCCCAGGGGGGGCTCTAGTAGTTTTCTTCCCCAATGTGATTTTTTCCCAAACGGACTCTGTCTTATCCATTCAATTGCTTCTTATTTCTTTACATTCTACCTCATCATTGTTATACAATGCTACTCCACCTCCTTCACCTTTATTTCGGTCTTTCCTAAACAGCACATGCCCTTCAATACCTGTAGTCCAGTCATGACTAATATTCCATCATGTTTGTTATCCCTATAATATCTGGTTTCACTTCCTGCACCAGTAGCTCTAGTTCCTCCATTTTGTTACCTAGGCTCCTCGCATTGGTGTACAAACATCCTAATTTTTGCTATTTGGCCTCGCTCACATTCTGTACCCTATTAGGCATGGTCATTCTACAGCCAGTATGACCTATTAAACTAGTATCCACGCTGCCCTTCCTCCTTATGTCTATTCTCCTACCCACGGCTGTATCCTTTCTTACTTTGTTTTCTTCCCTCTCAATGCTAAAATCTGGCATGGAGATTACCTGGACATCTCCCAACCATCTCCCCCAAATTCCTAGTTTAAAGCTCTCTTAATCAGTTGTGCTAGCCTCCATCCTCGAAGTCTATTTCCTTCCCTGCTCAGATGAAGTCCATCCCGAGAGAACTGTCCTCTGTCCATGAATGCCTCCCAGTGGCCATACATCCCAAAGCCCTCCTTATAACACCACTGCCTAAGCCATCTGTTGATAGTCATAATGTTGTCATAACTTGTGTTGCCTTTATCTAGGAACAGGCAGAATCCCACTAAAGATCACCTGAGCCTCAATTTCCTTAAGCATCTTTCCCCAGCCTGGCATAGTCCCCCTTGATACGTTTCAGAGAGAATCTAGCCATATCACTTGTTCCCACACGAAGGATAATTAGTGGATTCTTTCCCGCTCCCTTCAGGATCCTTTTCAACCTCAGGTCTACATCCCATATCTTAGCACCTGGAAGACAGCATACCTTTCTTTTCTTTGGATCAGCTCTGGTTACAGGCCTGTCCTATTCTTCTCAGTAAAGAGTCCCCGATCACGTAGACCTGTCTTTTCCTGGTGATGGTGCTATTCTCCAGTCTATCCCCTGTTCCCTCTGGCTGCAAGTTCTTTCTATTCCTATTCTCCCTTGTAATCCTCTTCAACCCATCCTGTATCCTTCTGGGGCTCATATTTGGTGTAGTCTCTATTGACTCTTCCCCTTTTTTTATAGGACTAGCTGCTCTTCTCTTCTTACTTGCCCTTCCACCTTCAGTGACCACCTGCTGAGCCCCCCTTCTTCATTTTCCAACACTGCAAACCTATTCTTGAGCTCTATTTATCTTTCACTAGCCCATCTTTTCCTCTGCCTTGTTCTCTTAGTCACGTGCTTCCACTGTCCAATTTCCTCACCCAGCAGTCTCCCCTCAGAATTCTTCAGTCCTGCTTCCATCTGCAAGTCTGAGCTTTTCCCTTCAGCTGCCTCATGTCTTTGCTTCATGATCTGCTCAAACCCCCTTCTAAACTCAACCAGAGTTTCCACCTGCATCTCCAATCCTCGGATCTTTTCCTCCATCAACTCTATCAGATGGCATTTCATGTAGACAAAACTCTTACCAGGTAGCCCCTCCAGGATCAGGTACATACGGCAGCTTCCACATCCAGTCATATTCATTGTGTCTTCCACTACATGGGTCACTCCCGCTGCTGCCTCTGTATCTGTCATAACCTTCCCACCTAAATCCTGTTAATCTGGGAAACACAAACCACACCAAAACACCACCACCCACAGCAAAAACAACCCCCCAACAAGCACCGCAATACAAACTCCCACTGAAACTCCCTTCTTTACAGCTCTGTTTGCTGGCTTCTGTACTGCTGCAGCTGTCTGTAAAATAATAATAAAACAAAGTAATTTACTAGATTCCTGGAGCCAAGTAGTAGAGATTGTTTGTTTGCCAGATCCTTAGCTAGTGTAAACTGGTATGGCTAAACTGAAGTCAATGAAGCTATGTCTATTAGTATATTGGCTGAGGATCTGGTTCACTATTTTTTGCAATGGAACTTACATTTCTGTTTCCTAGAGGGGGGGTAAAAACCACTGGAGTTAAGTAGATCTGCATTAACAATTCAAAATCCTTAATAAAACATTGTTTTAACTGCACAAACCTCTGAAAGTCAGGAAGTTCAGTGTTAAGAGTACACAGTAAAGTAAAAGCCATTAAAAAGTATGGAATTGGAGAGCTGAGGTACACAAATCAATTTGTCTACTCTTAGTTTTAAGGAGATTCTTTCTTTTAAACCTGATGCCTGTTAATTTCATTGTGTAACCCTGGGTTCTTGTGTTATGTGAAGGAGTAAATAACATTTCCTTACTCACTTTCTCCCACACCAGTCATGATTTTATAGATCTTCATCATAGATTGCTTAATAATCTCTTTCCCCAAGTTGAAAAGTCCCAGTCTTTTAAAATCTCTCCTCTTATGGAAGCTGTTCCATACTCTTAATCGTTTTTGTAGCCCTTCTCTGTAGGGCAATGATGTAGAGGCTACAACTTTTGCAAGCAGTCTTGAGACAATTTGAGAGAAATAGGATAACTCACAGAAATAAGTGAGTCGTTGATCTGGTTTGAGGATTAAACTAATCATCACTATTCTGACTTCATATATAAATTATATATGTCTGAAAATGATTTAACTGTATCATTTTAAGTAAGCAAAAACATTCATTATATTAAAGACTTCCTTGGGGCACTTACTGAGATTTCTTTCTCTGCCAATCCATACACTATATCAGCATAAGATGAGGCATGTGTGGGGTAGGATGGGGGCAGGCCTCATGATTGGTCTCCAGAATCTCAGCTTCCTTTTTAAAAGGAAAACTCTAGTTGTTATGGTTGGAAAGAAAACTGGAAGATTGTGAAGCAAGTATAACCATTGCAAAGACATCTGCTTGAGTTTGCAGAAAGTCTGAAACAGTAGCTCTGAGGTGTGAATGCCAGTCATGATACTTTAAATGTTAACAATGTTAATTATTTCACTGCTCATCAAAGCATGTGAGAAAAAGAAAGGGAATATCCTCTTTTGAAGATTTACACTAGTATTTTCCAAAGTATGTGGGCAATTGGGGGTGGGAGGGACAGCATTAGCCAGGTGGTGCAGAAGCTGTATTAATTAAGATGTGTAGGGCTGGGGTTGCAAGGATAGTGTAATTGGTTTAATTTTCCTGTTGGAGGGCTCATCTTTCACAACTTTGGGAAATGCTGCAATAGACCATTATCCTTGCAGGCTTTGAAGTACTGTAACTGCACTATTCTCCACCAGACATTTTCAGGAACATTAGTACATAAATCATGAGAGATGAAACATAATTGACTCAATGTAGTTATGAAAGTTTTCATTTGAGCTCCCTGTTCTTTTAGTGAGATTTATAAAAATCCATAGCAAACATCTAATACTGAGGACACATTTGTATTGGCAGGTTTGTGAATGATGCCTCCCAGAATAGATAAAATATACTTTCTCCTGTGAATTGTTGAATATATTTCAGGGGTGGCCAAACTTACAGCCCTCCAAGTCACAAACAATCTTCAGAAGTTTTGAGAGCCAGAGCACACCTGCCGGGGCTTCAGCCCAATGGGGTGCACATGCCAGGGCTTGGGGCTTCAGCCCTGCAAGGAGGGAAGGTCTCGGGGCTTCAGGGCAATGTGAGGAGGGGCCACACAGGGTCATGTGCTTCCCCCCAGATTTTTGCCAGGGTTTGCTGGCCCCACTCGGTCTCATGGTGCTGCAGGGCTCCCTCCCTGCACAGCAACTGCTGGAGCCAGCAAGCTGGGGGCTGGAGCCAGCAAGCTGGGGGCTGCAGCCATGGGGAGTGGCAGCAGCAAACAGCTGGGAGTGGCAGGGAGAGCTGCTGCTTTTGCTTCTGCCTCTCCCCAAGGAGCTAAAGCAGCGGCCACACGCTGCAGCTCCCAGCTGTTTGCCGCTGCCTCTTCACACAGAGCTAACACCTGGGAGCTGCAGGCAGGGGCCATTGAGGGTAAGAGTGACATGCCTGGGGGGCGTGACTCAAGCTGTTTGGGGGGTGGGACACCTTTAAATTGTGTCCCCCTCACCCACCCACCCCACTCTCAGTAGACACCGGTCATCTCTGGCAGAAGACACTAGCCCCACCACCACCCTGTTAGGCGGAGAATGGTGTGTGTGTGAGGGGTCCACGAGCTGCACTTTAACTGTAAAAGAGCCACATGCAGCTTGTGAACTGCAGTTTCGCCACTCCTGATATATTTAAAGTGTTCAGAAGACTGTGTATTCTCCTGTCCTTTTTCCTGACAGGAACAATAAGAGAGTACTACTCAGCTGGCTCATGCATCCTCCCGCCGTTACATCCCATGGACCTAATTTC
Organism: Eretmochelys imbricata; assembly: GCF_965152235.1. NCBI lineage: Eukaryota > Metazoa > Chordata > Testudines > Cheloniidae > Eretmochelys > Eretmochelys imbricata. The sequence goes on from NC_135573.1 coordinate 76,617,756, forward strand.
CTTCTTGGACAGGGCTACTGGAGCGGGAGAAGCAGTAGACATGATATATCTTCACTTTTAGTAAAGCTTGTGAGACAGTCCCACATGACAGTCTCATAAACAAAATATGGAAATTACTATAAAGTGGGTGCACAACTGGTTAAAAGACAGTACTCAAAGTTATCAATGGCTCCCATGGCTCATGAAGCCATATACGGGCAGTCTGGACAGGAGTAATGACTGGTTCAACCATAGGCTGGGCAAGTGCGGAATGGTGCTGGAATGTGCCTTTGGACGTTTAAAAGACCACTGGCATTGTTTGCTTACTAGGTTAGACCTCAATGAAAGCAATATCCCATTGTTATTGCTGCCTGCTGTGTGCTCCATAATATCTGTGAAACAAAGGGAGGAAAAAGAAAAGGAGTACTTGTGGCACCTTAGAGACTAACGAATAAATTTGTTAGTCTCTAAGGTGCCACAAGTACCCCTCCTCCTCTTGAAGAACATCTGAGGAACAGTGGTGGGGGGGAATAAACATGGGGAAGTAGTTTTACTTTGTTTAATGACCCATCCACTCCCAGTCTTTATTCAAGCCTAAGTTAGTTGTATCCAGTTTGCAAATTAATTCCAATTCAGCAGTCTCTCGTTGGAGTCTGTTTTTTAAGTTTTTTTGTTGAAGAATTGCCACTTTTAGGTCTGTAATGGAGTGACCAAAGAGATTGAAGTGTTCTCCGACTGGTTTTTGAATGTGTTAAGTCTTGACGTCTCATTTGTGTCCATTTAGTCTTTTATGTAGAGACTGTCCAGTTTGCCCAATGTACATGGCAGAGGAGCATTGCTGGCACATGATGGCATATATCACATTGGTAGATGTGCAAGTGAACGAGCCTCTGATAGTGTGGCTGATGTGATTAAGCCCTATGATAGTCCCCCTAAATAGATATGTGGACACAGTTGGCAACGGGCTTTGTTGCAAGGATAGGTTCCTGGGTTAGTGGTTCTGTTGTGTGGTGTGTGGTTGCTGGTGAGTATTTGCTTCAGGTTGGGGGGCTGTCTGTAAGCAAGGACTAGCCTGTCTCCCAAGATCTGTGAGAGTGATGGGTCATCCTTCAGGATAGGTTGTAGATCCCTGATGATGTGTTGGAGAGGTTTTAGTTGGGGGCTGAAGGTGACAGCTAGTGGCGTTCTGTTGTTTTCTTTTTTGGGGCCTGTCCTGTAGTAGTAACTTCTGGGAACTCTTCTGGCTCTATCAATCTGTTTCTTCACTTCAGCAGGTGGGTACTGTAGTTGTAAAAATGCTTGATAGAGATCTTGTAGGTGTTTGTCTCTGTCTGAGGGGTTGGAGCAAATGCGGTTGTATCGTAGAGCTTGGCTGTAGACAATGGATCATGTGGTGTGGTCAGGGTGAAAGCTGGAGGCATGCAGGTAGGAATAGCGGTCAGTAGGTTTCCGGTATAGGGTGGTGTTTATGTGACCATCGCTTATTAGCACCGTAGTGTCCAGGAAGTGGATCTCTTGTGTGGACTGGTCCAGGCTGAGGTTGATGGTGGGATGGAAATTGTTGAAATCATGGTGGAATTCCTCAAGGGTTTCTTTTCCATGGGTCCAGATGATGAAGGTGTCATCAATGTAGGGCAAGTAGATTAGGGAGGAAAGTTTCTACTGGGGTGGGGGATTGAGGCAGATTGCCTGGCAGCCAATTTTGAGCAGCCAGACACCAGGGCAATAAGAAGAGCACATCGAGGGGCTCTGTGTCTCCGTGAGGCTTTGAAAACCAGTTTCAGCAATGAGCCAGAGTAATGTGACACTTACCTGTGTTGTTCCTTACTAAGCTGTCCCCTTCATTGCATTTTCTCCCCTGTTAACTCCACCCCCACTAATCACGGGGTGCTGAATGAATAGAGTCTTTTTTCCTCAATCTGTTAATGTTTATTATGCTCACAAATAGAGACAGCAAAGAAAAGTAAGAGAACCTGGGGTAAAGGAGCTGATAACTCTGCGGGGAAGGGGGGAGAAACAAGGACAGCTTGCTTACAACTGCACTGCAATAACAATTAAAGGTGTGGAAATGGGCGCCTTCTGGTCCTTGTACCCTCCCCTGGAGTTGAGCGCAAGGGATGCCAGACTTTCCCCCCTGCATCCTAGGATGTCTGGGAGAGGAGGATGTGGAACTTGGCGATGATGGCAGCAGGTTCAGCATAGGCTGCAGAGGGACTCTAGCAGCCAGCTGCCTTTCTTAAACCTCAACCAGACGCCTCAACATGTCTGATTACTCCTTCATAATCCATAGCATCTCTTCTTGCGTGGCATGCTCTTGTTCCCTGTATGGTCTCCTGTTCTCCCTGTCCATGTGCAGGTTGTCACAGTGTAATCCTCCATGCTCTGAGCTCTGTCTTATCACTCTCGGAAGCGCGCATTAACTCACTGAAGATGTCCTCCTGAGTCATCTTTTTCTGCCTTCTAATCTGGGAAAGTTGCTGTCCCGGTCTGAAGGATGCTCTGACAGAAAAGGTGTCAGCTGCAAGGAATGCAAAGCACAAGGGTAGCATTGACACTGCATACATTGTTTTTGGTGCAAGATTAATTCTTTTTATAAAAGAAACACCCCCTCAATGCACTTCCCTGGAAGCCACAATGTAATCACAACGTAAATATCTTGCGATGCTGGCTACAACAGTGCCATGCGAATGCCCATTCTCACTTTCAGGTGACATTGTAAACAACATGGGCAGCATTATCTCTTGCAAATTGTAACCAAACTTGTTTGAGTGATTGGCTGATGTAGGACTGAGTGGACTTGTAGGTTCTCAAGTTTTACATTGTTTTATTTTTGAATGCAGTTATTTTTTGTACATAATTCTACATTTGTAAATTCAACTTTCATTATAAAGAGATTTCACTACAGTGCTTGTATTAGGTGAATTGAAATTTCCTTTTTCTTTTTTTTACAGTGCAAATATTTGTCATCAAAAATATAAAGTAAGCACTGTACACTTTGTGTTCTGTGTTGTAACTGAAATCAATAGATTTGAAAATGTAGAAAACATCAAAATATTTAAGTAAATGGTATTTTATTATGGTTTAACAGTGCGATTTAACCGTGCGATTAATTTTTTTAACTGATGCTTCTTAGGAATGGAATGGTGCCTAGCAGCCTACAGATCAGGGGTCTGCATAGCTTGGCGCTATGCTGCATGCTAAATAGAGAGTCTTGAGGCTCTGTGTGAAATCCTGGTCCCACTGAAGTTGATGGGTAAACACCTATTGACTTCAATGGAGCTAGGATTTCACTGTCTGTCTGGTTCTGTTTCTTTCTAACTTGACCTAAGCTGTAGCAATGGTGGAGCTGATATTCCTTCAAAGCAATTGTGCTATTATGGTCCCAATTCAGTTTCAAGACCATTTTTATAGGATTTCCCTTCAGAAAAACTGTGTTTCCAAACACGTCAGAATTGACCATGTTCACAAATTAATTGTCTTTGCTCTACTGCAGCACCTCATGTTATCAATTTTGTCACCAGAGAACACACAACTCTGGGAACTGCATGGCTTGCCTTTTTAATTCTGTCAGAGCAACAAACTGCCCTTTGTGTTTCAGTACAACCCTTGTGGGATTCCTTACTAATATCACCTGCCTGCAGCTGTGGCCATGGCATTGTGCTGTAACTCAATTCTGATATCACAGATCTGTTGGCCCTTGCCAGCCAATCTTCATTATAAATCTCTAAAGATAGATGTATATGGTGGCTGCACACCTTTACATTCAATCTCCAAACAAATTCTGAATCATTTTCACACTTCATGGATCCCCAAAAGAAAGTTCCTGTCTTTGCTGTTACTTGCTACAGAAATGTGATATGATAAACTCTGGCATAATGGCCTGCCTCTGTACACTGTGGTGTTGTTGCTTTTGCTGGATGGTGTGATCATTACAAGTGTATGGTTGCATACCGGTGTTCCACTCTTTTTCCGAGTATTTTGTTTGTGCTATTGACTCACAATCACTGTGTACTATCCTTTGCTTAGAGGACAGCAATAATAAATTAATATCAGCATATGGTAATCTCGTTTAGTTTCTCAGAAGTCTGTTTATTTAGCATTCTGAGTTTGTATCAATTCTTGAAAACAAGCAATTTCTATGGCTCTCTAAAATAAATTCCATTTTTCATATGTAATCTTTCAGATAGATTCTTGTATTCAATCATAAACTTGCCTCTGAGATGTCAATCTCTGCTCTCCTCAAATTTGAAATATTCAGCCAGTTTTTAATTTCTTTGCTTCCTTTTGGCAATGCTAAAATGTGCTCTTTCACGTATTGCGTTACTTCTAGGGATATACACATCTATGATTAATGTTATAATTTATCTCATTCTCTCTGCTAGTAAAATGGAGTGAAGAACTTGGAAAAACACATCCCGTTGTGTTGATGATTGAGCTTGAAATAAATAAGATGAAATTGTAGGATAAATGCAAAATACTCCACTTAGGGAGGAACAATCAGTTGCACACATACAAAATGAGAAAAGACAGCCTAGGAAGGAGTACTGCAGAATCTGTATCTGGGGGTCATAGTGGATCATAAGCTAAATATGCGTCAACAGTGTAACACTGTTGCAAAAAAAAAAAAAAAAAGCAAACATCATTCTGCGATGAATTAGCAGGAGTGTTGTAAGCAAGACACAGGAAGTAATTCTTCTGTTCTACTCCACGCTGATTACTCCTCAGCTGTAGTATTGTCTCCAGGTCTGGGTGCCACATTTCTGGAAAGATGTGGACAAATGGAAGATAATCCAGAGAAGAGCAACAAAAATGATTCAAGGTCTGGAAAACATGACCTATGAGGAAAGATTTCTCCAGACTGAAGAACCCCAGTTGTTTCAGAGAAGGCTGAGCGGGGACATAAGAGTTTTTTCAAGTCCTGGGAGTGGGGATGCAGACTGGGGGGTAAGTGGGCTGAGGCTGGGGCCACAGTTAGGGCTGGGGGTGGGAGCGGACCCACGACCAAGGGGCCAAGGCCTGCATCTGTGGCTAGGCGCTGAGCCCCAGGTGCAGGGCGGGCAGCTGCAGCTGGGAGCAGAGCCCTGGGCGCGGGACCAGGGCCAGGAGCAGAGCTGGGTGGTGCTCCCTCCCTGCTCCCTGTGGGGCCTGGTCCAGACCCCAGCTGTGCCCCCCGAACATAACTCTGCACCCCCTGCTGTAAAGTAGTTCCTTTCACAAATTGGCCAGGGCCGGCTCTACAGTTTTTGCCACTCCAAGCAGTGGGGAAAAAATACTGCTGCCACGGATGGCAAAAGGGAGAAGCTGTCGCCGATTTGCTGCCGCCAGCGGCACGGAGGAGCTGCTGCCGAATTGCCACTGCCGCCCCAAGCACCTGCTTGGAACGCTGGTGCCTGGAGCCGGCCCTGTTTCTGACGCGGTCTCAGAAAAAGCAGAGCAAGGCAGCTTGGTTCTCAGCAAGACCATCTTTCTGGTAAGTCTATAGGTACCAGGGCTACCGCTACATTACAGCTTAAATCAACATAAGTTATGTCGCTCAGGGGTGTGAATAGCCACCCCTGAGTGACCTACCTTATGCCAACCTAGCCCTGTCCACGCTGACATAGCTGCCTCCGGTCGCTGGGGTGGATTAAGCCAATGGCAGAACTCTCTCCCATCAGCTTAGAGTGGTCACACAGAGAGCTTACAGCCGTGCAGCTGCATCGGTGCAACTGCACCACTGTAAGCTCTCCAGTGTAGCCCTAGCCTTACTTGCATGTGTATAAACGTGTGCATGTCACAGTAGCCATACGGGATACCGACTTCTGATATTTAACTGGGATCTTAACCCTTTTTAGTCCTGACCCATGTCATGTTACCAGAGAAGTGGGTGGAACCCACAATATCTTACTGGCACTTTTGTGTATTTCACACCTCTGTTAGTGTGTGCTACCTACCTAATTTGTGTTCACGTACGGCTAGATAGGCAGGAATCCACCTACGTGTATGTGTAATTTGAAGATTTGCACACACACATACGCAAGATAGAGGTGTACTTGCATAAATATATGTCTACAGGCTTACTGCAAATCAAAACCTTTAGGCATGCTCATGTCAAAGATACAAACACATAACAGGCTACATAGTAAGTCATAGTTTGATGGCAGTGTTGCACTATTAACATAATACACATTCATTTATGTGCAGAAAATGAGTTTGGGAAGGGTTTGCTGGTGAATGCTTGTTGTTAAGATGTATTCTGTGGTGGTTGTGTTGTGTTGGTCACAGGATATTAGAAAGACACAAAGCGTAAGGTAATATCTTTTATTGAACTAACTTCTGTTGGTGAAAGACAAGCTTTCAAGTTTACACAGAGCTGTTCTTCAGATCCGGAAAACTAACTCACTGTCACTGCTAATTACAAGGCAGAACAAATTGTTTAGCATAAGTAGTCAACATATATTTCAAGGGACAATTCAAGAAGGAGTGGTCCATTAATACCCCTCCAGTCATGGGGAGGAAAGGAAGTAAGTGTGTGTGTGAAACTGCTGGGGGACGGAAGTTGTTAATGGGTTATAGATGGCTTAATAAGCCATAAATCCAGTGTTTCTAAGTCCATGGTTTTTAGCATCTAGCAAAATTAATAATGTTAATGGACCACTTCAGCTCGAATGATTCCATGAAATGTGTGTTAACTACTTATGCTAAACAATCTGTTCCAGCTTCTATTTAGCAGTGACGCTCTGAGGGCATGTCTGCGCTACAAAATAAAGTGACCTAACTTACGTTGGTATACAGCCGCCACAGTAATTACATCGCTTGTGCACATCTACACTTTGCTCTTTTCAGAGTAACAGCCGTGTTAGTCTGTATTCGCAAAAAGAAAAGGAGTACTTGTGGCACCTTAGAGACTAACCAATTTATTTGAGCATGAGCTTTCGTGAGCTACAGCTCACTTCATCGGATGCAAGTGAGCTGTAGCTCACGAAAGCTCATGCTCAAATAAATTGGTTAGTCTCTAAGGTGCCACAAGTACTCCTTTTCACTTTGCTCTTTGTGTCTGTTGTCAGTGCCCTCACTAGGAGCACTTGCACTGATTGAACTATCAGTGCGGGGCATTGTGGAATGGCTTCGGAAAGCCAGCAACAGTTGAAGTAAGCAACGCAGTATTTACACTGACACTGCATTGACCTAACTACATTAACATTGACTCTAAGCCTCTCGTGGAGGTGGAATTATTTAATTGGTGTAGCAGGCTAGTTATGTTAGCAGGAGTGAAATTTAAGCGTAGACGCTTAGAGTTAGGTCAACAATAGGCAGCTTATGTTGACCTAACTCTGTAGTGTAGATCAGGGCTGAGTTAGTTTTCCAGCCCTGAAGAAGAACTCTGTGTAAACTTGAAAGCTTGTCTCTCTCACCAACAGAAGTTGGCCCAATAAAAGATATTGCCTCACCCATCTTGTCTCTCTGTTATTAAGATGGTCTATTTAGTTCTTTATGCAGAAGTTGAATAGCAACAGGTGGTGTTCCAGAGAGATGTTGTGGCTGCAAGGCTGTGATGGCTCAGCCGAAATATAGATTAAGCAACTGGCCCAATGCCTACTGAAATCAATGGAAAGAAAGGACTCTCACTAACATTAATGGACTTTGAATCAGGCCCTAAATCCAAAGCTTTCATGGCAGCAATTAGAATATTAACAAGGAAACAACTATCCAAGATAATTTTGTTCTTACCATTCAAAGTCAAAATATGTATGCTGACCACCCATTTATACCTCCTCACACTCCATGCCAGCTCACAAGTCTTTAAAAACTTTAAAGATGGTCCCTGAAGAAAGGCCCAGTTAGTAATGTAGACTTCCACAACATGTCTGTTGTGCTTACAAGGCATAGTCTGAAATCTTGAAGAGAGAGGTGCTAACAACAGGAGGCTTGATTATTTTTATATGCTCAAACAACAAGGAGTCCTTGTGGCACCTTAGAGACTGGCAAATTTATGCCCAAATAAATGTGTTAGTCTCTAAGGTGCCACAAGGACTCCTCGTTGTTTTTGCTGATACAGACTAACACGGCTACCACTCTGAAACCTGTTTGTATGCTCAGTTCTTCTTACCTGGAATGAGCTGAGTTTCATAGAAAAGTAGGCTGGACAGGACCTCGGAGTATGGTCTTTCAACCAATTGTGCACCCACCTGATAGTTAGTTCATCTTGACCACATTTCCCTAGTTTGCTTATGAGAATGTCAGGTGGGACTGTCAAAGCCTTATTAAAATCAAGACACAGCACATATATATCTTTCCCGCACCTCTTTTGGTAATCCAGTAATCCTGTCAAAGAAGGAAATTAGGTTGGTTGGGCATGATTTGTTCTTGACAAATTCATGTTGGCTATTACTTATAACCCTATTATCCTTTAGGTGCTTACAAATCAATTATTTAATTTGATCCAGTATCTTTCCAGATACCATCATTAGGCTGGCTGGCCTATAATTCCCTATGTCCTCTTTGTTCCCTTTTAAAGACAGGTATTATGTTTGCCCTTCTCCAGTCCTCTTGGATCTTGCCTATCTTCCATAAGTTCTCAAAGATTACTGCTAACAGTTCTAAGATTGCTTCAGCTAGTACTTTAAGTACCCATGAATTTAATCAGACTCTGCCAACGTGAATATATCTTATCTAAATATTCTTTAACCTATTATTTCCCTGTTTTGGCTTGCATTCCTTTGCCTTTGTTGTTAATATTAAAGGTGTAAGCATCTGATCACAATTAAGCTTTTTAGTGAAGACTGAAGCAAAATAGGCATTACATAATGAAGGCTGAGGTGTCTGATCCATTATTAGCTCTCCCTCCCTACTGAAGACCTACACTTTCCTTCATCTTTTTCTTGCTCCTAATGTATTTCTAGAATCTCTTCCTATTGCCTTTTATGTCCCTTGCAAGGTGCAATTCATTTTTGTCCTTCATGCTTGTGCTGTTCCTTTGTACTCAGCAATTTGTCCATGTTTTAGGGTGACCAGATAGTAAGTGTGAAAAATCTGGATGGGGGTGGGAGGTAATAGGCACCTATATAAGAGAGATCCCCAAATATCGGGGCTGTCCCTATAAAATTGGGACATCTGGTCACCCTACTATATTTCCACTTTTTGTAGGATTCCATTTTGATTTTCAAGTCATTTAAGAGCTCCTGATGGAGCCATATTGGCCTGTTACTATTCTTCCTATCTTTTCTTCTCATCAGATTAATTTGCTGTAGCACCGTTAATATTGTCTCTTTGAGAAACTACTAGCTCTCCTGAACTGCTTTTTTCCCTTAGATTTTCTTCCCATGAGACCTTTATCTACTAGCTCTTCGAATTTGTTAGTCTGCTTTTTTGAGGTCCATTGTCCTTATTCTGCTGCTGTCATTCCTTCCTTCCCTTAGAATTATGAAATCATCTTTTCCTGATCACTTTCACCTACATTGCCTTCAACCTTCAGATTTGTAATCAATTGTTCCCTGTTAGTCAGAATCAAGCCTCAAATGGCTGTCCTCCAGGTACTTCCTTCATCTTCTGAAACAAAAGCTTGTCCCCCAACAAATTCCCAGAACTTACTGGACATTTTTGTGTTTTTCTGTATTACTTTTCCAACAGATGTCTGGGTAGTAAAGTCCTCTCATTACGAGGCGGTCTTGTGTTTTGGATATTTCTGTTCATTCTAGAAATGCCTCCTCTACCCCCTCTTCCTGATTTGGTGGTCTGTAGTGGACCCTATTGTGACATGACTCCTGGTTGTTGGGTTTTTTTTCCTAACCTTTTATCTTCACACATCTTCTCTATTTATATGCTATTGCAATTTAACAAAGATTCCCCAAAATATCAACATACGGTCCGTGCACTTAGAGGGAGATTTTTAAAGGTACAGAACATAGTTTGGCACTTAACTGCCTATCAAAGTCCATAGGGAATTAAGTGACTAATTCCCATTTGTGACTTTGAAAATCTTGCCTTTTTTACCTAGCAATCCACTGTCACTTACCATGTTACTTTCAGTAGCATGAACGTGAGCCGAATACTACCAAGAATGTTCATTAGAGTTCAGCACAGCAAGTAAACAAAGTGGATTGAATCCACAGCAGCTAAATCTAGGTTTTTCTTCCTACTGACAACAACATTTATCTCTGGAAATAGTGTTTCTGGAAAAATCTTGCTGATGCCTGTGCCTATTAGCTGCTTTTTTTAGGGTGGCCATGATTTGGGCAGGTCCTGCTGCTGCGTTGGTTAGAAAAGTTTCTTGCAAGTGACAGAGCACCTGGCAATGATGCCTTCTTTATAATTACTCCAGGGTTCAGACCCACATCTTAATTTAAAATAATAGCAGTGATAAGGGAAGATAGTAGTAGTGCTGGGGTTAAAAAATTATACACCGTCTCTGCACTTCTGTCTTCATTTCAAATGTTCTTTATCTAGGCTGTTATTGCATGTTACTTGCATTGGCATGAACATGAACAGAATGCTATCAAGGGTGTGCATTAGTGTTCAGCAAAACAAATAAACAAGTAGATTTAATCAACAGCAGCGAACTCTAGGTGCTCAGATACCATGGTGATGAGCACACTATATAAATCTGGATAGATTACATTAAATTGGATTAAATAGTAAAATTTCGAATGTCAATTCCTATGTCACGATCAGCTACAAGAAACGGATCATATATAAATAGCTTGGTAACCATCTGCTTAAAAGTCTGCTTCTCTGTCCATGACATACTGTCACACCTCTGGCCATCAGAAGTAGGTGAGCTGGAGCTTCCAGAGTATAACAAAGAAGAGACTGCTAGCAGGATAATTTCTGTGATAGGCCAGAAACTTTTGAATTTGCTTCCCACCTATTGGTTCAAATAAATAAGATTTATTGACCTTCAAGGCACCTTGCACTTTCCAACTCTTTTCCCAGGACCAGACAACAGATCTCAAATGTATTAATCTCATTTATACAGTACAACTTGCTTACTTCAGTCATGTGATAATGCTTTCATAAAAGAAAAGTGCTCTTAACAGCTGCTATTCTAAAACCAATAAAAGATCAGCGGAAGAGGAAGGCTGGTGTCGGGGAAGGAAGGAAGGCTGGTTAGGGTACTAACCTGGGACTCTAGAGTCTCAAGTTCAATTCCCTGTTCTGCCACAGACTTCCTTTATGCTCTGAAGTAAGTCACTTCATCTCTCTGTGCGTCAGTTCCCTTTCTGTCAAATAGGGATAATAGCACTTCCCTACCTCACAGGGATATTGTGAGTATAGAGATATTAAAAGCCATGAGGTGCTCAGAGACTATGTGATGGGGGGGGTGGGGGAATACAAGTGCTGCACATAGAAAGCATTTGCTATATACTACATACCTTGAACAACCAAATCATTTCTTTTAGCATTATGTATTTATTTGACAACAATGCACACAGCACTGAACAAGTGACACAAGAATTTACAAATTGGCAGACAGCAATGAGAAAATGGAACACACAGTGGTAGGCACAGAAGAAATAACCTAGACAAGTTTTTATTGCTGTGGTGTGCGTGGGTTTTTTTTGTTTTTTGTTTTTTTATAGTCTTGTTTGATTTACTTTGTGTGGGCAGCACTTATGAAAGAATCAATCACAGAAAAGGTCACGAGATGTCAATTTCAGGTAGCACAGGCCGGCTTTGACAGTCTTCTAGAACGAAATGCTGTTCTATAGCAAAGATGAGGCTCAGTTTAACAAAGGTTGCAGAATTATGCTGTACTATAAATTTGCATTATAATGGTGACAAATTCTATGTTGAAAATGGCACTTGTAGCTGAGCAGCTATACAGATTCTCTTGCATATGCATTAAAACATGATAATGTGGATACTAACAGTGTAATAAAGACAGGTTTCAGAGTAACAGCCATGTTAGTATGTATCCACAAAAAGAAAAGGAAGACTTGTTAGTCTCTAAGGTGCCACAATTCTTCCTTTTCTTTTAGTGTAATAAAGAGTTTACTTAAAGCTTTTGTCTAATGCTTAGTGGAGACTAATGGTCAGATTTTCAAGGTTAAGAATCAAAGCCCCTAAGGCATGAGGAGGTATATAGTTGTCAGTCACTGCTCTAAAGGAGATGGCGAGAAGGAAGAACTGATTTTTCTCTCATTTTAAATCCGGAGGAACTCCATTACAGTCAATGGAGCTCCACCAGTATAATAATGGCATGAGAGCAAAATCTGGCCCAGAGGTTATAAATTAACTACAAGTGCTATTCAGAGAGATTTGTGCAATAAGAAGTTATCTGAAATAAAATTTATTCTATCCCACTGCCTAAGGACAAAACACATGAAAATACTAATACTGCAGACTTACAAATAGCCGCTGTGTCCTCACCTCTGTTATTTCTTTTCCTTCTTCTGTTCGTTTTGCATTGCTTAGATTATTGTTACATAAAAAGTATTTTAAAAAAAATCTTACACTGTAATGTCTCTGGACTACTGTGGCTAGACTGAAAGAAATACATTTTAAAAATTCTCTGAATTCTAATATAGTTCCTTAAAATAACCCAATAAAAGGAAGCTACACACACAAACTACATAAAAATAGCACTCAGGGTCTGATCAAATAGCCTGTCATGTTTATAAATTCATAAATTTTGTAATTTTATTATACAACACATCCATCTGACATGGCCACAAATAGTGTTATGTCTCCGCCTAGCAGGAATTAAGAAAGCAGAAAAGACTGAGAATCGTCCTCTTAGTAAACAAAATATAGCCCAAGCCACTCACTTGCTCCTCGGCACAGACATATCAAAACTTGAAGGGAGGAGGAGGAGTGCGAAGGAGAAGTAGTAGGATGGAGAAAGGGGACACTTACAAGAAGTACTGTCATTCTTGTCTTTCTCCATGCTACAAAGGACATTTTCTGAATCAGTATAGTGGATGGACTGTGGTCAGATACTCTGATAATGAGCAAACTCATACAAACATGAACAGATACAGCAAACTGTAGAAAAATGAGAAAGTTGGCTTAGCTGAAATAGCTTGAAATGCTTTGTGTTCAAAATTTGTTTCTCTGGTGAACTGTAAAGAGTAACAAGTGAATGAGAAGTGACTCATATGGCCAGTCCTCTACACATACCTGTAGCTGAGGTTATGCTTTGTATTCTATACTCACAAGTTGGCTATACCTCTTGTGTGATGTGCTTTTACTGTATGGTGAAATGGATGGCCATTAGAAGAAGGTTGTGCATAGGAGAGCAGGTACTAAAAGCTGTAATTTCATTCCAGATGGCTTCATATATGCCTGCTTTTAAGGAGTTGAAGGACTGGGTACAAAAGCATGGGAATTGAGCCGTTTACCTGGTTTAAGGTAGTCACCACTGTCTTCCTGGCTAAAGACAGATATCAATTCCAGTTTTGTGAGAAGGTTTGTGTGTGATTCTTTTTTTACCTGAATTGCTTTACCCTTCCCTAGAACATGCAGGCTCACTAAGTGATCATCTTACTTGTACTATATTTCCATTTTGGTGTGTTTTGACTTCAAAAGAAGAGTGGCACTGATTTACACTCTCAAGGACTGTAAGGATGTTCAAAATCTAACCCAGGCCCAAATCAAGGGTAACACAATGGAAGCAAGAGATGTAAACCTGGTCCCCTTTACAAGGCTGGCAGAAAGGGACAGCCTCAGAGCTGGTGCATTTAGCCTCTGGTGATGGGAAGGAGTGCTTTGCATTATTCTTTAGTGACTCCTCTAGCTGATTTACATGTAGTATTGATGTTGAGACCAAAGAAAAGACGAGTGATGCATGCACAGCAAAGCTTTGAAAATATGCACTAACTAGCACACTGAACAGACTCTGATGTTCCCAGTGCCATTGTCTATAACTAGTACTGCATTTTCTATAACATGGAGTGACTTATTACAAAAATGTTTTAAAGCCCTGATTGACAAGGTCCAGTGGGAGTAGCATTTCATCTTCTCAGCAGAAAGAATGGTTGTCATTTCACGTGCACTTGGGAAAGGGGTAATATATTGAAAAACATGATTGTGAAATGTGTAGCTCATGAAAGCTTATGCTCAAATAAATTTGTTAGTCTCTAAGGTGCCACAAGTCCTCCTTTTCTTTTTTCAGAGCTTTGAGACGTGCTTGGAATGTTTGGAAACACATTCCCTAAATGTTTGGAAACACTAAAGAGTTAATTTAGGTGATTGGTACATGGGTGAGCCTACACTGGGTGTAAGCAGCCCCACTGCAAAGCCATAGCCAAGCTACTTAGTCCACAGTGGTGCTTCACTCACTCGTGTGTGTTGCTTGGACTTCCAGGAGCATATCCCATAGTTCTTAACGTTACAATGAGCTGAGTCACTCTATGATTATTTTCCAGTGAGTTGTGGGAGAACTTCTCTGTTCTGGGCATAAAAGGGGAATTATGGGAAGGCATTGGAGGACTGTCAGGACCCAAGTAGCTTAGGTTGCTGAATGTGGGAGGCATACTAGCCTTAATGAAAGCAGCAGCTGGGCTTTTGCCTGTACCCCAGCGAGGCCAGCTAGCTTGGGCCAAATGCACCACCAAACTCTGGTCAGAGGTTTTTGTGTTTGGATGGGAGCTGGGTTACTTTTCTGACTCCTTTCATATTTCATGTGATAATTCAGTGTTTGTCATGTTCATAAACTTTGATGGCAAAGTCAACATGCCCGTTTACAAGCTTCGTTGTTCTACCCTCAGGAGGAGGCTATTCTAAAGTGCAGGGAGTCAGACTAAATGCTGTTCCATAGTTCTCACAGGCACTTCATTTAAAAAAAAAAAAATGCTGCAGGAGAAGTGTTTATAATCACGGCTTCGTTCCATCACTCATCAGGATGCTGAGCTTTAACCTTTTCTCGGAAACAAACCCGGCAGTGAAGCTGCCGAAGGCTTTCCACCAGACCCAGCACTGAAAATGTAGATTATTCATGTTTGATTTAACATAATACATGTGGTTGCATATGTCTAATGCATATTCAACCATATCCCACTCATTCTCATAGCAGCTTTCACAGGGAGGAAAAAATGCCTTGTCTCTGACAAGACCATGTACAAAACACTAATATGTAGAGAATAAGGTGCACATACAGGGATTTGTGCATGTTAGTCCTGGGCTCTAAGGAAAACCTCAAATGCACAAATATATTAATAAATGTGATTAATATGTATTCACTACATGTTAGATACTTGCTTACTTGCTTCTTCTTTGAAGAGCAGTGGCCTTAAAGAAAAAATGTTTAGAGCAGTCTCATTCCAGGGCAGACAGCACGATTAGCTCCTTCAAGAGGTAGAATGGACTTGCAGCTAAGGCACTGGTCTGCGACCTAGGAGATCTGGGTTTCATCCCTGGATCTGCTAAGGATTCTCTGGGTGACTTTGGGCAAGTCATTTAATCTCTCTCTGCCTCAGTTTTCCTTTCTGTAAAATGGGGATAATAATTCTTCTGAAGGAGAGTCCAAAAATTAAGACAGACCAAAAAAACCACACAGCAAATCTCATGATATTTGAATTTTGGGGTTGGCACTACTGGTTTTATCAGGTGGATTATAAACTCTTCAGGGCAGGGCCTATCACCCAGTTTCTGTTTGGACTTCTAGTTACTGTTGTAATACACGTAATTGATAATACTTAGAACCCAACTCACATGGTCTAAGATCCTGTTTTTATGAGATTAGTGCCCCCTGGAATATTTTCTTAAGCACTATCTGAGTATATTTGAATAAAATAAAAATATCTATGTCACACAACTAGATACGATTTCCTCCTATGGCAACACATAAGTAGCTGACAAAATGAAAAGATCCACATGGTTTTTTTAAAGTTTTTTTTTTTAAACATCTTTAATTTTGGAATTTTGTTAACAGAAAGAAAGAGATGTTTACCAGGCAAACACAGTGCATGCCCCAGATTTTCAGGTTAGCTCTTGAAAAGGCTATGGTTAATCATCAGGTTGGTTTATTATTGAGAAGTAGAAATTTCTGGTTTATTGTAAAGAGTTGGCATTTCTGTTCTTGCAAATCTAATTAAAGTGAGTTATCTAGCTTATAAAAGAATCGTTAACATGTGAAATCTAGAGTGGATTTTGTCTTGGATCATTAACAACTGGTGCTTGCAGCAAATAATTACAGTAAAGTGCTTTTATAGTAGAATGTCTTTCATGCTTTAGTCACCCATTAAAGAGTGCCCCATGATTATTATAGTGTGTCCTGTGACTGAAATTAATGCTCTTTCAAAGGAACCGTGCAATATTGAGATGAAGTGCAAAAAAGTGTATGCAGCAAATAAAATGCACTTACAACAACAGTGCTATGGTATGTTAATAAGGAGAGGGGAGGCCATTTGAAATATATCTAAGGAAAGGGAGAGAAGAATATGGGAATCTCTGGTCAAATAGGAGATCTCATCCATATCTGTCGGATCTGCACAAATGCCTACAGCAGTTTTGGTCCATCCATCAACAGTCAGATTCAATCTATTGCTAAGAGCAGACTCCCTCTTGATCTTTGCTTTACTGCCTCTATCCCTTCATCCTTGACTCCTTCTTTCAGAAGGATGTGATATTGCTGGGTCTTCCAGTGGAAAATCATAGAATATCAGGGTTGGAAGGGATCTCAGGAGGTCATCTAGTCCAACCCCCTGCTCAAAGCAGGACCGATCCCCAGTTAAATCATCCTAGCCAGGGCTTTGTCAAGCCTGACCTTAAAAACTTCTAAGGAAGGAGATTCCACCACCTCCCTAGGTAACGCATTCCAATGTTTCACCACCCTCCTAGTGAAAAAGTTTTTCCTAATATCCAACCTAAATCTCCCCCACTGTAACTTGAGGCCATTACTCCTTGTTCAGTCATCTGCTACCACTGAGAACAGTCTAGAGCCATCCTCTTTGGAACCCCCTTTCAGGTAGTTGAAAGCAGCTATCAAATCCCCCCTCATTCTTTTCTTCCTTAGACTAAACATCCCCAGTTCCCTCAGCCTCTCCTCATAAGTCAAAATCTTCAATGTGACAGATGTAAAGCTCAGAGGGTCTGAATCTTCACTGCCTTGCACTTGTGTAGTCGTTTAAATCTATGCAAAGATGGTATAAATGACTACACAGGGTATAAGGCAGTGGAGAATCAGGCTCCTAATCTCTCACTTCCTAGTCACAATTTAATGCTTAATAGATAGCATTCGGTTAGAGAAATGGGGTTCCTCTCTTATTAGTGTGTGGTGCACCAAGGCTTGGAAAGTGCTAGTCCTGGGAATCTCCCCCTTCAGGTATTAGTTATTTAGTTATCAGATGCCCTTTTGTACACGTTTCAGAGAAAAACTGATCTTTAGTAGCCAAACCTCCTATTTCTTTATTTTTGAGTACTAGTAATGCAAGTGTTGAAAGGTCCCCTGGTCTCAGGTTGTTTCTACAAACTAAGGGACTGGTGATATCAGATTGGTCCTGATGTTTTGTGAAGAAATAAAATGTTTCTGTATTGCAAACTAGAATAATCTGTTGTTCTATGGTGCCTTGCAGGTGTCTACCCTCCTGTGTAACTCAACATACTTTTTCTATTCCATCTAGTCTTTTACCCATCACCATACTATGAGTATTTTCCTTCTCATTCTGCAAGCATTCAGTAACAAGAATGTTAATTTTTAATTTTCATTTCTCTTTATTTTTAAAGTCAGTCTCATACCACCCAAATCCTAATGTCATCTTATTGTTTGTTGTAAAACAATACCAGAAATTCTAATGTGTGAAACTAAAGCCGCAGAAAATCGTTACCCATGGTAAAGAAATTAATCTTGTCTTTTCAAGCTTTCTGTCAATCTATTATATTTTTAAAGGGCAGCTCTTTGACTGATGTAAATTTTCATAGCTCTGTTGACTTCAGTGTAACTATAAAAGTTTACACCAGCTGTGGATCTGTTACTGAGTTTCTATTTCACATTTTAGAAACCAGTGTCACATCTAGGTCTTGGGAAATTGAAAAAACTGATTTTTAGGCGACAGCCTTTTCCAAATAAAGATACAGGAACTCTTACCAATATATAACCTCCATTAAATTATTCCATTCATCTTTGCTTTGAAAAGAGTGACTCATTTCATGTTGATTGCTAGCTTTGTGTTAAATTTCTGCTGCTCCAGTTCAGACCTATCAGCTGACTGCTAGCAGAATTGCAAAGCATCTTTCTCTCTGCTCAATAGAATGAACAGTAACATTCAGTTTTGTTTTCAATTTTTCTCTTTTACCTTTTGTTAAGATGTTGTTTGATGCCAAACGTACAGTACGGGACATTCACTTTGTTTGCATAAAATGTGAATGTTTGAACTCTGTGGGTGGAGTGCAGAAAAATTGAGAAAGTGAAATTCCCGCCTTAATCCACTCATTCCCATGATTGCTACTCCAGCCAGTGAACTGGAGTACCATCCAGTGTTCTTTCACAGAATCATAGAAATGGTATGCTGAGTAAGGACCAAGTAAACCTAGATTATCACTGACAACTATTTGTCTAACCTGTTCATAAAAACCTCCACTGATGGGGATTCCACAACCTCCCTTCGTAACCTATTCCAGTATTTAATCCTTATAGTTAGAAATTTTTTCCTAATATCTAACCTAAATTTCCCTTGCTGCAGATTAAGCCAACTATTTCCTGTCCTACCCTTGGTGCATATGGAGAACAATTTGATCACCATGCACTTTATAACAATCTTTTTGCATATATGAAAATTATGATCAGGTTCCCTCGGTCTTTTTTTCTCAAGACTAACTATACCCAGTTTTTTTAACCTTTATCATTTGTGTTGCTCTTCTCTGGACTTTCTTCAACTTGTCCATATATTTCTTAAAGTGTGGCACCCAAAACTTGACACAATACTCCAGCTGAGGCCTTACCAATGCAAAGTAGAGTAGGACAATTACTTCCCTTACATACAACACTCTTGTTAATACACCCTAGAATATTAACCTTTTTCTCAACTGCTTCACATTATTGGCTCATATTCCACTTGTGATGGACTATTTTCTCCCCTCTCCTCTCAATCCTTTTCAGCAGTACTATGGCCTAGCCAGTTATTCCCCATTTTGTAGAAGTGTACTCTCCATTCCATTAATGAAAATATTGCACAGTACCAGATCGAGAACAGATCCATGTGGGACCCCACTAGATACATCCTTCCATTTTGACAGGGAACCATTTAACTATTCTTTGAGTACAGTCTCTCAACCAGTTGTGCACCCACCTGATAGTAGTTTCATCTCAACCACATTTTCCTAGTTTGCTTATGAGAATGTTATGTTGGACTGTGTCAAAAGCCTTTCTAAAATCAAGATATGTCTCATCTACAGCTTCCCCTCTGTCGCCCCATCCACTAAGTCAGTAACCCTGTCAAAGAGGGAAATTAGGTTGGTTTGGCATGATTAGTTCTTGACAAATCCACGTTGGCTACTATTTATTATCCATTATCTCCTATGACCTTACAAATTGGTTGTTTAATAATACGTACTGGTCTCTTTGTAGGTATCAAAGTTAGGCTGATTGGTCTATAATTTCCCGGGTCCTCTTTGTTTCCCTTTTTAAAGATAGGTACTATATATTTGCTCTTCTCCAGTCCTCCAGGACTTCATCCATCCTCTGAGTTCTCAAAGATAATTGCTAATAGTTCTGAGCTAGTTTCAGCTAGTTCCTTAAGTACACTCGGGTGAATATCATCAGATCCCGCCAACGTGAATACATCTAATTTATCTAAATATTCTTTAGCCTGTTCTTTTCCTATTCTGGCTTGCCCCCTCACTATTTGTTAATATAGTGTTAAAGATCTGATCAGTTACCTTTTTCAGTGAAGACCGAAGCATGCTGGCTGCATGATGTACGGGGATCAATGGGGACACTTGAGCTGCATAAATGTGGATTGTTGACTCCCAGACTGACAATCTGCATTAGCCCCACATACACTAGCACAGAGACCACCCTGAAGAACTCACTGAGGGTATGAAGATGCCCCTGTGAGGGTGTTCAGCTAGGCAACTTCCTGAATAGGCCTTATGTGGGTTAAAGTTATGTGACAGGCCTTGCCACAAGGAATTAATTTGGCTCAGAATTCAATAACAAACAGATATCTCCCTTGATCAAAATAAGTTCCTCTACAAAATTTTGATTATCACTGTGGTCTTGGACTGATAGGTGAAATTCATTTTCCCAGCCTGCCCGCACTCTACCCACAAAGGGCTTGAATGACAGAAAATGAGCCAACCTCTTCCCTGGAGTATGACCACTGAATTCAACTGATTTCATGGAGTGAATTTGGTCCTATATGTCCTTAATTTTATATTCAAATCACAAGATTCAAGTTGTAAAGGATGACAGAAAGAACAGAGTCACCAGCTCACCTCACCTGGTCACTCTTGTTACAGCGTGTATGGTAACACCCATTGTTTCATGTTCTCTGTGTATATAAATCTCTCCACTGTATTTTCCACTGCGTGCATCTGATGAAGTGAGCTGTAGCTCACGAAAGCTTATGCTCAAATAAATTTGTTAGTCTCTAAGGTGCCACAAGTACTCCTTTTCTTTTTACCATTAGCCTCTGAGAGTCCTACTTCTGTGAAATTTCTATATGATTTTCAAAGTCGTTGTATTTTGGTTTGTCTCTCTTT
Source organism: Eretmochelys imbricata (assembly GCF_965152235.1). NCBI lineage: Eukaryota > Metazoa > Chordata > Testudines > Cheloniidae > Eretmochelys > Eretmochelys imbricata. Next base: position 76,638,354 of record NC_135573.1, read on the forward strand.
GCAGCTGGTGTATTTTAATAACATGACTTGTTTCCTGTTGCCTCTGCTTTTCCATTAACTTTGCCATCCAGCAAAATGTTATCTCTGCTTTCCTGGAAGTACAGAATACTTGACATATCCCCAGCAACTTATAGGACAACTCTATATTTTGCTCTATATTCTGTTTCCAATAAAACCCTAATGCCAGGAGTTAATTCTTCCCGTGTTTCCATTTAGAATGCTAAAATTATCAGTGTAGAAAATATATATATGAAGGGAGCAGTGAAAACTCCCACATTATGGAGAGGCAGTACTCTCTCCGCAGTTTAAGGTTGCAACCAGTTTCCATTGTAAAACCCGATAGTTTTGCTTTGAATATTTGTTTGGCCAGAAAACTGTAGATTTACTATGAGGGGAAAGTAGAATTTTGCAGTTCACTTAGAACAAAATTTGTTTTTGTTTTAAATCCATCAAATTGTTCTGCTGGATGACTGAAGTTTACGAAGAACACACGAGTCCTATCACTAACAGAGAGAAAGATATTCTTGGATATCTTATTATGGAGAGGGGATAAGCTCTCCGTAGTTAAGGCTATAACCAGACCAGTCATTTTGATCAGTCTTGTAACTCCACAAACAAACAAAATATTCTCATGTTTTTAGATTTTTAGGGCTAAATCTCATTGAGAGATCACTTTTTTGAAAAACTGAATTAAATTACATACTTCACATTATTTTTTAAAATGTGATTTATTTTTTTTTCATTCAGACAGAAACATTTCACATTACACCAAGGGTTCTCAAACTGGGGGTCGTGACCCCTCAGGGGATCACAAGATTATTACAAGGGGGCTCACAAGCTGTCAGCCTTCACCCCAAATGCTGCTTCATCTCCAGCATTTATAATAGTGTTCAATATAAAAAAATTGTTTTAATTTATAAAGGGGATCACATGCGGAGGCTTGCTGTGTGAAAGGGTTCACCAATACAAAAATTTGAGAACCACTGCATTACACACACAAAATGTCAAGAATACATAGATTTTGAGAGAGGTTTGTGGTTTTTTTTTTTTTTTTAAACAAGAGGCAGGTTTCAAGGGCAGGATTGATATAATATTTAAAAAACTGACATGATGGGACTGGATACACTGAACTTTTTGGTGCAAAGCAGCCGGAGGAGACCTGAGAACTGATTCCAGTGGGCAAACTTTGATATCTTTAACTATTCACTTTCTTGTCTTTAAGTGCTTGGGTTTTATAAATAATGAATAACTATGCTTTTGTCACTTAGCAACCTTCACTTTTATTTAAAATGAAAATTTGTTTTTGCAATGAATAAGCTTTCAATTAAATGTAAAGCTCCACCAAACCTATAAATAAATAATTCTTGAAAACTTGTGACTATGAAGATGCATATGCTGCCCTTCCATGTGACCATGTAATCTTATTGTCCTTGCCAGAAAAGGCCATGTGATCACCCTAAAGGCTATTAAGAAACAAACTGATGTTTAATCAATTCTCGTTGGATAAACTTGAATCTTCTCTGGAGACAGATGGCTCATTTGTTTGCCAAGATTAATTATGATATACTGTCACAAATTCTCCTCTAAACAGCCTTGGATAGGGCTTTGCCTTGAGTTAAACAGATATATATAGCTACACTATATTTAGCACTCTTTACTACTTAGAATGGTATTTGATTACAGTGTACATAGCTCTTCCTATAGAAAAGGCAAAGTGCTCTACAAACAAGCAAAACCAGGCACAGACGAAGAATAGTGGGGCATGACTGAAATGTCATTCTTCCTACTGTAATGTGATGAACTTCCATCAAATATGACAGAAAAACACGATTGCCTCTTCGTTGTGGTTCACCCAAGACCTCTTCCATTTGGTTCCCCAAGAACTCAGTTTGACTCCAGTCTCATCACTCAGGTTTCTTTATTTTTCATACCACAAACCTATGCTGAATTGATCACCTTCAACAGTAAGGGATAGGTATAAAAAGTACTCCACATCCAATGTTACAGAGCAAAAAATTTTCCGTATGTACACTTTTACCAACATATGTATTCTTAACTGTACATTTCATTACACACTTCCAGATTGTCTTGGTTACTTTTCAGGAATCAATACCTGTACAGCAGGCTCTGTCCACACACTGTACTTACATGACCTACTCTTTACCTCATCTTACATTCCAGGCTTATCTTGTCCATTGTAAATGGTACCGGGCTATTCCCCCTTATCCCAGTCAGTACAGACATCCTGTCTGTAGCCTACTGATCCATTTATCTTCCCAGTCATGCCCACTAAGAAATGAGGAGAGTTACTTATGCCCAGGAATTTCTACATAGGAATTTATGTACACAAGTGAAAATAACCATCCTAACCTCCACATAGCTGATATCTTTGTGTTTGAAGTACCTAAATATACACAGAAATACCTTTTTATTGGTACTAAGTCTAAAAATTGACATTTACTTACCTACCAGGTCTGTGATTGGATGCTGTGGTGTGCTAAAGTGGCCTTTTGGGGGGTTCCTGGAAGCATGTTGATATAATTCAGCCATCAAACTGAAGGGAGGATTGGAGTGATTTTCATAGATCTGATTTATTCCTGTGGTTGCTACTTATTCATTCCTGTTAGGAATGACATGTCTTTGGGGTTCATTAAAATACTTACGACAAGCAGGCTTTTAAAAAAAAATATCTTTGGCATGTACCAGATTTCACCAAAGTATCAAATGTTTTCAAATGAGTTTCCAAAGGGACCATCATGTAGGGGTTCCCCTCTGCCCTTACAAGACCTTTCCTCCTCTTTCCTGGCTGTTTCAAATTACACAAGCTCAGCAATGTGATGTTCCATCTGTATATTTTTCCAGGATGTTCACTTAAAAGATTTTTGACGGCTTGGTGGTATGGCCTCCCATCTTGGCTCCTGTGGTGAGAGGGTGATTTTGTTTAAATGGGCAAAGAAATTAATTGATCAATCTTTAGCCTCACCTCTCTGCAGGCTTCTCCCCCATCAGCGGTTTATCTCAGGCCAGGGAGAGAGGTTTCTTGTAGGAAGTCTGTGTTGAAATATTAGCAGGACACTGCTAATTTTATACAGATTTTGGAGAAGAACACAAAAGCTTACGTTTGATTTCAAAATATGATGAATTCCCAAGCAGAACACTACTTGAGCTGCTTAGGGCTGGGTTTTATAACACTCCAGCTTGCACAGTGCTTTGCTGAAGAAGCAGAAAAGAAAATATTTCCCCTTTAAATTCTTCTGTTTTAACTAGGTTCCTCCAAACACTCATTAATATGGGGGAAATGATGAAAAGACAAACTTGTGGAAACTTTGCCTGGTCATCCCCCTATTGTTGAATGTCCTGCAGTGCAACGGGCTGCCCTTAAAATCAGATTTTAAGTACACCGACTCCCAAGTGAAATTATGACTGCAGAATCTGCAAAGGAGGGACTCCTGTGCCTAGTACTTTCCTAGCAGATATCCTGCTTATATCATTGTTAAAAGTAACTGTGGCAATTTTCTTTCTATCTAGAGCTAGAGCACGTTTGTCAGAGTCTAGTCCTTTATGGTGCTCGCCTTTTGGGGTTTCTAATGACACTTCCCCTGAATATGCAGTCGAAGGAGCCTCTACCAACCCACATTGGGATCTGTATGCTTGAGGGCCTGTTTTTTAATAAAACAGCCTCAGACTGGCCCTAAATTCTTACATCCTCCACCTTGCAAGTCTCAAACAAATGTCCCCTTCACATGACATAACTCGATACCTTTGTATTTACCCAAAACTAGATCTGGGTATAACACAAACAAAAACCCAGAAAAATTAACCTGCTGCACCCCTGTACCCAACTGTCACTCCTTTCCAAATTTTGAAGCATTCACACACGTCACTTGCATTTCTCATTCTTGTGTCTAAACTGGCCCTGAGTGGGGGGAGGGAGGATGGTTTGTTTGTTTGTTTGCTATAACTCTGTTTCTTATTGTCTGCTCACCACCCAGCGTTTAGCCCTGAGAAACCATCTTTTCTTAAACGCTTATGAATGAACTGAATAATTCTACAGCTCCTCCCACTGGGCCTCACTTGCCACTTCCACTGTGACACAACCTTGCTGTGGGGGGAAGGTGAATTCAGCCACATACAAAAATGGTAGGGGTGAGTGAAAAACAGGTGTGAGAGTGCATGAATACTGCCGGCCCAATGTGTGTGTGTGTGTGGGGGGGGGGGGCGGGTGATAACAAAATAGTAGAAAGTTTGCGTGTGGGAAAACATCTTGTTTTTCTCTCCTGGAATGTCTATATCTCTGGATTGGGTTTGGAAGCCGAAGCATCACTCCTATCCACAATCCCCTAGTGCAGTACAAAAGCCATGCGCCCCACTCATCTCCTCACTAGCAGTGCTGCTCACAACAAAGAACAAACTGTCTCAAGAATGGTTTTGTTTAGCTTTTATCTGTGTTGTCTGTTTTAATTTTGTCATCTTGGATCCATGCTAAAATGATAACAAGGTTATTAAAATTTCTGTGGGCAGCAGTAGCTCATTAACACTACCCATTGTGGATAGTTTGTGTAATATATTTTTGGGCTGTTGTAAATAAGTCTTTAGTAGTTGCTACAGTGATAAACACTGTCAAATAAAAATGAAACCTGGGCAGATATTTTCAGCTGTTGAAGCCAATGGGGCTCCTCCTGAACCCATGGATTCACACACACAGATCTGATTGTTTGTTTGTTTTTTTATAGAGCAGTTGCTCTCAACCTTCCAAGACTATTGTACCCCTTTCGGATGTCTGATTTGTCTTGCATGGTACTTAAAATACACCTCATTCACCTCACTTAAAATACTTGCTTACAAAGTCAGACAAAGTAAACAAGTATCACAACACACTATTACAGAAAAAATTGCTTACTTTCTCATATTTACTATACAATTATAAAATAAATCAATTGGAATATAAATATTGTACTTACATTTCAGTATATAGAGCAGTATAAACAAGTCATTGTCTGTATGAGATTTTAGTTTGTACTGACTTTGCTAGTGCTTTTTATGTAGCCTGTTGTCAAACTAGGCAAATATCTAGATGAGTTGATGTACCCCTGGCAGACCTCTGTGTACCCCTGGTTGAGAACCACTGTTATAGAGTGCCTATCACCATACCAGCAACTTAGTTTGTGAAATTCACTTTAATGTTGTAAATATCGAGAGTGGGTAGTATTCAGTGATGAGCTGCCAAAATCTTAACAACCGGTTCCCTATAAAAAGTTCTGATTTAAGGGATGTGCCCCAGTATGTATTTTTTTGTACCAACAGGGTTACCATACGTCCGTATTTTCCCGGGAGAAATTTTTAAAATTTTAAAAAAAATTTAAATTTTTAAAATTTAAAAATTCTTCCCGGATGGCGATTTAAGAACCAAAAAGCCTGACCTGTCTGGGAAAATACGGATGTATGTTAACCCTGCCTAAAGTTCTTTTTTTAAAAAGATGATCCTGAACTAGAAATGAGCTCCGTTTCACATGTGTGGGTCCCCGCCACTCCCTGGGGGTGTGCTAGGGTGACCAGATGTCCCGGTTTTATAGGGACAGTCCTGATTTTGGGGTCTTTTTCTTATATAGGCTCCTATTACCCGCCACACCCTGTCCTGATTTTTCACACTTGCTGTCTGGTCACCCTAGGGTGTGCACATGTGTGGGCCCCAGCTGTTCCCTGCCCCCCTCATTGAAGCAGGTGTGCAGGGTTATTGCTCTGGGAACTGCAGGGCACCAGTGGACGTGGGGCCAGCTGTAGACAGGGGCGTGGGGCAGGGCTAACTGGAGGCAGGGGGTGCAGGGCTGGCTGTGGGCAGGGCAGGGGGGTGCGGGGCTGGCTGGAAACAGGGCAGGGGCTGACTGGAGGTAGGGGCTGGCTGCGGGCCGGGCAGGGGCTGGCTGGAGGTAGGGGCTGGGTGCGGGCCGGGCAGGGGGTGCGTGCGGCAGGGGCTGGCTGCGGGCAGGACAGGGTGTGTGTGGGGCTGGCTGGAGACAAGGGGGTGTGGGGCTGGCTGGAGACAAGGGGGTGTGGGGCTGGCTGCTGGCTGGAGACAGGGTGCGGCAGGGGCTGGCTGCGGGCCAGGCAGGGGATGCGGGGGTGGCTGGAGACAGGGGCTGGCTGTGGGCAGGGCAGGGCAGGGGGTGGCTGCGGGCAGGGGGTGTGGCAGGGGCTGCTGTGGGCAGGGGATGCGGGGGTGGCTGAAGACGGGCTGGCTGCAGGCAGGGCAGGGGGTGCGGCGGGGCTGGTGTGGGCAAGGCAGGGGGTGGCTGGAGACTGTGGCTGGTGTGGGCAGGGCAGGGGGTGGCTGGAGATGGGCTAGCTGCGGGCAGGGCAGGGGGTGCGTGCGGCAGGGGCTGGCTGCGGGCAGGGTGTGCGGGGGTGGCTGGAGACGGGCTGGAGGCAGGGCACGGCAGGGGCTGGCTGTGGGCAGGGCAGGGGGTGGCTGGAGGCACGGCGGGGGCTGGCTGCAGGCAGGGTGGGCTGCGGGGGCTGGCTGCGGGCAGGTCAGGGGGTGCGGCGGGGGCTGGAGATAGGGGCGGGCTGCAGGCAGGGGGTGCGGCGGGGGCTGGAGGCAGGGGCTGGCTGCAGGCAGGGTGGTGGGTACTCACGGGGAGAGTAGCAGGATGCAGACGGGGACCCACCAGGCACCATCAGGAGCCCCAGGGCCAGGGGAGCAGCAGCAACAGGGCTCGTGCCCAGGGCCAGGCGGCAGCCCACATGGCTCCCGCAGCACAGCGCCCCCGGTGGCTGGAGGAGGAATTACATCACTTCCCAGCCGGAGCCCATCAAAGCCTCAGTGCCCCCTGCAGGGAAGCGGGTTAACAATGGGTTCTAAAACGGCTTCCAAATTTAACAATCGGTTCGCGCGAACCGGCTCCAGCTCACCCCGGCAGTATTAATGAACCATTTGCTTGTGCCTTCAGAAATGTTAACCTTATTAGAGAGACGAGGTGGGTGAGGTAATATCTTTTATTGGACCAATGTCTGTTGTTGAGAGAGACAAGCTTTTAGGCTTACACAGAGCTCTTCTTCTTGTCTCTCTCACCAACAGAAGTTGGTCCAATAACATATTAGCTCATCCACATTGTCTCTCTAATATCCTGAGACCCACACAGCTATAACAACACTGCATACAGCAATCTTGTTGTCTTTTACCATGAATAACAGTGATAAAGTTCAACACAAACAAAAAGCTATCAGAAGTCAATGGACTTTTGTAGCAGTCCAGTTTGCTGGCATGACTGGGGCTTTAAGGCTGGAATCTGCAAATGGATCCATGTGGGCACACCCAGAAATCCAGCTGGGGTTCTGCATGGGTGTGTCCAGGCAGATCCATTTGCAATACTAGCCCTCCTTTAATAAGAACCTATCCTTAATAAGGATTGAATGAATTGTAAGCTCTGCTTCATAGGACTATCGTCTTCCTGTGTATGTGGACAAACTGCAGCAGCACAATGGGGCCCTAGTTTCTGACTGGGGCCTTTGTAATATAAATACTGTAACAGTAATAAGTGCCATCATAATAATTTTAAAACCTTGAGATTTTAAAATAACATACTGCCTTAAAAGAGAACTCTATTTTACAGTTTCATAGTTGAATATAAATTGTCACATTCTTTGAGGTTTTTTTTAAACAAACTGAATATATGGGGACACACATTTTACAATGTTTAAATATAATTGTTAAAAATGACAGAAGAGAAAGATTACAGAGGACTGAGCTCAACCACAGCATTTCCTAGCAGAGGCGCTCCCACCAGGACTAAGGTCATGATCCAGAAGCAAGAGGAGGGGAGAGAACATAGGTACAAAACACAAGCATCAAGTAGCGGAAGAGATTTATTCAATAGCTATCCAGATTAATGACAGCTGTGCAGGCATAGCAGGTGACGTTCTCCTTCTCTTAGCCAGGTTGCTGAGCTGTCAGCATGAAGTCTTTATGATGAATGCCACTGAAAAGATATTTATTTCCCCTGTTTCAGGATGATGCAAATGTTCCTGCTTAAATACTTCATAAGGTCCATTAAACAGGAGTCATTTCAGAGGGATTGTGGTAAGTTTAAAAACAAACAAATGACAGTCCTATTTATTAAAAATTCTGAGATAGCATATAATTTCATTTGTATGTTTTAGAAGGCTGCAATGCATGTAGATAATAGCACTTTTATACGTGCTGTTTATAAATATATGTAGAATTCTGTAATTTTAAAAAAAATCAATGTATTTCCAAAGTTTAATAAATGAGAATATAATAAGCATTCATTTAATATCAGAAAATTACACAACCACCAGTTTTTTTATTAAAACCTTTTTGTCCTTTATTATTATGTACATCCAGAATTAGCCTTTGTGTCCCACTTTGCTGATTTGGTGGAAATAGACATGTAAAACAGCTTTTGTTGTTTTAAAAAGGTATGTTTCGAGCTCACTTCCTTGCAAAGAGCCTTGAAATGTAAAGTTTTCAGAGTAGCAGCTGTGTTAGTCCGTATTCGCAAAAAGAAAAGTCTAAGGTGCCACAAGTACTCCTTTTCTTTTTGAAATGTAAAGCAATCACTAAGCTGAACAGGGGGGAAAAAGCAGTAATAGGTTACAGTTTTCAGCATGAAGCTCCCTGTGATGGTTTGGGGAATCTATGTACAACATATCAATTTTGTTTTATGCTATGGACTCTTTATGTATCTGTATCAGACTACAAATTCCATTTTGCTTGCAAGGTTGGTCTGCCTTCTCTGCTGTATTTTTACTTGTATCGTGGACCAAAATTGTGTTAGAAACTTTTACAAAGACTGTGTGTTATGTGATTCAGTTATCATGCCTCTCTAGAGAGGTCAACTAGAGTGCTCACAGGTTGGAGCTCTGGGAAAGGATGTGCTTAAGATAGTTGGGTGATGTGGGGGTCGGCCATGGGCCTGGGGCAGCTGGATCATGAGGTCCTACTTCTCTGACGGAGTAACACAGTCTCTGTGTGGAAAACTGTTAGAGAGACCTGTCATAAATATAAAGGGAAAGGTAAACAGCTTTGGAATCCCTCCTGGCCAGAGGAAAAACCCTTTCACCTGTAAAGGGTTAAGAAGCTAGGATAACCTTTCTGGCACCTGACCAAAATGACCAATGAGGAGACAAGATACTTTCAAAAGCTGGGGGGAGGGAGAAACAAAGCCTCTCTCTGTCGGTCTGTGTGATGCTTTTGCCGGGGACAGAACAGGAATAGAGTCTTAGAACTTAGTAAGTAATCTAGCTAGATATGCGTTAGATTCTGATTCCTTTAAATGGCTGAGAAAATAAGCTGTGCTGAATGGAAGGTAGATTCCTGTTTGTGTCTTTTTGTAACGTAAGGTTTTGCCTAGAGGGATTCTCTATGTTTTGAGTCTGATTACCCTGTAAGGTATTTACCATCCTGATTTTACAGAGGTGATTCTTTTTACTTCTATTAAAATTCTTTTTACGAATCTGAATGCTTTTTTCATTGTTCTTAAGATCCAAGGGTTTGGGTCTGTGTTCACCTATGCAAATTGGTGAGGATTTTTATCAAAACTTCCCCAGGGAAGGGGGTGTAAGATTTGGGAGGATTTTGGGGGGAAAGACATTTCCAAATGGTCTCTTTCCCAATTATATCCCTGTTAGACGTTTGGTGGTGGCAGCGAAAGTCCAAGGGCAAAAGGTAAAATAGTTTGTACCTTGGGGAAGTTTTAACCTATGCTGGTAAAAATAAGCGTAGGGGGTTTTCATGCAGGTCCCTACATCTGTACCCTAGAGTTCAGAGTGGGGAAGGAACCTTGACAAGGCCAAAGAGAGAGACCATGCAGGAGCCTACCTAGACCAAGGGAAGCTTAAGAGCACATGAGGCCAGCTTGGTAGGATCCACATAAAGCAACCTGGTTGAGTATCCAGCAGGGGGAGCTTTACAAAGATGGTGATATACCCATATATTACAAAGTGAGCCATTCAGTTTGGGGTGTGTCAAGGTTCCTTCCCCACTCTGAATGCTAGGGTACAGATGTGGGGACCTGCATGAAAAACCTCCTAAGCTTATCTTTACCAGCTTAGGTCAAAACTTCCCCAAGGTACAAAATATTCCACCCTTTGTCCTTGGATTGGCCGCTACCACCACCAAACAAATACTGGTTACTGGGGAAGAGCTGTTTGGAAACGTCTTTCCCCCCAAAATACTTCCCAAAACCTTGCATCCCACTTCCTGGACAAGGTTTGGTAAAAAGCCTCACCAATTTGCCTAGGTGACTACAGACCCAGACCCTTGGATCTTAAGAACAATGAACAATCCTCCCAACACTTGCACCCCCCCCTTTCCTGGGAAATGTTGGATAAAAAGCCTCACCAATTTGCATAGGTGACCACAGACCCAAACCCTTGGATCGGAGAACAATGAAAAAGCATTCAGTTTTCTTACAAGAAGACTTTTCATAGAAATAGAAGTAAATAGAAGTAAAGAAATCACCTCTGTAAAATCAGGATGGTAGATACCTTACAGGGTAATTAGATTCAAAACATAGAGAATCCCTCTAGGCAAAACCTTAAGTTACAAAACAGATACGCAGACAGAAATAGTTATTCTATTCAGCACAGTTCTTTTCTCAGCTATTTAAAGAAATCATAATCTAACACATACCTAGCTAGATTACTTACTAAAAGTTCTAAGACTCCATTCCTGGTCTATCCCCTGCAGAAACAGCATATAGACAGACGGAGACCCTTTGTTTCTCTCCCTCCTCCCAGCTTTTGAAAGTATCCTGTCTCCTCATTGGTCATTTTGGTCAGGTGCCAGCGAGGTTACCTTTAGCTTCTTAACCCTTTACAGGTGAGAAGAGTTTTTCCTCTGGCCAGGAGGGATTTCAAAGGGGTTTACCCTTCCCTTTATATTTATGACAGGATGTATGCCAAAGAATAATCTCACTAACCTTCTCCCAAATCCTAAAGAGGTTCCTCTGCTTAATGCTCTGATTATGAGCGAATTTGTTTCACTTAAGATGGAGATGAGGAAGACAATAAATGTCTTGTAATCCTGCCCAACCTGCTAGGGCTCCCTCTGTTTGCCTTCTACAAAATGGAGACACCCTGAGAGGATAGTAGTAGGTGAGGTCAGATTTTGTTTATAACCGTAGCATGCACAATCACAGGTAATTGACATTTACTAACGTGACCTACTACTTTTACCAGAAGCAGCTTGGGATATTTGTCTCACTGTGATGGGGTGGATAAGGCCCTGAGGCCCCCTGCTGGAGGCCTCATAGAGCTGCCACACACCCCACCCCAGAAAAGGACAGTGAAAAGAGTCATCCAAGCCTAGAGCGGCATCATGGGATGCAGCCAATCTGGGCCCAGCAAGCCCATATAAAAGGAGCTGCAGTGTAGAGCAGAGTTCAGTCCCTTGCTAGAGCTAGAAGAGAGCAGATGGTGGCTGAGGGAGCTACAGGACCTTGGACAAAGCAGTGCTGGCAGAGGCTAGGGGGAATGTGAAGGAGTGCGGGGCTGGCTGCTGGGACTCCACCAGGACAAGGCCTTGAGGTAAGGGTGAAGAATGTGCTGTGGCCATGGGGAAGTGGCCCATGGAATTATAGCAGCACTGCAGTTTATTTAAAGGGATGATAGCAGCCATCTGCCATTATTGGGTCCCTGGGCTTGGGCTTGGCCCCGAAGTAGAGGGTGGGCCTGGGTCCCCCCTACCAGACACTAGGAAAGTGACCTGGATTTTGATACACCCCAGAAGAGGAATTGAACTCTTCTAGTGGCTCAGCTGAAGAGTTGGGGCCAGAAAGGCCCAGAAAGGCAAAGAGTCTCCAGGGAGAGATCCCTGGGAGTAGAGCCCTGCGCAAATACAAATTTATATCTGCGGATATAAATCGGTATCCGCGGAACTGCAGCAGCAAAAGAAGCAGAATGTGGGACTCCCTGTCCCAGGAGCCAGCACCCTGTGATGGCAGCTCCTCTGGCGTGGCTATACTTACCCCAGACAGGAGACGCAGACAGCTGCATGGAAGGGATGGGGGCAGGGCTGGGGGTGGTACAGCCGTGGCAGAGGAACTGCTGGCATGGGGCGCTGGCTCCTGGGAGTGGCAGCCCCATGTTCTGCTCTTTTTGCCATTGCAGTTCCTGGGAGAGCCCTGCGGTTCTGCGGATACAGATTTATATCTGCAGATATACATTTGTATCCATGCAGGGCTCTTCCTGGGAGATGCAGCCCAACACCAGGGTCAGGACTGGTTGAAGAGCAGGAAAAATTTGAGGGAGCACAGAAGGGTACTGTGATAAGCCCTGCTGGATGGATTGAGGAGTGAGCCCAAGGATAGGGCTGCAGATGAAGGGACCTGACAGAGGGCACAGAGAGAGGCCTCCTGTTGGACTTGCATCCCAGAAGGGGTTTGATTTATCTCACATACAGACTGTGTGTGAGGTGACTTGGCCAGAAGGCTGGGTCATATCCCCCAGGAAGACTCACTGCAAAGCAGAGAGACAGGGCAGGCACGTGCACTTGGCCAAGGAGGTGCTTGAGAGAGGTGAATGCACCCCATCACACTCACCAACGTTCATTTGTGGAAAATGCTTCCACCGAGCATATGCCATTGCAGAGTCCATTAGAATTTGCAGAAATTTATTTCTACTGCTATGTGGGGAAAAAAACTTTATGAAGCCAACAAGGGAGACTTGAACTATAGGACAATCCATGCTGGATCTTCTGCGCACCAAGAGATTTGACTCAGGAAAAAATTAGAAGAATAGAAAAATTGGATCCAATGAGCATGAGTTACTTGAACTGAGTATAGTGAGTAATGGTTTAGCAGAATATACCAGTACAAAGGTACTAGAACTGAGAAACAAAATTTGTGGAATTAAAAAATAGTGAGTTATGTCTGAATGGAGGAAATTAAAAAAAAAATCTATCACTGTATGAAAACATAACCACCTAATCAACCTGTCCAAATGCTATTTTTCCTAGGGAATTAAAAAATAGCTTACTGTACTATTGACTTATCTTTTTAAAAAATATGGATAACTTGATAGGTAGGTGAAGACTACAGAAAACATATATTCTAGAGCCAACAGTATAACTGCACAAAAAGATTTCATTAAGTCCTATAATTATGGTACTTTATCTTTAAATTGAATAGTAGGATTATGATTGGTACCACACGACCCCAATCTTGCCCAAATTCTACTGGTGGTGGGTTAGGTTTCTGATTCGTTGCAAGGTTCATATTATTAGATGAATTATTAGACTATTATTAGATCTCTTCTACAAACAGAGTCAAGTTACCTTTCTAAATTATTCTCTAACCTCTAGATCACCAGCTTAAATCAACTGCTTTGTCTCCAGGCACCTTAAGTACTAACAAATACCGAATATACCATGCTTTGTCTTAGAGCTTATTATCTACTGACATTGAGAATTAAAAACAGAATGTTTTATACCATTTAAATACTTGTGTAAGATATCTGTTTACTTTAGCTGTCAGGAGGGTTATTTTCTGATGTTAGTTACTGTACAAGGTCTTGAAATACTGTGATACTACATAATACAGTGTTATAACAATTCAAGTTGTTGCAAACAGCTCCAAAACCAAGTCAACCAAAGTCACAAACGAATATGGATATCCAAAAGTAGAAGAAAATTATTCCAGTGCTACATATGGGACTAACAGTGATAAATAAAAGGCTTATTTGTCAGACTTTTTTGTTAAAAATATGGGAAAATGTAAAAGGAAGACAGAGAAAAACCGGAATGATGAAGGGGCTTGAGAGTTATCTTAGGGGAAAAAATAGATTCAAATTGTTTGTTAGAAGACATGAAGTTAAAGACTCTGGGACAGGTGTTGGCAAACTTTTTGGCCTGAGGGCCACATCTGGGTATGGAAATTGTACGGTGGGCCATGAATGCTCACGAAATCGGGGTTGCGGTGCAGGAGGGGGTGAGGGCTCTGGCTGGGTGTGCAGGCTCTGAGGTTGGGCCAGAAATGAGGAGTTCAGGGTGCAGGAGAGGGATCAGGGCTGGGGCAGGAGGTTGGGGCACGGGAGGGGGTCAGGGGTGCAGGATCCGGATGGCGCTTACCTCAAGCAGCTCTTGGAAGCAAGGGCATGTCCCCACTCCTGGTGCCCTGCACAACTGTGTGCTGACCCAGCCCCACCCCCACCCCCACTCCACACCTTCCCCAGAGCCCCCACCCTGCTCTGCCACTGCCCTTCTCTGCCCCAGCCCCACTTCTTCCCGCCCCTGCTCCACCCCAGTCCTGCCCCCACTCCCCTGAAGACTGCACCAGGGCTGGACTTGCACTCATCGGCAGCAGGAAGTGCAGCAACCTGTCCCCAGCCACGCCGCCGGTGAGTGCTGGGAGGCTGGTTCCCCCTTTCCCCCTAAGTCAGCCCTGCCCCTGTCCCACGGAGGCCTGGGCCTCTGTCTTCACCCCCCCCCCCATAGGGGGGCTGTGTAGGGCCCCAGAATAACTAGGGATGACCCTGTGTGGAGGTGTGGCCAGGTGGCTCTACGCGCCGCCCCATCCCCAGGCGCTGTCCCTGCAGTTCCCATTAGCCGCAGTTCCCGGCCAAGGGGAGCTGTGGGGGTGGGGGCAGCATGTGGAACCCCCTGGCCACCCCTAAATGTAGGAACCGGAGGGGGGACATGCTGCTGCTTCCAGGAGCCTTGGCATGTGCACGTGGAGCGATCTCTGACCCCACTACCCAGTGGGAGCTCGAGGGCTGGCTTAAATAGTCTGGAGGGCCGGATGTGGCCTCCGGGCCATGGTTTGCCCACCTCTGCTCTGGGACCTCCTTTATTTTTATTTTTTTTTATCTTGGAAAGGGACAAACACTCATTAGCATTTAACAAAAAATAAAAAAGCTTGTTTTTCCAAAATATTCTTTTAATAGGCCTTTTTCTTTGTTTATACAAATGTTGATTAATGTCACTTTCTGCTTTTGAGATTTTATTTAAGTTAGAACAAGATAATGCAGACTTATTTTTTCTTAAAATAAAACTACTCTGAAAATGTAGGGCCTGATCTGCTTCCTTTGAAATCACTGGCAAATTCCGCCCACCTTCCCGCCCCTCCACCCCCTGCCCCAAACTTAAAAGGAGCAGTCCTTGAAAGCCCAAATGTTATGAAGGACATAGGCAAAAAGTGTGTTTCATCACTATCCTTTTGTTTTCTTTCTTTGAAAGTGAACCAACTTAATGAAAACCAAGCCAGAAAGAAAAAAGGCTCCTTTATCATTTATAGCAGTTAATGTCCGAGGCCCTTATCAGGCAAACACTTAATGTGTACTTAATTTTAAGCATGTCATTCCATTAACATGAATGAAGTTAAGCACATGCCAGAGTGTTTGCAAGATCAGGGCTGAAGATAAAAACTATTCTTTCTCATGCCTTTATAGAAAGTGCCTCGTTCAAACATTTTTCTTTCTTCTCCACAATTGAAAAATTTGAATTAGCTTGTTTGCATGTGGGGATGTAACCAAGTTTACCAAATACACAGTTTACAAATTTCAGAGTAGCAGCCGTGTTAGTCTGTATCCGCAAAAAGAAAAGGAGGACTTGTGGCACCTTAGAGACGAACAAATTTGTTCGTCTCTAAGGTGCCACACGTCCTCCTTTTCTTTTTACAGTCTACAAAGTTATATTTTATATTGGCTACTTCCTTGTTCTATATTGCTGCCATGAGTGACCAAACAATGCCAAGGTGTTGTCCTACTTTTGCCTTCATATTCTTCAAAAGAGCTAAATAATTACAGTTAAAAAACCTTCAACTTACTTTTCTTGGAAGAATCATGTGTCACTTGCAGAATAAAAAGGTCATGGATCAAAGGCAGCAAAGCGTGATGAACCTAATGGAATCTTCCATGCCTTCATATTGTAAGTTCTTTAGGTCAAGACATATCCATTTGGCACTGACCTATACTGTGCAGCACAGTCCCCATTACAGTGTTAAATGAATATTAATCAGAGATCACCAGCATTTTCAGGATTGCAATTACCATTGGGTGACGGGGGAGTAAAACTCTAAAGGTGCCCTTCAAATTTTATGTTGTCTGAGGTAGAGAGAGGAGCCAGAAGAATTCTAAGACTGCTAAATCAACAATACAGCAGATTTATAGATTCCAGAAAGAACTTTTTCTATACGGGTGTTGGGTAGGCTTCATTTTTCTTTTTCTGCCCTGAAAACAGGCTTGTCTCTATAAATACTAAACCATCTACGGAAAGGCTTACAGGCCCACTAGGTTTCTCTTTTCCCTCCTCCCTTTTAAACTAGGCCTGTAAAATCTAACTTGAGCCTAATATCTGGGAATTACAAATCCTCCCCTCACTCTGCAATTTTTCTGGAGTTTGCTTCAGAAAAGTATCAAATGCCTCTGGACTCCCAGGATTTCTGAAAACTTGGCTGTACTATTGGACACACCACTTTGCTAGTAAAAGAGAGTTCTACTCTACATCTACAGGAAACTTTTTTGTTTGTTTGTTCTTCATCTAACCAGCAATGATAAGGCTGGAGGGAGCTGTCACTCAATCCACCATCACAAGGCACTTTTGAAAAGGCTAGCCAACTATCTAATTTAAATTATTTTTGTAAATATTGCCCTCTCATGGAGATGAATTGCAACACAAATGATTATTTCACTGGTGCTATTGAATATACATTTGACTAAATGCTGAATTTTTTTACTGCTATGTAATCCAGTCCTATACAAACAAACAAACAAACCTTCCTAATTTTAAAAAAAGAAAAGGAGTACTTGTGGCACCTTAGAGACTAACCAATTTATTTGAGCATAAGCTTTTGTGAGCTACAGCTCACTTCATCGGATGCATACTGTGGAAAGTGTAGAAGAGCTTTTTATATACACACAAAGCATGAAAAAAAACCTCCTCCCACCCCACTCTCCTGCTGGTAATAGCTTATGTAAAAAGTGATCACTCTCCTTACAATGTGTATGATAATCAAGGTGGGCCATTTCCAGCACAAATCCAGGGTTTAACAAGAATGTCTGAGGGGGGAGGGTAGGAAAAAACAAGGGGAAATAGGTTACCTTGCATAATGACTTAACCACTCCCAGTCTCTATTCAAGCCTAAGTTAATTGTATCCAATTTGCAAATGAATTCCAGTTCAACAGTTTCTCGCTGGAGTCTGGATTTGAAGTTTTTTTGTTGTAATATAGCAACTTTCATGTCTGTAATCGCGTGACCAGAGAGATTGAAGTGTTCTCCGACTGGTTTATGAATGTTATAATTCTTGACATCTGATTTGTGTCCATTTATTCTTTTACGTAGAGACTGTCCAGTTTGACGAAATGTACATGGCAGAGGGGCATTGCTGGCACATGATGGCATATATCACATTGGTGGATGTGCAGGTGAACGAGCCTCTGATAGTGTGGCTGATGTTATTAGGCCCTGTGATGGTGTCCCCTGAATAGATATGTGGGCACAGTTGGCAACGGGCTTTGTTGCAAGGATAGGTTCTTGGGTTACAGACTAACACGGCTGTTACTCTGAAACCTTCCTAATTTTAGTGACACTTGCTGATGTTGAGACTTTACATTTTCAATCCTAAATAGACTCTTAGTCTGTCTAATCTACATTAGTGTTGGTTCAGTTCTATATGGCAAAACTGGGTCTCAAAAACCTCACTCACATTAAAAGAATAAAAACAGCTGGTGGTGATAGGTGACTATAGAAAATTATAAAACAACTGGTCATCTTCTCTCTATTATGTGTTCTTTAACCTAGTAAGGCTAAGCTGAAAGTTCCTCTATTTGAAACTTTTCTGTTATCTTTTGGGATGGTTTCTTTGGATGTGTCATAAATATAAAGGGAAGGGTAAACCCCTTTGAAATCCCTCCTGGCCAGGGGAAAGCTCCTCTCACCTGTAAAGGGTTAAGAAGCTAAAGGTAACCTCGCTGGCACCTGACCAAAATGACCAATGAGGAGACAAGATACTTTCAAAAGCTGGGAGGAGGGAGAGAAACAAAGGGTCTGTGTCTGTCTGTATGCTGGTCTTTGCCAGGGATAGACCAGGAATGGAGTCTTAGAACTTTTAGTAAGTAATCTAGCTAGGTATGTGTTAGATTATGATTTCTTTAAATGGCTGAGAAAAGAATTGTGCTGAATAGAATAACTATTTCTGTCTGTGTATCTTTTTTGTAACTTAAGGTTTTGCCTAGAGGGGTTCTCTATGGTTTTTGAATCTAATTACCCTGTAAGATATCTACCATCCTGATTTTACAGGGGGGATTTCTTTATTTCTATTTACTTCTATTTTCTATTAAAAGTCTTCTTGTAAAAAACTGAATGCTTTTTCATTGTTCTCAGATCCAAGGGTTTGGGTCTGTGGTCACCTATGCAAATTGGTGAGGCTTTTTATCCAACATTTCCCAGGAAAGGGGGGGTGCAAGTGTTGGGAGGATTGTTCATTGTTCTTAAGATCCAAGGGTCTGGGTCTGTAGTCACCTAGGCAAATTGGTGAGGCTTTTTACCAAACCTTGTCCAGGAAGTGGGGTGCAGGGTTTTGGGAAGTATTTTGGGGGGAAAGACGTGTCCAAACAGCTCTTCCCCAGTAACCAGTATTAGTTTGGTGGTGGTAGCGGCCAGTCCAAGGACAACGGGGGGGAATATTTTGTACCTTGGGGAAGTTTTTGACCTAAGCTGGTAAAGATAAGCTTAGGAGGTTTTTCATGCAGGTCCCCACATCTGTACCCTAGAGTTCAGAGTGGGGGAGGAACCTTGACAGGATGTTATACAAATTTCCAAGTTAGGATGTCTATCCATATTGTTGGTGGCTGTTAGTCCAGCATGTTCTTCCATGATGATCATGGTACTATCTGAGTACCTGCATAACTATATTATTACAATAGACAGTCTAACAGCTCTCTGTTTAGTATACTTCCTCCTACCTTGCACTTGAAGCTTTACATTTAATTAATCTAATATTAACATTGGGGGAAAGCTATGCACAAGACATGAGCTTTGTGTTAGGTCCTGAAGGTAGTAAGGATTGTAGTAATTCTTAACTCTTGTGGGAGGGACTTTGACAATCATGGGTCAGGCTGGGGAAGACTTTCTCATGGTCCCACAAGTTCTGCTCTTGTCATTGATGGATAGTGCAAGATGTGTTTGTATTGGTACACTAATATTTGGTGTATATAGAAGGAGAATAAAATGTTAAAGATCTACCAAAATATTGACAATATTTTTAAAATAAAAGCAAAACCATAAAGAGAAGTAAATCCTAAATCTAATGCACATAGACCCCCTAATACAGAATAAAATGATAGTATAAACATTGTATCATATACAAATGAAACTTTATTCACAGCTCAAATTGTCCACATTTTGTAATATTAATAGGCAGTTAGACATCACACCAGCAAGATATATTTTCACTTAATGATTCAAACATTTGCTGCTCAGTTAGTGTGACCTTGTGTTATGCCCACCTGCAAGAAAAGTCAATGTAAACAATTGTATATTTTTGTCTCTTACTGCTTTCCATTGTATTATTCCTTCTGTTACTTTATATTCTGCTTAATAAAACTCACATAGTTAGAAAATGATACAGTATCTACAGCGCTCAGATGTTTTTGCGACAAAACAAATATTCTCAAACACCCCATGCTACCCAATACTAACAATAATAATAAATACATTATTAGTTAGAATAGTACTGAATGGCTCAAGAAGTGGGGGGGGGGTCTATGTTTTTGGAGCAGAGCGAGCTATGTTCTCTCCTTGCTGTTGCCAGGAGATTCCAGTAGCCATGGTGTGCAGCACAATTAGGCTTGGAAGGATTAGGTTTTTATTGGTAAATGTCAGTAGACTTCCATTTCACTGTACATGAACTGATGGAAAAATATTTCTATTGCTAATTAAGATTTGCAGACAGGCAAAGTAAGAAATGTTTGAGAAAATATTAAATTTGACAGACATTTTGTGTTTTAACAGTTAAAAAACCTTAACTTTTTGAATCTCAATATTTACTGTCATTAAGTAATTATTGCCTGCCCCCTAAAATTTGCTGTAACTGAAAATTTAAATTGATTTATAAATTGAAGAAAAACTTATTAACATTATCCATTGAAATAATAAAACATACAAATCTGATTCTGCCAAATCCTAAAGCGTAATAACTGAAGTTCTTGGATGGCTATAGAATTATGACTAATATAATATATAGGAATGTTCCTCTCAACATGTAGCAATATTATGGGATACTAGTTATAGTGTAACTCCCTTTATTTTACTTCTATTTTACCCAAATTCCCTTTCAGCTAAATTGTGGTTGTCATTAGTGGGAATTATTTACCTAATTATCCACTGATTAACCAAATAAGTGTGATGTTTCTAACACGTCTCATTGGGTTATTACTGTGTTCAATTCCATGTTTAATTTTTGAGTGTCATATGCATTTTTTGTTTTTAAAATAAAAATACTGAAATGCAAGAAAACAGACCAGATGGTTTGCCATTGATTGCAGGAAAATGACATTTTAGTCCTTGCAGAAAAAAACAAATTGTACAATCTTCTGTTCTGAGGGAAAACTTCTGTCCTTGCTGTAGCTCTCACTGCTGACTACTCCTCCAATGGCTTTGGCCCCAAACAATTGTATTAGGTTAAAATGAGTTTGTTAGTAAGGTTTGAGCAATGCTTCTGAACACTAACCAGTGTTTTCCCCAGGAATTGAAATGGGGGGGGGGTTGTCCAAATTTACAGGGGGGAAGGGGGGCAGGGCTGATGAGGGGTGAGACTGTGAGGGTGAAGGTGGGCTGTATGGCACCATAGTAAAAACTGAAAAATGTTTCATGGACTATTTTATTAGATTGAACTTTAAAATCATCACACAATTAAAGTTTCCTACTCAAGCCTTCTAGGAAGCACTACATCTACATCCTTCTTGGTTTCTTGTTATAATTTTGCACAACTCTGTTAATGAACTTCTTGAATGCAATGTAGTGGCTTCTCGTGTGTTCGGTACTTCCATTCCTTCAATTGATATGCTCATTAGTTCATTCACATGATGAGGCAGAAGGCGACTTCTTTCAGAACACAAAATTCTATTCAATGATGAAAAAGAACGCTCAACTGTTGTGACTGGGAGTAGCAAGAGATGAATTCCTACTTCTTTCATCCCAGGAAACAAAGATCCGTTCGAGTCACTAGTGGTGATAAAAAAGAAGCTGAAGTCAAATCTTCATTCATTCGCCATATGATATTCCACTCTGTGTTCAAATTCTCTATTCTGTCCTGAGCACATGGCAGCCCTATTGCTGGTAGTGCCTCACTCCTCTCAACTGTCGGTGTTTTATAGGACAGGGATCTGTAAAAGCTACATAGAGGTTGAGTAAAATCAAGAAGTCGCTGTTGTCTATTTTTAAGAATCAAGTCTGTGTACTTTTTTGGTTGTCTTAACAAACACTTCTTGTCCTCTTCACTTAAGGATTCAATATAAATGTCTTCATTAGTCAACTTCTGGACTGAAGTCTTTGCTTCTTCCAGTACTTTTTCAATGGATAGCTCTCTGGTTGAGCCAAATGTAGCTTCTATTGCTGTACAAAGATCTACTACTGTTGTAGCAGATGCCTGGGTGGCATTGTTTATTGACACAAGTGGTTTCAACAGTAGACTTATAAGAAAGAGAATGGCAATAGTCTTCTCTGAATGTAGTAGCAAAAATAGTCCACCAGCCTCACTACTTAAATCCATCCCATCTTAGTAGATACTCCAGCCATTATTACTTGCTTTGGAAAGTAATTTTAAGACAACAGCCAAGGATCACTCATGAGAAAGCCAGAGGGTTTTCCCAGGTTGGACTAATTTGAACTTCAGTTCCATTGTATCTTCTATATTTTCCAAGATATTTCAGTCTTTTTGGACTCTTGCTGAAAAAAGATAATGAAGACATCAAGACATTTAAAAAAAATCTATAAACTTAAAGAGTCTGCAGCTCTTACTAGCACTAGTTGGAGTAGATGGCCTCTGCAGTGTGTATAGGAGAGATTAGGGTTACACTTTTCCCTGAGCAAAGCTTGTACTTCTCCATACCTTCCAGAGAAGTTTGCAGCTTCATCAAATGCACAAGCAGCCATCTGTTTGGGGTCCAATTGACAAGCATTTAACTCTTCTAAGATGTGGGTTGTCACAGATGCAGCCGATGTGTCTTCTATAACTTGAACATCTAGAAATGCATCTACTGGCCTACCACTGACATCAAGATAACATACACAATGACAATTCTTGATGCCCATTTGCATCGGTGCATTCATCAGCCATGTATGCAAACTTTTTGAATGTGGTGAGAGAGTTCTTCACTTTTTCAACTGGTGAGTCTCACTGTTGCACCACATGCTTCTAGACCAGTGGTTCCCAAATTTGTTCTGCCGCTTGTGCAGGGAAAGCCCCTGGAGAGCCGGGTCAGTTTGTTTACCTGCCACGTCCGCAGGTTCGGCCGATCGTGGCTCCAAGTGGCCGCAGTTCGCTGCTCCAGGCAAATGGGAGCTGCTGGAGCAGTCAGTTGAGTTTCTTGCAGAAAGATAGTGAGCATTTGCTGGTCTTGTTTAGAACCAGTGTTCAACTTCAAATGAACAAGTGACAATGCACTTACCACACACTACAAACTGGAGGCCACTGGTATCTCTTGTTTAAATAGAAAGTATGATGTCATAGCCATGTTTGTTCACATGAACTGTGTTGTCTCCAGCATTCTTAACAGCCTCATTAACACTCATGGGCGTTGTCCTTGGTCAGTGGAGACTCAGAGTTCAGAGATGCTTTCACATGAGTTCATCTCCCAGGTGGGGGGCAAGAAGGCACCTTGCTCGTTCCGCTGCTCACTGTTCGCTCTGGCCACTGTTGTTTGTTGTGCCACCGTTCACTCCATCGCTCTGTTGCCAATGGCCCTGTGCCATCACCTTCTGCTGTCATCTGCCACTGTGACCTCTGCGAGTTGGTCTCTTGAGGTTCCACCCAGCTCTCAGTGGGGGAACCTCGCTGCTAGTGCAGACTGGGCCATCTCTTCCACAGAAACACTGTCCCACAGCAAGACTAAGCACTTAAACCTGATTATCAGTGATTTCAGCTGTAGTGGTCACTTAACAAAATAAAAGACTATCTATGGAGCCTAATCAGCTCTGTCTTTAAACAGAGGAGAGGGGCAGGTCTAATAGTACTTGTGACTCAGGCAGACCACCATGCAAAACACCTGTCTCCACCCTCTCTCTTAATGCCATCAATCAGCACAGGCTAATTACAGTTCTACTGCCCTTTACTCATACAATAAGAATAACAACATTTAATTACTCCCCTTCACCCCTCTGCATTCAAGTGATTTGTAACCCAGCCCCAGCCAAAATCTATCACTTGGGCAACCCAGCTCTGTTTGCTGGATACCTAGGTAGATTGTATTTACATTTATACCTAATCTGGTCCTGAAGCCTTCCCCCCCCCCAGCTCATCACTAGCTGTCAGGGACAGCTCATTTAGATTTTGCTTACAAATCATAATTTGAAATTATTAGGTTGGCCAACATCACCGAAATGAATGCACTGACATTGTCATAAAAAACAACAGCTGTATAAGAAAGCTAGTCTATGTTCATACTTTTTAAATCTAGTATACTTTTTCCGATACACATTTTATCATACACTTTATATGCTTTTAAAGTGTGTATTAATGTTTCAATTCAAAATTCCAAATCACTAAATTAGCAACACTGCATGTAACTAGTTCATAAAACTTGGGGGTGGGGGGTGTAGGGAAATCCCTGACACTAACTGTGCTGACTGCAGAACTTACCAAGATTCAAGAACTATTTTCAAGCAGCATTAAAACAGTGCTGGCCTTTTGAGTAGAGAAAACATTTGAAAAAATGCAGGTTTTTTCTCATTC
This sequence comes from Eretmochelys imbricata, assembly GCF_965152235.1. Classification (NCBI taxonomy): domain Eukaryota; kingdom Metazoa; phylum Chordata; order Testudines; family Cheloniidae; genus Eretmochelys; species Eretmochelys imbricata. The sequence continues at coordinate 76,662,261 of NC_135573.1, forward strand.
CTTCAAGCATTCCAGGATTTCAGATTAAACGCAGCCCATACAAAAGGGAACTGACCTCCTGTGAAAACTGAGAGGGCTGTAGGGATAGCTGTCTCCAGTGCACCCAGCCACGCCTTGGCCAGCAGCCAGTCCTCTAGCACACAGCATTTCATCTATAGCTCTTTTCAGAGGAATGCAGTGTTGATTTGACCTAGTCACCTAATGGCTTGCTGGTAGCTAGCAGCAGGTTGCTCAAGCAAACAGGGAGAACAGGTGCCCAACCTAGTGCTGGCCTTGCACACTTTTAGGGTATTTCTTCACTAGGGTTTATTTAAAGGGTAAACCACAAACATTTGTGGTGTGTCCAGATTACCATGTACAAATATTTTAGATAACTTGAGGGAATTGGCAAACAATTAACTAAACTCTAGTATAGACATGTACTTAGAGAAAGTTAGAAGATTGCTTAATATAATGATTTTCAAACTGTCATCCACAAAATATTTGGTGGTTCTCTGGGGAGAACTAATAGGTCTAATGAATCAAACTATTCTCATTTCCAACTGTTTCTACAAATATATGTGTATTGCACTAAAAGCTGCTAAAAATATTTTTTCTATCTAAGCACTTGCTACACTCGCCACAGGGATACTGATTGTTCATGGAAAGAAGAGCAGAACACCCAATTGTAAATAAGAGTGGTGGTGTCCATGACACAATTTATAGGCCATGTCTATATGTACAGTGCTGCAGTGGTGAAGCTGTACTGCTGCAGCGCATCTGGTGAAGCCGGTCTATGCTGACAGAAGTGAGCTCTGCCCTCGGCATAAAAAACCCACCTCCACAAGTGGCAGAAGCTATGTCGGCAAGAAAAGCTCTCCCGCTGACACAATGCTATGCGCATGAGCGCTTCTGTCCGTGTAACATGTCACTTGGGGGGTGGTTTATTCACACCCCTGAGCGGCATAAATTATGCTGGCATAGGCTATAGTGTGGACATGGCCTAATTAAATTATGGTCCACACACTGGAAAAGTGACAGAAAACTTGCCCTAGGGGTACCCTTATAACCTACATGAGTATAGTGCAGCGTTTATTTGTTTAAAGCCTAAAACAGGGAGCAAAGCAATGGGGACGAGACGTGGATTCATGCTCAGGCTTGTTTCTGCATAGGTGTAAAGAACAAGGTGTGCATTAGTTACAAGGGCCTGGAGACTTCTAGAGGAGAGGTGTGTGGTAGTTACTGGGCATGCCCAGTAGGTGTCTCTGAAACTGGGTAGAGGGTTTCTTTGCAAACATCCACCATCTGAGGTCAGTGAGGAAAAAGTTATAAATGGAGTTGGAGTTTGGAGACAGCCTTATATACTAATTGGTTGGACATTCCAGGGTTAAGGTATGCCTGCTATCGGAATAGCATTCCAGAGCCTGTGGTAGTTAGCATCCGCACTGCCGCTGTAGCGGAAAACTGAGGAACTAGCTTAATATTGACTCCAGGACAGGAACTGCTGCTGGTTGTGAGGATTTTTGGACTGCCAAGGCCATTTTGAGGAGTTCAGCCTGAACTGTGAAGCTGCTACTGTCCTCTGGTTCTGAGGAGAATAGGTGACAAACACATACACTTCTGAAGACACACTACAGAGTGAGAACTTATTTCCATTACAAGAAGGGAGGGCAGTATGCAGATATATGTATACGAAGATATACTTTGTACTAAGTTTACAGCTCTTAAACTGGTGAGAATGCCATAGTTATTTCTGAATAACATTTAACTGTGCAAATTTCTTTCCCTCCCCTGCTCCCTTCCCCAAAGTCCTGAAAAACCTGAGCCCTGACCTGTACTGCAGCAGTGAAGCAGGCTCAGCTGCAGGCAAAAGGAGATTTAAAGTTATACATAACTTAGTTCCCCAAACCCATTACACTCTTTCTTTCTTTTCATCTCCCTTCTGCCGCAACAGACGGCTGCTGCCCCTCCTATCCTTTCTCTGAGCGGCTCCTACCACTCACACATCTTCCTGTTAAAAAACAGTCCATTCGTGCCATTGCCAGGCCTGGCACTATGGCTGCCAGAGGGCACCAGCTGCCGTTGCTCTCGTCATACGGCCCTGGGGCCCACCTAGGGGGAGACAGAGCCCAGCCTAAAGGCTGCAGCCAGGCGTCTTCACACAGTGTCCACGGCCCGCTCTGCCTCCCCCCATGCCCCTTCCCCAGGCACCCATTCTTAACCCACCCATTCTCTTGTCCTACCACTAATAGTCTCTCCCCATGACCCTGGATCCCCCCGCTTCCGGAGGAGAACAACAGCAGCCAGAGCGTCTGGTAAAACGCTCTTCCCCCGATAAAGCAGTTTATTTATCAGCCAACCAGGAAAGCGGATTCTTTTCTCCCTTGTCCCCTATTGGAGCGGCGCAGTCCGCGTTCACTCAGGCCGCGCGAGCTGTCCGGCGCTGCCGCGAGCCTCTGACAGTGTCAGACTAGACAGCTCGCGCGGCCTGAGTGGGCGGGCAGGCGCGCGCCCGCCGAAGTTCTGCAGTTGGTCGCTAGCCCCGTAGAGGCTCGTGCACGTTCCCAACCGCCGCAGTAGCCGGGTCGCTGCGGGGCGGGGCGGCTGCAGCGCGCTCCCCGCCGCCGGGCCGGCAGGAAGGAGCGGCGGGGCGTGGAGGTGACTTTGTCCAGTGGCGGCGGCGATGCTGCTGTTGCTGCCGCCGCCGCCGCCCGTGAGAAGGGAGCAGGCGGCCGCGACTCCCGGCGGCATGAGCAACCAC